>NW_020537646.1:30682633-31292325 GCF_003426905.1 Ctenocephalides felis
TCACACTAGGTGTGCCCCAATCGTGTTTAAGATAGAGCTGGTGGATCTCTTTACCCATAGACCTTTAAGCCCCGCTCTACCATGTACTTCAAATTTTATTTACCTACCTACATAACCTTTTCTAAATAATGATTGCATACGTACATATGATACTATTAGTAGTACTAATACGTTACTATTAGTAGTATTATTATTAATGCCCTCGAATGTGATTGCCCTCCACTGTTAAGAGTGTACGGACATATGAGCGGGTGCGTGCGGTGTGCGGGATAACCGATATGTATGGCGGGTGCGTTCCGTTCTCAGATAAATTAATAAGCTTGCGGTCATGTCATGTTAGGTTAGGCCTCTCTCTGCGGGGTGTAGTTTAATATCCACGCAACGCTGTTTTAGTTTATCTATGTAGATATATCTCGATGTATCTTATCAATATATTCGTGATACTGTAGGTACAAGCATGCGTTCCGTAAATGAATTGTTAATTCAGCATTGTTCTACGTGCGATGCTTCTGCATGCGCTAGTCTAGTATCGAGTGAAGGGTTTGTATTATGTGTCAATTCAGCATTTGCTGATACACGGTATGTTGGTGAGTGAATGAAAACTGGGTTGTTATTATTTGATAATTTGGTGGTTTGTTTTCCAAAATTGAGTATAAACAGACACAATTTTTACAGAGTACTTTATTGTATATGTTGTTTTCATATTTAGCATAATTATAAATTCAGCATTCATAATTTGCCATGTGTGGTACTGTGATGATATAGGCCTTTTTTCTTTTTAAATAGCTTTAGTGCTACGCAGTCACCGATGGCTGAAATATATTCATCACCAGAGTTAATAATATTCAATTAACTTAATATGAAATATGATAAAATTGAACATCTTTCTGAACCTAAAAATTAATAAATTTAGAACTCCAAATAGTCCATAACAAGCGTTGTTATGGCAACAGCAAATGCAATGTTCAGTACCAAGAAAAAGAATAACATAGCGTTGCCATAACAAAGCTGTTATGAACTATTTGGGGATTGTTCAAATATTACGTAAGCAGATTTAGTACAATTATTTATCTTCCATCCCCCTTTGTCAGCAAAAGTAAGCAAAGCTGTCACCAAAATGTCATCCAAAATAAGAAATCATAACCCCCACCCACCATAGTGCTTACGTAATAAATTGAACGCCCATTTACCAGAAGAATTAGCCCCACATAAAAATGGCTGTTTCTCGCAAGTTTTCACATAATCTCATAACTGTGCGGTCAAATTTCATCCAATTTTTTTCGCTACAAGATTTGCATTATTTTACACGCAGTATTGAAGCGTGGTTTGAAGGTCAAATCGCTATAATTTGCATGGCACTCAACGTGTTGGATTAGTTTCACAACTTAAACACTTACAATCAGTTTTAATATAAATGATAAATATATTCACTATGAGAGATCAGAATATTGAAAACGCAGAAATAGAAAAAAAATCAATGAAATCTATTTATAAATATACCTATGTAAAAATGGTTCTACAAAGTTTTATGTACAATCCAATACTTACAGTTAGGGTTTAATACCGGTTATTTTATAATATATTATGTATATAATTCAATCTAGCAATTATATATGCTTCATTACCCAATGAAATGTCCTTGATATGCAATTATCTTGCAATGTTTTTAATCTATCTTGAACTATGATGATTTATCACATACTCTATTTTTTATTTCATATTTAATCAAAAAATTTTATATTCCGTCGATATAATATTATAATATCGTCTACTAATTTGTATAAAATAAGAGGTGCTACAATCAATATTAGCTCCAACTAAAAATATATCGATAATTCAAGTGCTTATGAGTATAATAATAAGGAAAACTCGAACAGAAAGAAAGAGTTTGTTTCTAATCATAAACTTTATATATCTATTACTGATTTTTGAATGGTACATGAGGTCATCAGAAATTTTTGTAAATATATTTTTATATTCTATGAAAAAGTTCAGCATCCATACAATATTAGTCGTGAGAACTATGAAACTTTAATGAGAAATATAATTTTTTAATGATCGGATTCCAATTAACTCTGGTAAGAATCTTTAAAACAAATAGTTTAATAAAAAAATCTTAATATAGTTGCTTACAGTAATACGCAAAAAAAGAGAAAAATATAACATGCTTGATCAACGTTAGAGGAGTCTAGTTCTATATTGTATTTTGCAAAAAAGGGAAAAAAACGCAATGATCAAATCGTTAAACATCAAAAAATTGCTACAATTCGAGGAAAATTTTATTTTATGATTGCGATTTCAGGATTTCAATTCTATGTTAGTAACTGTATATTCCAATTTACAATTTGTTAGCGCTTTAACATTATTTTCAGAGCAAACAATATGCGTTGCATAACATCGAGTGACCTAATTATTTATGAACTTTATTAATAGCTACACTCGATCTGTCATTCGCTGAAACAAATTTATAATTGATGATATTGCATGTGATTCATATTTGACGTAGATTTTATATATGAAATCCATCGATAAAATCTCTGACACATATGTCACATTCTAATTTTAAAATTATATTGCAGATAACGCAAAACAAACACGTTTCCCGAAAATATGTGTTTTCAGCTATTGGAAAGCAAATAAAATTTATTCGGTGTTCAACTAAATAAAAATGTGAAATTGAAACATTCACGATTTTTAAAATTTTATTTAGTTGTAGGCTCACCGTACAGATTTTTATGGACAAAAAACCGTATGGTTTTTTGTATATCTTACTGTTTTCGACTTGTTCAACCACAAAGAAACCGTACAACTCGTTTGTATAAACATTTCTTTCCCTAATTAATTTAGTCAGTTTCAAGAATGTGCAAACATGTTTTTGCAAGACAAAAGAAAATGTTAACAATTTTGAGTTTTAACTTTGATCTATCTTTTATTACAGTTCGCACTCATTTTATGTGACGTTACATCGACATTTCGATCTTTGTATCTTGTTTTATATAACGGTATTATATTTCAAAAAGGTTCTAAATTTTAAAATTTGTGGTTTATGCCCATTTTACTGTGAGATATAGATTAAATGGTCCCAAGTGTTAGTAGCACGTGAGAATTACTATATAATTACAGGCAAACATATAGATAAAAATGTAAAACGTTAAATATTACAAGATGAAATAATGTAGATGACCAAATGCTCTAGCAATGCCAACTAATATAGTGATTATTAAAAAATCATGTTTGTAGTGTTTACAACACTGAAAACATGTGCAATAAAATTTATTTCTCTACATTTATGCTATAGTTTTTAATGGTTTGCAAATTTATTTATATTTTTGAATTGAGAATATATCTTAACCGTGCCAAATTTTTGTGGCAGTATATTAATTTGCAGAATATTTAGTTAAACAAACATTATTTATAGTTATTGTTTTTCTAATATAGATTACATTGCAAAAGGCTTAGTCTTGTAGTGAAAATATACTTGTGTAACAAAATCTTATGAGTATTTTTTACTATTGCTATAAATTTTATATTAGTACTAGTTTATGTGAAAAACTATACATTGAAATTATTTTCCATTTATTAACTTCCCGTAGGAAAATGAAAATTTTCATATATCTTTACGTTTCAGAGGTTTCTGAACATTTTGGCATACCTTTGAAAAAAAGTATGTATGTGTGTGTGTGCGGATACAATTTTTTATCGATTTCAGGAACACGGATTAACCGATTTAAATAATTCAAACATTCGATTTGTATTGATAAGGAGACGTGCTGATTAGTTTTTGGTACAGGCAGGTCGAGCCGTTTTGAAGATACGGGGCAAAAAGTGCCACAAATGTTAATTGATTTTTTGAGAGAACGGAGCGTCCGATTCATATGAATCAAAAAACATTTTTTGTATTGACAAGATGAAGAATTAGTTAAATTTTGGAAAAGGTAGATTTAGCGGTTTCGGAGATCCAATAAAACAATGGGAAAAAAACTCCCTTTGGCGGACAACAATGATCATTAGACATATGCACATCAAATTATCACATATTTTATAGATATTTTAATAACAAATTTTGTTTACTTTTTTTTGGGTTCCGTACTAATGTTTATCCGTTATACTGGGACGCTGCACCCACGCGCTTCTATATTTTGTTTCTACACGACTAACGTATCTCGATTGCCTTAAAATGTAGTTCAAAATTTCCAAATTATTTCAAAGTAGTTAGTCAAAGTTTTAAAAAGGTCAATTTTTTTTCAAAAATTTAAAGAATCTCAAAAATCGATTTTTTTCAGTATTCTAAAAGAAAATTGAATCTTATTGAAAAATTTTACTTTTTGGTATGGAAAGTTCCAGTAATATGCCCTGAAGGCACGATGCCACGCAACATTCGTTTCTACTGAATTTTACATATTAGCATTATAAATATGTCTTCATATAGAAAAATCCTAGAATCGTCTAAAAATATTTCCTTTTCAAATAAAAAGTAAATATTCTACGAATAGCCGGCTTATATTGAACATGGTGTTTCTAAGGCAAACGGAAACGTTGGTTCAATAGTGATAGAAATTATTTATGGAATGAGAGAGCTTGGTCTGTCTCCCTGGTTGATTTAAAATACCGGTCGTGCGGAAGATAGGACAAAATAGTTGAGAAAAAAACCGAGGCACATAGGATATATCGATATAGGTGAGAGCTTGTAGTTTGTCGAGATATTGAATGCGAAGAGATGTATGGAATCGTCCGGAGACTTGTGCGTGTGAATCCATGCGTTATCGAATACTAAAGTGAGACACGGGCAGATTCCGGGTTTTTTCATCGGACGGAATATAAATTGCTTTGCTGTATGATATAGTACCTACAGATATTAAGACTCTAGATAGATATTATTAACTTTCTGGATAAGGTCAATTATTGTTTCCATTCCGAGATTTATCTCTCAATACAGTTTGGTGAATTCAGAATACTTGTGGGATGGTTTACACATATGTGCATTATAGGTTGAAGAAATTTAAATTGTGTTGATTCTTTTTTTTTGCACGAGCAGAAAATTTTAATTCCTCTTAGCGTAAGTTACAACTACAGTAATCGCTTATCAAAAATATTATTTTATTTTACTTATCATACATTCAAATGTTTCTGAACTTTCTGGTATACCTTAGAAAAAATTGATGTATGTGTGTGCGTTTGTGCGTGTGTGCGAATACAATTCTTTGTCGACGATTTTAAAAACACGAACCAACTGATTTGAATAGTTGAAAAAATATTCTATTCGTATTAATTAGTTCGTGCTAATTAGTTTTCGGCTGTGAAAGGTTTGGAAGATTTGGGGCTAGAAGTGGCAAAAATGGTATTTTGATTTTTGATAGAACCGAGCGTCTGATTTCAATGTTTCAAGCAAAATATTGCTTGTATTGATGAATTGCAGATCTTATTAAATTTTCAGGAAGTCAGTGTTTCATTAATCAATATTTATCAATATTTATAATTATTAATCGTTAGACTTCAATGCATATTATGACTATAAATAAAGCACCCACGCAGCGCGATTCTTTTGATAAAAATCCAAATTTTACAAAAAAATCCAGAATACAAGAACTACTCAATTATTACAAAAAATTCGAAACTCTTGAATCTAGTGTTGTCCATTTAGAAGTTACATTACATGAAGTGCCAGAAATTTGCCTCAAAGCTCGATGCTATGCACCTCTAGATTTATTTGTTAATACTGATAACACGAAAGGTGTGGTTAGATTATTTGTGAGCTATTTGTTAATCTTCGTTTTTATTTTTGCATGAAGGTAGATGTAAATATATATTAGTTGTCGTTATTTACTAACACTGTAAGTGACACTGTAAAAATGATTTATTCAAATCTCTATACTTTATTAGTGTCTTCATAGAGCATTTAGTAAAATACATTATTCTTGAAAATATACTGAGACAGAACAAGTCGGTGCGAAGAGAGATTTTCAATTTAATATAATTAAATAACTAGTTATGTATGGCATCGTGCCTCAAGTCAAATTGCTTGAACTTTCCGTACCATGTACAATTTGAATAACAAAGTTAAAATTATTTATTCAAAGTATATAAGTGAGCTTTAGAACTTTAGCCAGAATTAAAATTAAAATCTGAATTATTTTCGATACACAAAAACACACACATTCAATTTTTCTGAGGTATGCCAAAATATTCAGAAATCTTCAAAACGTCAAGAAATGTAAAAATTTTCAATTTCGATTGTTGAACGATTACAATAACTTACCCTACGGGAAGTTAAAAAATATAAAGCAATATAATTCAAAACATCAAGAAATTAGAGCTTAAATATATATTTAAGCTCTTACATATATTAACATAAATTTTTTTTGCACAGAATTTTTTTTTACAACAGGCTGGTGCTTTACGAAGCACAATGCATGATTCTAAAAGCAATTTTCTTTTAATAATTGTTTTAGATACTTTAATTATAAGTAATGTTTGTTTCAATAAATACTCAAATTAATCTAAATTAATTCAAAATTACCAAAAAGCATATAGACCAATTTACAAATCTAAACCTTACTTAGAGCCTAACATACTAGGAGAAAAATCTATACAGATATTGACTTATAAATCAAAAATACATTCAACATTGTGGTTAAACTCGAGCCATATATACAAAATGTTTGATTCATAAAAACTTGACTTCTCAAAATTAATCCTGCTTTCAATTTGCAAGTATTATATATTTTTTTCATTCATCATATAGATCACGAACCCAATTAGTAGTCCATCTTGTTTGTATGATCTTGAATACAAATATCATTTAATACTTTTTAATGAATGAGTCTAATGCTATTCACAATTATGGTCTTGTATATTCATAATTCTTTAATATAAAATTAATAATTTCAGCAATTTCTCTGTAGATCGGAAAACTCTAGAATTACAAACACTGAAAATATCAATGTTTTAATTAAGAAAATTGCAATAAATTTTAGATAGTATTTGAATAATTAATAATATATTGAGTTTTAGGTTTATTAATATCAATTTAGATGATATGAAATTATCCTTCACAATAAAGCAATGTTTATAATAAATAGACAACACAAAATTAGATAACAAAAAAAACTAATAATCCAATTCCATAATTTTTACCATATTAAATGTTTTCTGTTTAGTTTATAATAAAAGCGAACAGTAGTTTTTTAGGAGAATCTGTATTTAATTTGAAGATTAATAAGTTCAATGAAAGGTGCATCGTATATAAAACTTTTAATAAGATACAGAGAGCAGCATCTTGTGAATTATTATGTGTTATGAATTATAATAAGAACTCTGTGCAATAAATCAAATCCTTATCAAATTTTGCAATCCTCTTTAATATATTTTCATTCTTTTTCCTACCCTTCTCTAAAAATCCATTTCGTGTGCTACCTTATACCACAATAATTTGCAAACCTCTATATCTTCCCTGGAGAACAATTCAACCGGTGTAAAGCTGGGGACGACGATCGTGCACAAAAATACACATCTTTGTAGCTCTACAGATACAACAGGATTTAAATGTGTATTGTGAGTTATATAGGAAATATATAAAAAAGACACGTATATTTATCTACAGATAACACATATATGCATATTACATATACACAACCATTTAGATGTATAAGTGTCTTATTTCTAACTAGAAGGATACATATTTGTCATTAATAAAATATACAAATATTTCAATGCATCTTTAGTATAAGTGTAAGTGCTCTTATTATTCAATAAAAAGTCACATTTACCCCTTCAGATGATTTTCTAATTCAAGACTGATTATTGCGATTTCAATCCATATCTAATGCATATAATTATAATAGGTATAGAAATTATAATAGATATAGAAATTATAATGGCAAACACAAGCTTTTAGATCCTGAAAGTGCGGTCCAAAAAAGCCAAACTTTAGTAAATTTTCATAATTCAATAACTTTTAAGGTACTTATAATATTTTGAGAAGATAGTTGATAAATTAATCTTCATTGTCAAGTTAAGTTTCATTAAAGACAAAAAGCTCATATTTAATTATGAGAAAGCAGCACATGATTCTCAAATGATAATAATTAGCATGGTTTGAAAATGTAACTTACAAATTCTTTGAGATTCCAAAATCGATTCAGGAATTTTTGCAAAAACGTGGACGTTTTGCACTTTTTTGCTAATTTTAAAGAAATGGCTCAGACGATTGTATCGACAATAATTCAGATGACTTCAAATGTTAAGAAAATATCGAATTATACAGTGAACTTTTCTAGAGATCTTTTTTTATATATTCTATTTAAAATAAAAGGAGATCTTTGGTTATTAATTAAATTTCTAGAAATACATAAACGTAAATTAATATATACGCTACTTAAATATTCCTCTTAGTATACAAGTATAACAATATATTATTTGCTAATATTATTGATAGTATTTTTTACACAATATTTAACTACTCAAAAATTAGTAAAATGCAAATCATTTCAAATTTAAACAAACAAGTTATATAAGTAATTGTATGCAAAACACATAGTAATACATGTTTGCTATGAATAGACTTTTTTCTTTTGTTAAAAAAATCAGAACGTCAGTTATATTCTATCAGTTATTCTGATTGAATTTGATGAAATATAATTTTTAGTAGTTTTTCATAGTTTAGTGGCCATAGTTTTTTTTTAGGTTTTTTGATTCTGGTGGGTCAGCGGAGCAACGAGTGAATTGGGGTGATTGCCTAATTTTCGATGACGATTAGTCGATCGTCTTTTTATGAAGTCCTTAATATATAAGTTTTTCAGATTATCATGCAGAATAAATGGCGTTAGTATTCATGTTGGTATGAAATACAGTATTGGTATTTATATTTATATTTATATTTATATTTATATTTATATTCATATTTATATTTATATTTATATTTATATTTATACATAATTGTACAATTATAGATATTATATGGTACATAACTTAAACTACAGATAATAATACAATATAAAAATGAAATATAATTAAAAAAACAAAGGTTCACTTAAAATCTTATTCTAATTTTCACAAAATAATTTACTGAAAGTTAAAACTCAAATACTCCTCAATAGAGTAAAACACTTGCTCTTTAAAAAATGTATTGAGTAGTTCATAAAATTTCTTATTTCCAACTTCTCTAATACAGCTTATTGTAAAGCATTTTGCCCAGACCATCTAAGGTATCTCTAAAAGATTACTATGGGCAGTTGATAGTAACAAAAAAGTGGAATGAGAGTTGTAATAAGTAAAAAGTTCTTATAGTTAGAGACAATACGTATATAAAGATCAGTGTACTTTAATAGAGACGGCCAGCCTTGACAAACATATATAATTTAGTGTGCAGTTCAGAAATAGGTTCATTGCATGAAAACACGACTTTTTTAATATTTTTCCTACTTACTTGAATAGAGTGTATTCCTCAACCAACTTTCAAGGTTTTTCCAATATGCATTCACCTTTGCTTTCAATTTCCTATATATTTTCTTTTTGCGCAAGTCATACTTCTTTCAATTCTTTATTTTGCTAGAAATGGCATAGTACAGACTTCACTCTTTTTTTCAAAATGGGTTCTATACAGTTTATTCACATAATGTTTACGGTAGAATTTTTGTTCTCTATTCGCTGCAGTACTTCTGAATGTGCTATTTTGCGATTCCATTATATTCTACATTATGCCTATTATGCACAATGGTTCAATAATAATATATTAGTTATCTGACTCCAATTTCTCAATTATTTCATTCGATTATACCGACTGTTTGACTTCTAATTGACATATTTATATTGAAAAAACAATTTTACCCATATCACTTATAATTAAACCAAATATCCTACTAACTCTGCGGCTACACAACGTATCGGGAGAAAAAACACGTAAAAGAACGATTCGAAAAATCTAATTCCGCACAAAACCGCAGCGCTCCCCGGAGTGCGCAAATTGAAAAGAAATATCGCTTTTATCGAAAAAAATCTCTATCTGTATACTATAAGCGTTTATATGGACGAGTTTAAATTCAACCACGGCACATGTTTTGATTCGTTTTTAGATTTGTTATTATTAAAGAGCGCAACAGCACAATAATATTTGTCTTTATTTCATTTCGCAATTTGTAAGCTACAATGTGAACCAGGCGATTGAAGTAAATGAGAAAAATTTAAATCAAAGCTTTAGAAGCGATATGTATTTATGAAAAACACAATATGATGTAAATTATGGGATTTTTTTATAGTTCTTTATAGTTTTTTATTTGCAGACAACTGCTTATTTTTGCAATAAAATCGAATAAAATTATTTAATGTCCATCGAACAAAATATATATAAATATGTAAGATGTAATGAAGTCTAATATAATAAATGAGTGAAGAGATACAATTTGCTGATATTGTTAAATTATCCTTCCAAAATAGACATATAGTTTTTATTTATATTGTTACAATTTGCGATGAAATAAATGATCAAATGCCATCATATATACATTTGAATAAACAAACAAGTTATAAATAACGCTGTAAAAATCAACCCATAATTTACATAATGGGGTAGTATTGCACTAGGGCAGGTCCGTGAGCTGAGTCAAACACCAATTCAATTTAAGGAATAATAGTCTGAATAGTGTGCCCACAGTAGTGTCATATATGGGCTATTTTCAATTGAAAACATTATATTTTGATATATATTTTCAAGTGAAAATAGACATCGCTGTTGCACGATATCAGGTTGTCAGAGCGGGGATTTAAACCCTTAAGGCACAATAGCTTAGAGAAAGATTTTATTTCCACTCGCTATTTAAATATTGTTAAAAAAATAGTATAATAATGCAATTGCTCTCCAAAACACACAAGTTTGATATAAAATATACTGATTATTCAAAAACAATATTTTTGTATTAAAGTTTTGTTTGGAGCTAAAATAAATATTGTATTACGAGCTTTATTATAACCTTTCAGTTTTGTTTTCCAATGTTAATTGTGAGTATAGTAAATAAATATTTGCACGCAAATATTTGAATTATATTTCAAAGTTTTAATTATGTATCATGATTTTAACTTTACCGATTTGTTATTATGAATATAAAATCAAATTAATATCAGACCGGTGTTTCAGACTTTATGTAAATAAATAAACAGAATAAAATTTATCAAAACATTTTACTGTAATAATTTATATCAATTTAAACAGTTGTTTTCACATAAAGTATCTGTTTTCCTAGCTTTTCAAAGTTCATCTTCAAAAGCGTGTTATTTTTTAAAAATTAATCAAGAAATTTTATCAACTTACGGTAAAGTTTATTTTATTGATCGCAACAAAATCGAAAATGAAATTTCTGGACATTTTGGCATACTCTAGACAAAATGGATAAATGCCTACGTGTGTGTGTGGGTTTGCGTGCGTGTATGCATGTTCGGATACAATTTTTAGTCGACGATTTCGGAAGCATTTGACAGGAAGACCTGCTAGTTTATTTTTGGCAAAGGCAGGTCCAGCCACTTCGGAAATACGGAGCAAGAAGTGCAAAGAATAGCAGCTTTTGAAAGATTGGAACATTAGAATTATCGAAAAAAACATTGCTTGTATTAACAGTGTGAAGTATGGATTAGTTATTGAGATCCAGGGGTTGAAAAAATACTGAAAAAATATTCGATTGTTATCGAATTACCCTGGTAAATTATTATTATAGTAAATATTATTCAAGTTTAGTTTACTGTAATCTTTATTCTTGGCCTCCATTTTTAATTACTTAGTCCTAACATAGTCCAAATAGGTAGCCCCAGATCATCGGTAAGCACATAAATGAATGACAATATAAATTATTAATGACAACTATTTCTTGGTTTTGAATTTTAATTATTTGCAATCAAAAGCAAATATTTACTGAAGTTGTTCCTCGGTCAAAACAGTTTTGTCGCAAACTAGAGATGTTTTCAACGCGAATCACGACATCGCACCATAGCTAAACCCATAAGCAACTTTTATTTGTTATAACGTAGTGAAGTAAAATAAACAAGTGCAGCGCATTAAAGAAAGCAATCTGGTCTGATGGCTTTTGAAGTGTTATGAACAAGACGCTTTAATATCAGTTCTGCACGTATTTGCCATATGTTCTAGGACACACGTATACACACTAGTGCTTTTATATATTTATATATAAATATGTTGCGGCGTTAGTATTCTATTTGAGCAGGTGTATGTACGCTTTTATATATTTTGAACTACAAATTTACGCTCATGCACTTTACGTGATTGTGGTCCTTCACGGCTTCCCAGTTGGCTCAAAACGAGATTAATGAAACTACGTTTTTCTTATTTATATTGTCTCTTTGTATAGTAACTTATTAATTTTCATATTAATTATAGCGAATCCTTTCCTGTAACTTCTTGAACAATATACTAATATAAAAAACTTTATTTGCAAATTGCAAATTATATCAAAAATATTACAATCAGTATCACAAAATTGTTCTATAAGTTTGTGTGCATATCATCACGTGTGAAAATTTTTTTTAGACGATCTTCTAGAATACGAGTATCTATAGCAAATTAGTAAATATAAGATTCATGGTAAATGGTTTTCGGGAGGTTTTGGGTATTTTTTCTTCAATCTTTTTATTGTGATGTAATTTCAATTTGTTGCATGCTTGGATTTTGGGACTGACTTTTTAATCATTTTGCGTACTGTATCAATTTTCAAGTTGTTGGATGGATGATCAAAATTTGATTTTTTGATTGATTCATTAAGATATACCATGGGGCATTTTGGGCATTTTGGCCATTTTTTTACAATAATTAAATATCAATCAGAAAAAAAATTCTATAAGCTTTAGTGTTGATTATTAAAACTCCAATAAAAGTACTGGAATTCTATATATATATGACATGATGGAGATCACCCCAGTGGGCTACTCCATTTTAATGCATTAGATCGAAGGGACGCTTCTTCTTCAATTTTCTAATCTGTGATTCTTGTATTATGGGAACTAATGTGGGGTTATTTTGGTTGATTATATTGTCGTGATAAATTCCACTTCTGTTTTTCACCACCTCCTGGACAGTATCGATTCTTAGATCGTTATGTAGTATTTGGTTGCTGACATACCAAAGTGCATTTGCAATAGACCTTAAAATTTTAGATTGTTTCCTTTGGATAGATGAAATTCTTTATTCACTGGCGCAGCCCCACAACTCTACGCCATAAGTCCAAATCGGTTTCATTGTTGCTCTATAAAGTAGAATTTTGTTTTCTAATGATAATTTAGATTTACCATTAATAAGCCAGAACAGTGACTTCAATTAATCAATTAGTGATGGTGGATGTAATAAGTTTTAAGAATTTTTGTACAAAAGAGATTCTTTTATTATTCTGGGAAACAAATACGATATCTGTATTAAATTCATATTATAGATTCTTTAATTTTTTATTTGAAACATGCCTTTCATAAATGTGTATGTCAGATGAGGAACTGATGCACCAGCCAATAAGTAAAGTTTTTTATTTATAATGTGTAAGTCTTCACAAAGGTTTGCAAAGATATTAGCTTTTTTTTCTTGCTATACTTACATCATATTTTAGTATCAATGAAAATACATTTTTTATATAATTTTTGTTTTTACTTTTTTATAAATTACAATCTGTCTAAATAGCAAGATATTGAGTAATTAGTTTGACAAATAATATAGAATTTTAAAAGGAAAACCCAGTGATTCACCTTTTATTAATGTACTAAATTATATCTTAATTAAATTTTGGTATGTTTATATATACTATAAATATAAATATATATAGAGCATATAATATATATGAATTACAATATGCTATAAATAGACATTAAGTAATTGGTCTAGAAATTAAGAGTCGCATTTTGTAGAAGGACAACCCAATGGTTTGCTTTGTATTTTTGTACTACATTCTAATATAATTTTTATCCTATTTTATAATAATCACTAAACTATAATAAACACATAAAATTATAAACACAAGTACACTACACATGAACATACGTATACATACACACACAAAGACGCTACATCTACTACATACCTAGTATGGAGAAACATAAACTAAAGAATATATTTTCTATTTTCTTAGATTATACGTATTAGATTAAACAATTATACAGTCAGTTTTCAGGTTTAGATTATACGTATTAGATTAAACAATTATACAGTCGGTTTTCAGGCTTAAATTATACGTGGTATTATACAAATTTGATATAAATTCATTTTTTGTTGGTCGATGGAAATACATTTAAACTCGCATTGCTTTGTAATAAGGATTCGATTTATTATTCTTGTTAATTGTTCTTATTTATTTTAAATTGTTGTTAAAATCTGCATTTTGTATAGATTTCTTACTAATTTTATTAGTGTATTATATTTTCATATAATAGCTGTAATAAAATTATATTTCAATACACTTTAGTTCACTATAAGTGCGTTCTTATTGTTGAAATTTGCAATTAATCGAAATAGAGATTTTTTCTACAATTTCAGTCTCTAGCAATTGAGGAAAAACAATTATATATATATATACGAGGTCTGTTCAAAAAGTACCCGGAATTTTCGTTTTTTCAAAAAAATATTTATTTATTCGTCTACATTAATGTGGTCCCCTTCAAAGTAGTCCCCCCCAGATATAATACACTTATGCCAGCGTTTTTTCCAATTTTCGAAGCACCCTTGATATTCACTTTTTGATATGTCCTTGAGCACTCTCAGCGATTTTCTTCAATCGAGGAAAACCGCCGTCCTTTCATGGGTCTCTTCAACTTTGGGCATAGGAAAAAGTCACACGGAGCCATATCTGGTGAATTTTTGCACTTTGCAACACTTTATTTCATTTTTTACGCAAAATTTAATACAAATTCGTTGACTTTTCAATTCTTCCATTGTAAAAATCGCCGAGCTCAGAAAAACACGTCGAACCTTAGCGACTACCACAGACAAAGTAAACAGTGAATATAGCTGAAAATTTCATCATACTTTAGGGGCATGTATACCAACACAATAAAAAAAAAATTTTGACAATCAGACACTCCAGACCCGCGAAATTTAATTATTAGTAATTCCGGGTACTTTTTGAACACACCACGTATATATATATATATATATATATATATATATATATATATATATATATATATATATATCCATTAGACGTCGATCCAATTCGAGCAACTTTATGTATATCTCTTGTACACCGACAAAGCTAATTCCTGCACCCGTTTCTCAAGGAGTGCGAATATCTCCGTAGTGCTCCTTTATATTGCTGCAGTAGTTCTTGCGTGCACTTTTTTTCTTTTGAATCCTTTTTTTCAACTTTTTCTCCTCTCATTTTCTCTAACAGGAAGCCCTCACTCGCTCTGATATATTCGTTCCTGACTAACGGCGGCCATTGTTGTAAGGTGGAACTGTTTAGAACTCTCGTACTCTGGATGTTACAAACAAACCTAGGAATTGTTCAATACTTTTGAACTAGGAGAGATGGGAATAAAATCAATATTCATTTACATTGTTATTTCTTTTGTATGAAATATTTAATTAATGCGTATTACTTTTCGCAGTTATCAACATATTCTGTGTATAGTAAGTCTTTTCAAAATGAGTTGATCTCCTGTTTACAAATCTCCTGTTTAGACAATTTACATGATTTAAGCATTTCAGAAATTTATCTTAAGATAAATTGCTCGAACATTCTGCACCGTCATGAAATATTAAAGCAACTTTAAATGCTCTCAAATAGATTATTATTAATACTAAAAGTTTTTCATTATACAATTCGTATTATATAGACGAAATATAAGAGCTTACAGATTGGCAACACAAGCAAAATGTTTTTGAATATTGCATATTCGCTCTTCAGTTTTTTCAATCCTTCAAATCGAATAGTATGTTCTTTCAAAAATTTAATTTCCACTTTATGCACTCATTGCTCTGTATTTCAAAAACTGCTGGATCTCTATTTGGGGATGTTTAAATATTAGGTAAGCACTATAAGGGGGGGCGGGGGGATTATGGATTTGCTTATTTTGGATTGACATGGGAGCAGGGGAGTCTGGATGATGATTACGTCATAGGTAGTATTTATATTTTTTACCGAATAGAAACCTTACATTGTCTTTGCCAGTACCAAAAATTTAAAATAAGTTTGTTATGTTCGTAAGATTATAATAATTTTGCTACTCTATGTTGAATACCATATCAGTAAAATCTCTACATACTAGACCTATTTTCTTATTTTTACAATTATAACAAAAACAATACATTATTTGGCAAATGTTTACGTAAGCATGGGGGTAGAGGGTAAGAGCTTTGCTTACTTTTGCTGACAAGAGGGATGGGGGGTAAATAATTGCAAAAAATCTGCTCACGTAATACTTGAACGATCCGTTTGCCAAAAACTAATCAGCTCGTCTGGCATCAGTAGAAAACAAATGTTTTTTTTAATTATTCAAATTGGTTGATTCGTGCGCCCGAATCGTGGACGACAAGTTGTATCCACATACATACATGCACACACATTTATTTTTTTGAGGTATTTCAAAATGTTCAGAAACCTTCGGAACGTGAAGTTATGCTAAAATTTTCATTTTCGTTTTTTTTAACGATTACTATAACTTTACTTACGGAAAGTTCATAATATTTTAAAATAATTCGTATTTGAAACTAAATTCTGTTAAATTCTTACAACTAGCTAAATTACCTTTCATTGACATCTATGTAATATATATTATATATATATATATATATATATATATATATATATTATATAATCATCAATTATTTTAAAATTGATAAAAATTTATAAAAAAATCTTAAATACAGCATCATAGAATATATTAAAATGTTAGCAAGGTAAATAGGACGTAATAGCAAATAGGATATTACAAATTTATAAAAGTCACTTGGTTATTTATTATAAATTTTGTAATGTACTCATTCATTCAAATTTTTAATTATTTTATTTTATTTGTTATTTAAGTTAAAAAAAAAAACACTTTAATCAATAGTATTGATCCATCATATTCAAATTTCAATCCGGATTTTATTTTTGGATTGATATTAATTTTTTATAACAAAAGGTTTCAAATGTTGGTTGTCAAACGGATTCAAATTTCTATCAGGTGGATTTTAATAAGGGCCGTCGCAACGCGAGGCTGGGTATGCTAGTATATATATATATATATATATATATATATATATATATATATATATATGTCTTGAATATACGATAATACTGTGAACTTAATTGATACAGCGTGAAGACGTCTTGTAAATATTATCATAAAGTTGATGCTAAAATTTAAAATAGCAAGAACAATATTTGTATTGGTAGCAGTGTTAACTACAAACAACTGCTACGTTAAAGTAATTAATGTTAAACATTAGTAAAGTGACTTTTAGTTGATCTATTGGAATTTGAATTTTACCTTAAATTTTTGTACTGTTATAAATAATTATTTACACTTTATTATAGCTATAAATTAGACAGAATATTATATTATATATTAATCTAGAAAGAATTGACTATACTATTTATCTAAATCGTTGAAATAATTCTTAAAATATGTTTCAATAATTCGTTTCTACTAATAAAATATGTGAAAGTTATGCACTTTTTTCCAATAAGCGTAATTGAAGAATAAATGCGGGTTGACAAATGCGTCCAATAACTCAGTCTCAGAACTATACTTTAAACCGATAACTTTTCGAACAAATAGATACATATATTTTTTCAGTAAAATAATTCTCGTAGAGCCATTTTCAATGAGAACTCTCCGAGATGAATGTTTCCAAATTACACTTCCAGAATTGAGACGTCTAAGTGCCCGGCGCAGTCATTTCGTCTTGCTAAGCGGGTGAATAATGCGAGCCGAGGAAGGAATCTTTTAGACAAAAATAAAATGGGAAAAATGTGTCTCTCAAGGCAAATTAATATGTGCGCTCCTTTGTTTCAGATTTTCATAATGGTGTTAAGACAATGGGGGTCGTTAGGCCTTATTTTATTATTTTCTTTCCTTTGTTTAAATCTTTGTCTGCGCCGTTACTTCATGTTACATAAAGCTTAGTTCTATGCGGACCATAGTTCTGTTTATAGTTGTAGTTATATATGTGTCAGCAAGCGTATAATTACATGTTCTTGCAAAATTTAGTATTTTGTCGTAATTTCATATAAAATTCATGATAAATTTTGAAGAAACTTTTGCCACTTCTTCTTAGAGCTAGAATTGTCTACGAGTGGTTTGTTGAGATTTTTTTATAATAGAATACATTTAAACAGTAATTATTAGCAAAATTATTATTCAACATGTTTTGAATATAATATTACTTTATTAACATGTATTAGGTGAAGATGACGATTTCTACACAAATCGAAAAAGTGCATACATAGTACAAACAAGAAATAATCTATAATTTTATTGCACGTTTGATATAAAAGATTCCTCATTTAAAAGTATATAACTGATTCTAAAAGAGAACATTGTTTTGGGAGATCTGGTTGGTAGTGCAAAACTAAATATTTTCAGACAGTTATTGTTTTTCAATTTCCCGTAGGGTAAGTTATAGTGATAGGCCGAAAATCGTAAATGAAAATTTTTGCATATCTTCACGTTCCAGAGGATTCTGAACATTTTGACATACTTCGCAAAAGTCTGTGTGTGTGTTTTGTGTGTCCTCATTTTTCGTTCACGTTTTCGGGCCCACGGATCAACCGATTTGAATGGTTCAAAAAAACATTGGATTCCTATTGATAAGGAAATATACTGATTAGTTTTAGGCAAAGGTAGGTTCAACCGTTACGGAGATACGGAGCAAAGAGTGCAGAAAATAGAAATCGAGTTCTTGAGAGAACGGAGTATCCTATTTGAATGATCCAATTACATTAATTTTGTAAGGATTGGGAGCTGCGGCAATTAGTTTTTGGCAAAGACAGGTCCAGTCATTTCGAAGCTACATAGCTAAAATTACAAAAAATGGCAGTTTTTAAAAAAACTAAGCATCCAATTTTTATGATTCAAAAAACTTTCTGTTCGTGTTGACAAAACAATTGCTTTTAAAAAAAGTATTTCAATTTTTTTTCTGTTTATCGAAAATAGTTCAGATTTTAATTTTGATTTTGGTTAAAGTTCTGAAGCTCACTTATATACTTTGGTACTAAATGCTGCCCAAATACTATGTGGTTGCTGTGCAGTTAGACACTTAGATAAAAAATTAACCTAGAAAACGCACAACCGTTAAAAAAAAAATCTTATAATGTTGTGATGTGGGTTAACAACATACGAGTGAAGTTAGATCTTATATTTAATGTGCCTGATCGCACAACAAATATATAACATGTTGACAATTCTTAGTACCGTTTTATATGAAAAGCGATACGTATCATGGTCTTAATAACATAGGCATGTTTTACGACACATTCGGCCCCTTAATGTTTGAAGCCTTTCATTGGCTTTTGTGTTTTATATATTATCTTTTTATTGATTGATTTTTGTGTTTTATAAATTATCATTTGTTTGTCTTCAATAGCCCTTTTTCAAACGATAGTTTTGGAAATTCTAAATAAGCACCAAAGATATTTCTAAACCCATAAGCAACAAAATTTGAAGTTTGCTAAAGCAAAAATCACAGCATTTACATATAGTATAACATTTTCATATTTCATATTCCTGCTAGTTTCACGCATCAAACACGATAATTTATTCATCGATATCGACAAACATTGAAAATATATTTTATTATTTATTGAAATTCACGAACGAAACAATTAAATCGTTTTTTCATAATCGCTCACCACCGCCGAATGAGTATTTGCGCATTTCGATCTGCGTGCAGGTTGAATAATAGTTGCAACACGTGTACCGTTGCAACTTCCGGTTGCAATGTTCAATCGTGCGCGCCGGCTTCCCGTTCGGAAAATATAGCAACGGACCGCCGCTATATTTTAGACTGAATATTACGTTGTTGCGTGCTCTGAGATAAGCTGATATCGGACCATTGTTGCTGCCGGGCATATTGTGGCTACGTTTTGCAAGACATGAAGCTTTGTTTTGTTCACATTTCATAGCTACATGTACGACAATGTAAGATTTTGTTGATATAATTACACGCTTATAAGTACAATTGCAGACTATTTTTTAAGGTTACACAATCAATTTATCTTTAAATATAGATTACGCTTGAACCTCAAACCTGGTCTAATATCATATAAATATATTCCAACCCTACGGGAGTTCTTTTTGCTGGAGTGTCGCTGCTGTACAGGAACTTTGTTCTTCTCAGTTGCACAACAGTTCCTTATTATTACTTCATTAGAACGGTCAAGCACAACAGTATATTTCATATCCATTATCAATTAAAATTGTATTGGAAAGCTAAACATTACGCTTCTAATGACCTAGAAATAACAATAAAAGAGTAAAATTCTGAATACGTTAACTCATAGCCATTAATCTTTAAACATCCAGGGATGACATCCACGAAACCACTTATAAAACCTAATCCATTTTATTTCAATATTTTGTAGTCTAAAATAATCTCCCAATTGTAATGCTTTTTGTTCATAAACAGACCCCAAATTATTAATCCGTCTTTCTAGAAAATTATATTTATTGAAATTTGACCCACCGAAATTACAGGTTACTGACTGTAAGGGGCACTCGCTTGCATCCGATAATATACTAATCCGAATAATTACATGAAATTATTGAAACTTTGTAAATTAGTTCAACTAAACTTTAACTTACTAAGGTTAGTAATATCTGAAATTGCATCTATGCAACAAGTATCGACTTAACTTAAAATACAAATTTAATTAAACAATGCGATTTTTTTTTGACTTTGCACATGCTAGTACCGAGATAACTCAGTGCTTAGAATACAAAAATAACATATCTCATTATCTAATTATATATGAATAAATCTAGGGGTTACTGTCATGGTTTTACCCTCAAGTTAAATTACTTCATTTCAATTAATTTAAATATTTTCCAAATATTCTCTTATTATAAGTATTAGTATTTTAAGTTTTGAATGAGATTAATAATTATAGTTCTTTCAACTTTAATAGAATTGTAAAATTTATTTGAATTAATTAAATTATGTTTAAATTATCTTAAAAAGTTTTATTTTATGAGCGTATGAAATAAAATCAACGTGATTATTTTCCGCAGATATTAAATTTTTATTTTCCAAAGTAAAGATTCGATCTCAAGTAGCAATTTTTTTTTAATACTGACATGCTAGTTAAGTACAGATGTGATCTTTATTTTTTTTACATATTCTTTTTTTATAAATCATACTCTAATTAATTCTAGAAATCTATGAAAAAAGTAAGTCTGTATTGGGTGTGCGACATAAGTTTTCCAATTTAGATTTTACTGTTGAACACAAATTTAAAGTCAAAATTAGCAGTCAAACTATAAAAAATCAAGAAAAATAAAAAAAAAAAACTACAAAATTTCCGATCTTGTAAATCTTCTGCATGATAATTAAAGTTTCATTATTTCTGTCGTTTCCTACCTTTTTATACCTTAAATGACTATTGGAGTTTCACTTAAATGACTATTGAGTTTTTTTTGTTGTGTGCAACAGTACACACATTCAATTGCAAATATGGTTATGGTTTTGCTTAATTAAAGAAAAAATCTCAATAGATCATTATGTTACGAATGGGGGTTGGTTAGACCCCTTCGGAATAGCTAATTGAATTTGACTCAATAGCTATTCCGAGGATTTTGTATAACTGAGTATATTAAGAAAAAATAAAATTCGTTGGTCTCTGCTTGGTCGGCGGCCCAGTCGGGTGGTGGCTTCAAGTCTGGAATTCTCAGATCGCTATAAGGAATGGATACTGAGGTAGTAATTGACTACATAAGCACAATAAGAAATACTGTATGATTAATAACGCATTTATTTAATCAAATAACATCGAACACTCGGAAAATTCAACAAAACTCATACGGAACACAAGTAAAAATGGTGTACGTGACGAGACGGCGAGACCCTGTTCACCCGAAAGATTAGCGATTATATCCAAAATCTTCTTCTTTTCGTTATTACCAGAGACTAAGTATTGTCCGACACTGACAAATATCGCTTGGCGACATCTAGCGTCGTTCTGGCGCGAACACATTACGATCTAATAATCAATTGTTAAGCTTTCAATTTATCTAACTAATTAATATTAACTATTTATTAACTAAATTATTTCATATCATTGATTAATGCGTGCTTCAAATGCTGATTTACCAGTTATAATCCAACCTAATTCATAGCCAACTGTGTACAAATATAATATTTAACAAATACGAGCTTGATGCTGGCGTAACATTACCTTAATGAAAAATTCACAAGTATGGAACGAAGCTAAGCAGAGATAATTGTGTGTACATAATCAGGTACGCGGTCTGTTTACTAACCGCACACTCTCAAATCCCGCCCGCACACGCGCCAACTAATGCACCGATACGATACATACAATATTCGCGTTTCGTTTGCCCCGGCACAGTTTTGACCATAGTGGTTAACCCTGGCCCGTTTCACTAATGACTATCGAAATTGGGAAATACGTATAGCATGGCAGACGGTTTGATGGGCCCATGGGACCGAAATCGAATACAATGGAAATGTTTAGGGCGTTGGCGAAAAAATACTCACCGATTTTTCATTATATAAACTAGCTGTAAGTGGAATTCTGCCTTAAGGCAATTAAGGCATCGTGCCTTAAGGCAAATTGCTGGAACTTCCCGTACCAAAAATTATAATTTTTTTAAAAACCATTATAATTTTTTTAAAAACAATTAACATTTTTGAAAAAAAATTACTTTGAAAGAATAAGATTTTTGAGAAACTATAAATTGGACAAAAAAATAACTTTTTTTGAAAAAAAAAATTTTTTTTTTTAAAAAACATTTTTTTTTAATGTTTATTTTTTTGAAAAAAAATTTTTTTCTTTATTTTGACATATTGTAGAAGATCTGAACTTTTTTTCAAAGCAATCGTACTGCTTTAACTGCATAGGGACAAAATATAAAGCGCGTAAGCGCCGCGTCGCTGTCTAGCGCATAAGCATTGGTACGGAACCCATAGAAATGTTAACAAAATGTATACTTATTGTTAAAATCTCTATAAAATGTCTGATAATTTGATGTGCGTATGTCTAATGATCATTTTTGACCGCCAAATGGCTCATTTTTTTACTTTTTTCTCCATAGCTCCGAAACCGCTAGACCTACCTTCATGAAAATTTTATCGATTCTTCATCTTGTCAATACAAGTGAAATGTTTTTTGAATTATTCAAATCGGACGCTCCGTTCTCTTAAAAACTGAGTTACCGTTTTCGGCACTTTTTGCCCCGTATCTTCGGAACGGCTAGACCTGCCTTCGCCAAAAACTAATCAGCACGTCTCCTTATCAATACGAATCGAATGTTTTTTGAATTATTCAAATCGGTTTGTCCGTGTTCCCGAAATCGTCGACGAAAATTTGTATCCGCACATACATACACACACGCACATACATACATATATACAGACACACACACACACACACACACACACACACATACATCCATTTTTTCTAAGGTATGCCAAAATGTTCAGAAACCTTTGAAACGTAAAGATATGTAAAAAATTTCATTTTCGATTTTTTGCGATTACTATAACTTGCCCTACGGGAAGTTAATATTTTGAACTTCCCGAAGGAGAAGTTTATGTTTTCATAAAAAAATCCGATTCGCTAATTTTATGTTTTCTCGACGTTTCAAGCCATTCTGAATCGAATGAGACCAAATTTGGAAAAAGTATGTGTGTGTGTGTGTGTGTGTGAACAAATTTTTTTGCCGTAAATCGACGTTTTCTTGAAAACGGCTGGGCCAATTTCAAAAATTTAAAAACCATTCTATGTATCTCGACGAGAACTATTGTTTGTCAGTTTTGTGCGGCGATCGGCTAAGCCGTTTCTTTATAAATCGCAGAAATGTGAAAATTTTTTCGTCTACGTTTTAGCCCGCAATTCTGAATCGATTTTCAAAATTCAAAAACCGTTCGAAAGATATTGGTTGGGAATCGTGCTGATTAGTTTTTGGTAGAGATCGGCCGGGCCGTTTTCTTGTAATAAAGTTTTTTAAAAAAAAATTCGACTATTTTTATGATTATTTTTTTGACGGTAGATACCATAGTCTTCTAGATCATACTAAATTATTACGGCCCCACGACAACTGGTTCAGCTTTAAAAATTTGTCAAAGTTTGCAAAAATTAGTATCGTTTTTTTGGCATTTGTCAAAATTAAACCTCTCATCGACGATTGCTTAAAAACACCTGAACCGATTTCAGAAATTTAAAAACCATTTGATGTGTCTCAATGACGACTATCTCTTGTCACTTTTGTGCGACGATCGGCCAAGCCGTTTCTTTGAAATTTCGAAAAAAGTGTTAAACTTTTCGTCCACATTTAAGCTCATTCTACCGAATCGATTTTAAAAAATCAAAAACTATTCGAAAGATATTAGTTGGGAATGATACTGATTACTTTTAAGTGAAAATCTACCGAGCCGTTCTCTTGTAATTAACTGTTGAAAAAAAATTAAGACGATGTTTATGAAACTTTTTTGGCGATATATACCATGGTCTTATAGAACTTACTGAATTATTACGGCTTTACGACAAGTAGTTTAATTTTAAAAATTCATCAAAGTTTGAAAAAATGAGTAGTTTTTTTGACGTTTGTTAAAATTAAAATTAGACGATTCACTTGGTGTAACGTTAGAGTACTTGGTCTTAATGAACGTAATTAATCATTAAAGTCCAAGGAAACTGGCTCAATTAAAAAAATATTGATTTTTGAAAATTTGCTTTTAGAAAAGTGTTCGTTTGTTTTCAATAAAGTGTAATAAATCCAACCGGAATACTTTTAATCACTCATAAACTAATTTATTTTTTATTGATTAAGTCGATTAATTGCACTTATCGGGAAGTTCATGTAACTTGCCTCAAGGCTAAATACCAAACCAACTAGTTTATATTATAAATATGTTCAGCATATATATCGTTTTTATTTCGAACCATGGGAAGTTATCTTAGATCACTCAATATTTATTATTTCTAAATTGATCAGCTTTCAAATCAAACGTGATAAAAATTAAAATATGTCAAAATGAAGTACTAAAGAAATTTTGAATGCTTCTAGAGAATGCACCAAATTGATTAATACATCTTCGTTTGACATGAACACAATAAACCATGAAATACGAATACAATCAGACAATTACAAAGTCAGCCTCGAAGATAATGCCAAACTGGACAAGATCGGAAAAGATATTTGTTACAATAATATATGTCAGGTTTCAATATCTCTGACAATGGTAACAAGATTTTGTATTTTTAAAGTCATTTTTTTAATCCTACAGTTTTACTTGTCGTCCAATATCACATGCTGTCTATCCAGTATTACATGTAGGCTTGTGTAGAATTTCACATTGAACAAATATAATTTATTAAATTGACATTTTCATGTCAAAGAATATCTAGAGGCACTCGTATCCTTTTACAATTCACTGAATGGAAATGACTCTCGTATCCTTAAATTGATTAGGGTTACAGTGAATTTTTGCATGATGGCTAAGTCTTCTGTTCTTGATGATCTCCACTACAAAAAAAAATGTTGGAGTCATAGTTTAATATTGTTGCTAACAAACCATGGAGCATCAGTTAAACTGTTGTTAAAGTTTTGAATTTTATGCGTTGGATTATTCCCACATTTGATTTACTACAGCCCCACCGTCTGTTTGCATAAGCTCATATAGGTTTAGTTTAATTATGGTGATGATCCAATGTGTATTTGGAAAAAGCACAAGGAAAGCTTTTATTTAAGGATCTACAATTATGACAAAATCAACGTAAATTAATGCTATTATTAATAGATTGGCCAAAGTCTCGAGTCCGTTATATTAAAATCATTTTGTGCATTATATTTTGCTTATTAAATTATAATTATAATTTATTTAGATTATACAAACCGTTTTCTAAGAAATTTTGCAATAAATTGGTGTAAAGTTTAGATGTTGAGTGGTATCCTTGAAAATAACTTCACATTTATATTACTATTTGATACTAATGTGTATAATTGTATATAATTTTTGTGATAACTTAATTTTCTTCTTTTTATGTGATGAATAAAATTCATACATTAGCTTTAGATTCACATAAACATGATCTGTTGAATACTCTATCTGAAAGGGACATAAACCGCTACTATATATAGTTTCAAATTTTATTTCAAATGTTATAGTAACACGTTAATTGCCATGCAAGTCATAAGCATCTAACACTAGGAAGTTAGGCGTATATTATGTTTGAAACGATTTGCAGAGAAAAAAAGTTTTAATATAATACAATAGCAAAGGGCCAAGGGAGTCATATGCGTGACATAAAAATAGGGTTTTTCTAGAAATTTTTCAATATTATTTTATATTTTAAGTTTCCTTAATTAATTTTCAAATATATTATCTAATAAAGTTACCAAGGCCCATGGAGAAAATTTTCTGATATCACCGTGGCAATTAGTCGCATTAGTCTTAATGACCTTAATTTTGCGTGTGCGCGTTCTTTAACTTTATTCTAGATTTAAGCAATAGAAAGTAGTAATAAATTCCAAAGACACTTTGCAATCATGTGTGTGTTTAATATGCTGTACTTTATTTGAATGATTAAAATTAAAAGAACAGATTAAAATATTGTTAACATTGTATTTTTTCCAACTCTACATCACTACATTTCAAATCAGTTATGCTGGTCAGTAAGTAAATAGGTTACAACCAATTCGAACGTTCGATATGCATTGCAACTCTATAGACGTTTCATGTTTGGTATGTTTAGAGACCGGTAATAAATTATGTAAGCCGAAAGCGGAAAACTTGCTTTCACAGGAACATGACTTGTCTTTGATCTTCTTGGAATGTTCGAGTACTTACTGAAGTTCAAGAAATGAAGCTTTAGGAGTAATATATAGTGTTGATATTATTATATTACATTATTGAAATTGATAGTTCACAATTGAATTTTATCATGATTTTATATAACTTTTGACACTGCGTGCAATCCCTGAATATGTTAAACATTTTAAATACAAATATCAATTTCAGCCAATCTATTAATAATATTTATAAACTGCTACCAAAATATATATCTATTAGCTTGTATAGTATTTGTATCTATTGTGAAATATAATACGATCAGCAACACCGTGCACGCTTCAATACATAAATTACCATATTTTGTGTTTTGATATGAAAACGCAATTTGTACTCATACATCTAATTAGGCTACAGTTTCGAATTAATTCGAACATAAAATTTATTTAAAGCGAAACTCAGCGGAGTACGGTCAAAAGTTAATGAATTCATACGTACATCGAGCGCGTACAACACACGATGATGTGGCCCCGATGGCAAGTTATAATGAGCTCCGATTATACAAACTATCAAACTTTATTAATTTAATTAAAAATATACCTTGTTAGACATGCACGGCTAATCGTGCCACTGGCCATGTTTCCAATTTATACCAATGTGGGGATTCTGATGTTAAGGGAAAAATTTAACACAAATTAACTTCATACTACTGATGCATGGCTTAAAGCTAATTGTTTTAGCTTAGTTTTAGTTTATAATTATAATTAATAATTATTAAGCAATAATTAATAATCAATGATTAATAACAATTGTATTAAATATTTCCAAATTTTATTTATATTATTATATTATTTTGATTTTGTTGCCAATTCTAAACGGTCTCGCATTTTTTTACTGCCAAAGGGTCAGTTATAGTAATGGGCAAAAAATTGAAAATGTAAGTTTTCAGAAAAAGTGGATGTGTGTATGTATGTGTGTATGTGTTTAACACTCTTTTTCAAATTACAAAGAAACGGCTCGGCCGATCGTCGCATAAGCGATAGTCCTCATTGAGACACATCAAATGGTTTTTAAATTTTTGAAATCGGTTCAGGCGTTTTTGAGCAATCGTCGACGAGAGGTGTAATTTTGACAAATGCCAGAAAAACGATATTAATTTTTGCAAACTTTGACGAATTTTTAAAGCTAAATGAGTTGTTGTAGGGCCGTAATATTTGAGTATGATCTAGAAGACTATGGTATCTACCGTCAAAAAAATCACATTCACATTCGGAAAGTTTATATTGACATCAGTGTCTATATATTATAGAAAGCTATCAATTTGTAATTCGATTTGTGATTTAATCAATCTATAACATGTTTTTGTTACCCAAAACCAAAAGCAAATTGATTGTTAAATATCCTTGGTTAACCTCAATTTCGGCATGTTGCCGCACTATCATTAAATGCTGCACATACTATTTGATCAAATTTATAACATTTTGTTTAAATCATTGTTTCCTTCAAGAACCGAATGAAATTTTCATTAAAGTATATATTTATTAAATGACAAACTCACTTTCTGCAAAAAAGCTACAAAATGCAGTAATTTATTTAGCCAATTTATGTGTTGCATCGTTAGAGTAATACATACTATTCGGTCAATTATAGCATATAACATTTTGTTTAAATCATTATAATTCTTGAAGGATCAAATGAAATTGTTATTATCTTAAATATTTATTAAAAAAACAAGCTCACTTTCTGCATAAAAGCTGCGGTAATTAATTCAGCCAATTTATCTGTTGCTTTGATATGGTTATACTTAATTCATATTCTCAACAATTTTGAAATGATATAAATTAGTGTTCTTATTTTAATTGAAATCATTTACAAATTACATTGATGAGACAAATCTAGCCTGGACACGTTGGTATATATGTTCCGGTAGTATTGAATATATTCAAGACTATTTCATGAATAGTACAAAAGAGTGCAGTGTGTTCATATATCTAAATTATATATATATATATATATATATATATATATATATATAATGAATTCCTATTCAGGCAGGACAAAATCTGTCACAAAACTTTCCTCAATTTGAGTTTCACCCTACTCACAGACACAAATTTGAGCAGAACACTTTACGAGTATTAAATTGAAACAAAAAATTAGAATAAAACGACCCACGACTAACCACCTGTAAAAATGTCAACCCAAATTACATTGATTTATAAAAAAAACTTTTATTTCTGAATGACGAAAACAATCAATAAACTAGAAGTGTTCTTCGAATAAAAAAGCAATTTTTATTCTACTTTTTATAAATTAGAATTGTGTGAAAAAGGAAATAATAGAACACTTAACAATATGGAATCTCATGTTAAACTCGAGTATATAACACATGACCAACTCAATCAAGTTTTGGAATTATAGGTAGTTGTAATTTTTTAAGCAATCAAGAGACGATCAGATATTTTCAATATATTTGAAAACTAAGTTATATTTTTACAAAATTAGCATATACTATACGTGCGGCAGTTTAAATTGTATTATTAGAAAGATTTTTATAATCGAATAATTTGATTCTAAAAACTTATTAAGAAAAGAGATTTATTACTGAGTTTTATTATTGTTTAGTAGAGAAAATACAGTTGCTACAGTATTTGCAAATGAATGATGCATTTGTAAATGCATACTTGTATAAGATAAAACGCTCTTGAAAATACAATTAACACATTTTTGGCCAAAAACACAAGAAGAGAAATTCCATAGAAGAGAAATTCCATAAAATCAATTCATTGTGATATAACGTCAAATGTATTATTAGACAAAAGTTTGCGGTAGCAACACGAATGTAAATCATACAATATATCTTCATAAATAAATACGACATTTGTGAAGTTTTCTAAACAAAATTATGCACAATTGCGGGCACGAAATTCAGGCGACCGTGCACGTCCCTCCACTACGCAAAAGAGCGATATTAAAATTAAAAGAAAATACATTTCATGTAATTTACTTTAGGCATTTAGGGGCTGTTCATTTAATGTCATGCGAACTTCTGGGTGGTTTGAATTATGTAAATAAATTTACATACATTTACCTACTCTCTGTCATAATTCAGCGAACGACGAAGCTTTTGTAATACCACTATGCGTCGTGCTCTATTTTCACCAGTATTTATTCATACTGATACCAGTTTATATTTTAACATTTGTTTAATGTTCTGTTATGCAAATTGTTATTAATCACCAAATATTTGAATATTGGTACATTTGCAACGACCGCAGTTGTTGTTCGCACGTATTCGAATGGAAGCATTAAAATTGCTCGCTAGAATTATATTGTTAAATTCTATTTATATACATACATATATTTATATATATATATATATATATATATATATCCTATGTGCTATAAGTTGTTGGACAGCAACTTCTGCTCACGCCGTCTTTTTGTTTTAGATTGTAACCCAATGGTTAATCGTTTCATATTTGTTTAATTTCATTATTAGAATTTATCTAATAGGGCTTATTATTTAATGGCAAAAATATCGAGGGAAGGTTATTTTCACTTGGAAATATTGATCTTAAATATGTTTTCAAGTAAAAAATTGATATCGCTACTGCTCGATAAGGGTATTTTGTTACGTGGATGTAACTCGCGATTAATCTAATTGAAAATATGAGTAAAACACTTTCAATCTTGATAGAATATAATTTAATCGTGATCATGAATATACTGGATCAAAATAGTATTGATCCAGTTGAATCCACTATATTATTGTATTTAAATAATAAAAATGATATTTTTGAAATAAGTAATAGTTTTATGTAATATAAATATGCTAGAATATTATATTTTGTTGTATTCTGGTGATATATATAAAAATTTATTAAAATATATGTGAAAGTCTGCATGAATTCCCACATTTTGAAACTTGCATTGAACTACTGAAGTTGATGTTATTGAGCAAAGAATTTATAATTTTGTATTTTAGTCATATAACTAAATTTCTGTTTCTTGTATTTTATCCAGTTTACTGTGGCACTCTTATTAAACCTGTATGCATAGTTTTCTGTCGTCGTGAACGAGGTAAAAAGATGCTTCATGGCGAAATGCCACTCAGCAACAATTTATATTATACTATGTTACTTAACTAGCACCTTCCTGTGATATTTTAAATATCCTAAAGTTCGAGAATATATTGTTTTTCAGATTTCTCAAATTGTAATATAAATAGCCAGTAGTCAAAGATTTATACGCGATTTATAACTCTGCTTCTTTCTTTTCCATGACGAGTATGTTCGTCAATCACAGTCAATTGGTTACTATAATAATACAAATGAAACTTCATTCTAAAAACGCAAGTGGCTTAGGTATATATCATAAGAATCATAATAAAATACATTAATTTATTTGTATAATTATTAGAAAAGGGCTAATATGCGCTATTTCGTGTTGATGGGGTCGCGAGTTCAAGACCACGCTTTAACAACCTAACAGCAATGTCCGTTTTCACTTAAAATCATAGATCAAAAATGTTTCAAATGAAAATAAGCTTATTTTGGGCACTGTTGTGCGGAATAGCAATGAAAAATCTTTCATAAGTTAAGTATTGAAAGCCAACCCAATGGCCGTTTTATTCTATTTAGATATATATTTAAATAAAAGGCAAACTTGTGATTGCAAGACGAAAGCTCTACTACTCACGACGAGTACCTGCTGCTGTACAATTATGAAAATTATGTTCAAAATTAGTATTGGCGAGGTGTCTAAAGGTTTGGTCTAGTATTAAAATGTGAAACCTTACATACATTATATATTCAATCCCTCAAAAAACTTTTTCTTACCATTGCAATAATGGATTTATTTTGAATAAAATATATAAGACGCTAATTCCGCAATATTTTAGAAGGATATTAATTAGATTTATCACATTACAATTCAGAATTAAAATTAATTTTTCGCATCAATATTGGCACTGTAGCATTTCTTCGCCAATCTTGCAATTTCATTGTTTCCTTGCGTTTAATTAATTTGATGCTCGCCGGCGGGCAATCAAGACATAAAGAAAGCCGCACAAAATTAAAAGTATGAACTCGTTCCATTTCCACGGCCAGCGCTCGCATACACACTCACTTACTCAATATGGCTATGGCAAAGCACTAAAAATGGAAAGGAAAAAAAAAGGGTTCCGCATTAATGAAAAAAATCCCCGACGAGGAAATATAATTAAATAGAAAATTAATTACCCAATTATTGTCCGACCGGAGATTGAACTTGCGGCTGGCTTTCGTATTTTAACATCATTAGTGTTGCGCTACTATTACATATTGTAATATAAACGAAGGGAAAATGTTGGGATTAAAAAACGTTGAGATAATAAATGTATCTCTTGGGCCATGGTTAAGTAATATGTTTTAACCCTATATTGTTTTTAAATATAATTCAAATCTTGCTCTAACTAGAGTTTTGTTTATTAACAAAAAAGATACAGGCATCTATTTAATATATTTTTTATATTCAATGAACTGAAAAGCAAGTGCGAATATAAAAAAGTGTGTGGATGATAAGATAACAAGAGTAAAAAGTAATGGCATAACCCTTGAATAAATTATTCTATTCATCTAATTTTTTTCATTATATTATTCTTAACAATTTATAATATTATTGTATGATAACTTATAATATATTGTCGATACCGCAGTCGTTTGAAAATTTCCTAGTCATAATTATATCGTGTTCGCACAAATTACACGTATTCTATTTATTTATTTACATTTTTCTATTCATTGATTTATGCATATAATAGCACAATCTCGTTAAAGAATTAAATAATTAAAACAAATTAAAATTATCTTCATACTAGATAATTCATTCAAATTTACATTTTTATAGAGTTAAAATAAATATTTGGTATTCATTCATACGATTTTCAACTGATATCTCAGAAACATACTTGTTATATGTGTGGTTGTATAAATTAAATCAATTTGTCCAACACATTTCATTAATTATTTTCGTGTTCTAAACATTTATTTGAGTGTTGACGTGAACCGTAATCAGTAGCTACCAAGGAAGCATTACAGAACGTATGTACGTATGTAGATTCTGTTCGGAATAGCTTAAAAGCGGGACGAAATTCTAAATTTTGACGAATTTTTATAATTTAACCGGTTATTGTAGGTTTATAATATTCGAGTGTGTAGTTTCAGACTATGGAATCTATCATTGTATAAAGTTTCATCAAAATCATCAAACAAAATTTATCAAGATTTAATTACGAAGAAAGTAATACAATATAAATATTTTTTTATTTTTTACGTTAAATAATTCAACCTATTTAAAATTTTAGTTTGCATTACAGGAAAAACAAATATTAATCGATTTCCGTACCTAATTCGATATCTTTTTTAGAAAAGATTATTGGTGGTCATGATTTATAAAAATAAATGCCAAAAATTGATATTGATAATTTTCAAGAAAAGCCGCGTGCAAAATAAGCTAGTTAAATTATTTTCTTTTTGCTTTTTAAATACAATGTATACACACACACACACACATATATATATATATATAATATTATATATATATATATATATATATATATATATTAAACCATTTTTTTGCATGAACTTACAATAACTATATTCATTTTGTTTTTGAAACTGCAAAAATTTAAAATTGCAATTTAATGCTTATATGCGAAATTTTTAATTATTTATATTACTGGACATATTTATTATATACAATAGATACATACTTAAATTTATTTTAAATCACATCACATATGTTTAAAAACACAATCGATACTATATTAGATATTTCATGCTCATTTCATAAAATTGTACAAAATGGCAATGATGTTTCAAATACATACTCTCAGAAGTGCACTATGAGTGCAATAAGCATTTGATATAAATCTAATTATATGATGGATGTTGTTATAAGCTTTTACTACAAAATTCACTTAAAATATTTACAGTAAAACCATCATCTCTATTATTGCTCTGCGTTAAATAGATTGAAAACTCGCATATCACGTCGCTTACTTGTCACGGGCATATGCAAGATCATTATTTTTCAATCTTCGCAACTTTTCCACTTTTCAGCTGAGCTCTTAACAGAGTTTCTATCGCATTTTCCTCATAATAGAAAAGGCGTGCACTCATACACTTCGGGGGGATATATTGGTATATTTTTATATATAAATTTTAAATTTAATATTTTGGTTTACTTTTCTTATTGTCGCAGAGTCGTACTCTACCTACTTATATATGTGAATTTATTTATTTTAACCTAAAGAACTGCAATGTTAATATAGAGCAATACATTACACTATTAATATATACTGTTTACTATCATTATTCAGTACCTAAACAGTTATAACTTAAAATTGAAATTGTACTTGTTTAATATTAATTCATCAGTTTTTTTAGGTTATGTCAAATTCATGCAGTTTTTGTAATAGTATATCATAATAAAATATTTTTGTTCCTTTTGCTGTGACCATTCACAAAATTTTAATATAAAACTGTACTCCATTCAATCAATATTTTTAGATTGGCATAACTTTTTCTTAAATACTACAAATGTTACTATAATTTTCAGTAAATCGAGGAAATTTTATTCTGATTCAGCCCTGGAAACTATTCACGTTCTAAGCCATTTTCTTCGAACAAATCAGATTATATTTTTTCATGGAAGCTCAATTTTCTTTCCGTCGCCACATGCGCAAGTTTGAGTTGACACGTAATTAAACTGAGCATTTTTTTTGAAAAAATAAATGCATATCAGAAAGCAATTTCAAAATTTATATCATAGTTTAAGATATAGTTTGTTGTTCGAAGTACTTTTAATCTCCAGAACGATTTTTGAAAGAAATATGAGCTGCAAATTATGTTTTATTTTATATGATTACTATTTAATATCTAAAATCTCTATCTAAAAATTTTAGATACTAAATCACAACTAATAAGGAATTGAAAAATATAGATTAAATTATCGTTTAAAAATGAAAACATTACCATCAAAAATCCTAAACAGTTAAGTTGGCTTGAACTTACCAATCAACTTAGATTTTTCTAAATGGGTTTGACACTGTATACAAAAGATGTACCAATTTTGATCGAAGGCCGTTGAATATAAAAGATAATTGTAAAATTTATAGGAAGTTTTTAAAATTTATACAATACTCGATTTTTACGCTAATAATGCTGATAATCTTTACAATAAAATAATCATTTTCGCGATTTTCAATCCATATTGTTCGAGCGATTTTCGGAATTTTAAAATGTATTTTTTAGTATAACTTGTAATTTCTAGTGTAACTGTGATATATCTTAATTCATTTTGTTAAATATTATGTGATTTTTTAAGAATCGTCAGACATTTCTTGTTTATTTTACATGTCAGACTTGTAATTTTGTAATTGTAGTAACATATTTAATTTATGATCAAGTGTAATACCTGAGGTTAAAAAAGCTTTATGCAACCCTTAAATTGTAAATTTAATTATATAATGACATACAAAATTTTAAATTGAATTCGATTTTTTTCTCTTCTTATTCCAGGAGATGCCTATTCATTTTTAGTTACTTTCCTCAATCACGAATTAACGTTATTGTTAAGTTTCATTATATGACTTTTACACTTATTATTCTAAATGTTTTGTTTCCAAAGCTTGATGTTTAAATAAATAGAAGTTATTTATATTAGATGTTTGATTTATCAGCGCACTATAGTTACAGATGTTGCACAAAATATTTTGTGAATAAGTAACCATCAGATTCTTGGTTTTTCTTTCATTTATCATAACTCTTTAAATAAGATCGTCTGGTCCATTTTTCGAGAAATTTCTGCTGAAATTCGCTTTCACTTACACGATTCAGAAGGACTTGTTGAAAAATTTGAAGTCAAAGTTACAAACAAAATTTTCTGATAAAAACACAAACTTATCCTTCAAGATAATGATAATAATCTATGAAATAAAGTTGACATTTTATAAATAGTCTTCTTCGTAAATCAGGTAACAATAGTGTGGTCAACTGTATTTTACCAATGCTAAAATGAGTCTATAATACCTACTTGAATATGATCCTGTCGAAAGCCCCAATGAAATCGTAGGATAGTATAGAGTTATTTCCCAATAATAGAAATACCGACGGCATTCGACGAATATTAACTATTCGAAATGGTATCGGCATAACGCGAAAGACGTACGGCCCGGACTCCTGAAATAGGTCACAGTTCGGTATTCGACCTCTCGGTATTGAATTAACGTAAATGCCAATATAATTCTCAAATTCTATTGCAATATATATACTGCATTTCACTCGAACGCTTACATTACGAAATATTATGAAAATCTTCAAAAATTTTGTTTCAAATATTGTTTAATATGTTCAAAAATTAATAATTACTAAAAACACGTATTACTATGTAAGTGTATGTTTCAAACTGTAATAGGTATGGATTATTTTATATCTTTACTGTTTTATTTCTTCATTGTTTTGCTCTGAATTTTGAATTTACAGAGAATGTTAAGAATATATATGAACTAGTCGAAAGTGGCATCTTGCCTTAAGGAAAGTAGCAAAAACCTAATGAATAATTAACTTCAATCAATCCAAATTGGAATTTAGATATTTAGATAAAATTTTCAACTGTTTATTTTAAAAATCGAGTTGTTACTTTCAATTAAGTCAAAAAATTGCGATTTCCAATTAATATATTTCAAATACATTAATATCTGTAAATATATTATAAATTATAGTGCATAGACACGTGCTTTATGTCCTAACATGGTAGCCTACATTCCCAAATTTTAATTAATTAATTTAATTCAATCAGTTTTCATAGGACTTTTCATTGGATGAACTTTTTCGCAATGGTAAAATTTATGAAAACATAGAAACAATTTTTTTAACTTAACAAATTATTTTTTCAAATAATAAGCATATGTTATAAGAACATACGGGCACGATTACACACATAATGCACGTAGTTTTCGATTTTCTTTATTGATTTAAATGAATGGCGACATTTTTTACAAAAGTAGAGAAGTTTTGTAGACTGTTTAATCACTTTTCTGCTAATTTCAAAGTTATTACTAATTGACTAAATTGACTTATCACATCAAAAAGCAAATTTTACACAAATTTTTACTATAATATTTTTTCAAACCTTGTTGAATATTTAAAATTAAACAACTCGTCGTATGGTCGTAAGATTTCAGTATGTTCTATAAGACCATGGTATATATTGTGAAAAAAATCATAAAAATCGTTCACACACACACACACTCACATACTTTTGCCAAATTTGGTCTCATTCGATTCAGAACAGCTTAAATCCTCAAAAAAACATAAAATTTTCAAATTGTTTTTTTTTATTAAAACAAACTTCTCCTTCGGTAAGGTAAAAATTAATCATTGTGATTAGATTATTAGATATCAATAGATTAGATACTAAATCCAAACCCTGAGGTATCATTATCACAAAAACTTGAAGGATATCTAGCTTAAAAACCATTTATGCTATTTCTGAAAAAAATACAAAATTCATCATTCAACATCTACCAACAAATATCAAATTATTTCTTTTGGAACAAAAGCATTTATATACTTTATTTATCTAGTAATTCCGAAAAAGACTATGAAACTGAAATTTTTAACTATTAGAATCTATTTCAAAATTATATATTAATAAAAATTGGAGCTAAAGTATATAACAAATTTAACGGGCGTGAAGTTTATAAATTTTGTGCCATTTTGATATGGTTTTTGTTGTTTTTTTCCAACATGCCTTATAGTATACAATGTCCCTTCTCGGCCGACTCTTGTAAATTCATCAAATTTATTGAATGTCCTTTACTAGACAGTTGTAAAAGAAAGAGATAATAAAAAAATGATATGGGTTAATTTAATGGTAAAATAACTGAACACTCACTAATATACAAATACAGTTTAGTTCAGAAAAATATATTTCAATATATAAAATGTATACTACATAAGGGCGGGTTGGAACATAAGTTGTCAACCTTTGGATATTATATTTCTTCATTAGATATTTTACGTCAGTACATTTATATGTAATATAAAAAGTGAAAACAGTGTATTATATTTATGCAATAAAAATAGTTTTGACCATAACATAGGACAACATTAGTTTTAAACTAATACCAGCAGATCATCAAAATGCTGAATAAGAGTTGACCAGTAGACCAGTTTATATTAGATTCTGTTACGATTCCAAATGCTTTTAGATTATCTAATATAATTTAATTAAGACATATTTCAATTCTATTTTTCACATCAATTAGCTAGAAAATCATAACTACATCATTTACCTGTATAACCACCATACTCAAATGTGGTGAACCTAAAGGATATAAATCTCTCAAAGTGTTATCTGTTTAAATATATAAAAAAATTAAATATTAATAATTGTATGGAAGAAAAATGGTTTTGGAGAAACAATATTTCAAATTATGACAAAATTCCAGATTTACCCAAGTTTATCTATCGGACGCAATGGAGTTGAAAATAATTTCATTGTTCCTATGACTTTCTCCATTTGTCTAGTTGCATGTCCGTCCAACTGACTAGCCAACAAATATATTTGAAATTCACATACGTTATTTGGATATTTGGCACAAAGCCAAATATTGTATTTATAACGTTCTGGAAAGCTATTTGGGTGACTTTAATTTCACAAACAAGTGGGATCAGAACATGCTTTTTATCATATAATATTCCAAACGGAGAGTAAAACTGGATATTAAAATAGATGACAAATTGTCGTGGAAACAAAATTATTGTGCATGTTTAGAAGTCGACTGGTAAATAAAGCTATAGATTATATTCATTTTATTTTTTTATTTTAAATCATATTAATTGATCAGTATCATTTCTCTCCAGAATTGGAAAAGACTATCAAGAAACCTAATAAAAAAATTATTTTAGTTATATTTTCGATTTTGAAATGCTCAGCCGATTAAAGTTAAATTAAAATAAATCATTTTTCGTGATTCAATTTTCATTTTAAGTTTAAATTTTATTAGTTTATTAGAGAACACAAATTTCAGTGTTGTTTAAAAACCAATCTTTTTTTACTAACACTAATATTAACATGCGTTTTTAGGACTCGATGGATATAAAATAACAAAACTGGTAATTTCTAATTGGCTAATTTTTTAATATAATTTGGCTACTAATAGTTTATTGTTTGCTTCATTATACAGGTATTTCTGATTTCTTCTAATTAAAATTATTAGGCTTGGTTTCATACTTGCATTTGCCACTGAGTAATTACTATATCAACAACCACAAATATTATAGATATAAGATTTAACATATATTTTTCAATTTTAAATATACTTGAAGTAAATATGCCCAAAATAATTTCTGGTAACTTTGATAAATCGAGGATAGAATTCAATACAAATGCCAGAATATGTTCATTTCTTTGTGTACAAATGTATCATCCAAATGCATATTTTTAGTAAAAGATGAAAATTACAATTCTTCAAATACCTAGTATTATGATGTAAAATCAAATTTTGCTATAATTAATTATGGATCATCTGTTTTGGCAACAAAATTGCCAAAACCAGTGAAATTTATTCAACTCAATAATGATTTAGGATTCAGCGATATTTTACATAGTGATATTAATTCTAGTGATTTCAATTACAAAACGGAAATAATATGATTATTCTACACATTAAATTTATTGGAAATTTCATGAAATCATGTAAAGGGTAATTATGCATTAACAAATATATTTATTATTCATCTATTGTATCTATTTCACGCGTAATTCAGAAATACCATTATGATAATAGTAATAATGCCTAATTATAAAATGTTTTAATGAGTTTAGATTGGTATCGGACTTATATACAGATTAAACATTACCAAATTTATAATTACCAATAAGCGCAAATAATAATGATGTAAAATGTGCTTTAGTTTTGTTTATAAAAGTAAAAATAATCCAGGTGGTAACTGGTAATAGTGTAATTTTATAAATATTTTATTTTTATTTCTGTATTTTCATTGAAGATTAGTTATGAAACTTACGCTTTTTAGTATGTTCCATATATCTGTTTTATAAACTATCAGCAGTTATGGATCTGAATTTTCTCATATAATAAAAAAATGTTAGAGTGCTAGACTAATTAATGAAGTTAGACTTTTAGCCCATTTTTTGATATATTATTTTTTAATTCGGCTTCTTGTATTTTTGTCAATCTGTCATTTTTCGAGTATTTTGACACAAAATGAATAAAAAATAACCACAATATCGGAATAATGATCATTGCTCTAGGTTACACTTAAAAGCTCATAATTTTATAAAATTGGAGATAGCTTTAAGTTTCACTTAAATGCTCATAATTTTCAAACTTTTGAGACTTACTTGGTAAGATTTTTTTATGGAATTCTGTTTATGATACGCATGATCAGTAGGTACTGTCGCCCCGTTTCGGCTTGACGTTGAGTTCTGGGACATTTGTGTTCCAGAACTTCACGTCAAGCTTAACACAACGCTTTTACGAGACTTTATATTTATAAAAAAGTGCACCGATTTAAGTCATATTCTGCTTTAGTTTAATGTTGTAGCTATTATTTTGTAAAAGTCCTTTAAAATTAAAAGTAAAACATTGGAGCTGTTCGCTACGTGACCGTCCTTGGAGTAAAAAGGACCACGTGACAATTTTTTGAAAAAAAAAAAACTACAATGATGAGAGTTTGTTGAATGATAGAAGATGGGAGAATGCGAGATTAATGCTGGGAGTTTTACTGAACATAGTAATATAGTTGTTTGTTAGATATGCATGATTTTCTGCAATATAATTTGGTTTTGTTGGTTTTCACAATATATTTGGTAAAACGTTTGTGCCACGCCCTACGCTATATATATTTATATTTATAATTTAGAGTATAATTTAACGGGTCGTTTATATTAAGGCTCAATTGTTTCGATTTTGATTTGAATTTCTAAACTTCATATAATTTCTTTTACAAAACTATCAAATCTTAATAATTTTAATCCATTACAAATTATTCATAACCCTTGTTGCATCATCGTAATATTTCATGCTAATGTTTAATGCATTTTTTATCGAAAACTTCTGGCATCCGGAGTCAAAGTTGCCGGATAGTAAATTCCGCGTGACGTGAGTTATCTCGTACATCTACTGCCAAGACTGATGGTTCGTGTTAAAACTCTGTAAATTCTGCTTTTTATAAAAACATTAAAGTTTATTTACAACGGAAATGTACTGGTTTTATAAAACGTAAAAAAAGATAATGCATCAAATAGAAAAAAATTAACTGCAAGAACATAACGGGTAGTCCATCTAGTGGTCCTAGTGATCTAGTGATCTTATGGTTTAGATATTTCTGTAAATAAAACATATTAAGTATTATACATCGTTAGAAAGGTCTCAAAATTTTTAATTTATTTCCATATATCGCAACTTCGAATTCCGCACGGTGTGGCCTACAAGCAAGTCGATATCGATAAATTCCGATTTTGAATTGGGCCACTATTCAACTAAATGAACTTTTATTGTAAAGAAATTTCAATTGTTGCTATATAATATAGCATTTGTATTTCCATTTCAAATAGTAATCTTTTGTTATATGACATACACCTATACTGATATCTTAATAAATGCAATAATTTAAGTAATATTACTAACTCAATTAGGAATATCACCAATTACTTCGATCTTGGACACAAATGCATTGAAATGCATTTTCAATCAAACAATCCATTATGAGATCGTCAGAGATAGCTTAATCTTATTTCTTTTTAAAAATTAAACACTATTTTATAATTTTTGGTTACGATCATTTAGAATTATATACATAAAATGGTATTTTATATACATAAATCAAATTTTTCAATTGCTCGAAGTGTGGAAGGAAACTTTTATATTGATATTGATAATTTTATTATAGAATTATTATAAGCTTTAAGGCTAGTTTGTTAATATTAACGTTTTATTGAAATCATTATTTTTAAAAAAATATTTTTTGCTGACTCGATGCGATGTATTATATCTTAATATCTTATTGTTAGTTAAAAATGCAAATATTATATATTGTAGTTAAAATACAATCATTATGAAATTTGGTTGGCACACTAAGTATGCAAGCTTGAACTCTGGTCATTGCATATTACTCATTTTGAAGAATTTAGTAGTTCAAAACTTTTCGTTTATCAGTTTATAAAAGCATACATACTTTTTTACACATATATATACACCTGTAAAATGTAGTTTGATATTGATATGATACTCGATGCATATTTATTTATTATTTTTATTTATCATTTATCATTTATTTTATTGAGACTCTAATGATATTTTACACAAAAAACTGAATTACAGTTAAATATCAGTTATTATTAAACATCTCTTCCTTATTAAAATGTATATACTGTTATGTTACAAATATCTTGCAGATCTAAAGGCTAATTTATCAATTTAATTGTATTTATATTGATCACAAACAACAGTGTAAATGACGATGATTATTGACTTAATTAGTGTTACTGATTTAAACTAGGATGAGCGTGATTGTATATATATATATATATATATATATATATATATATATATATATATATATATACAATCACAAGCACATTTTACATCATTATTATTAGCGCTTATTGGTAATTATAAATTTGGTAATGTTTAATCTGTATATAAGTCCGATACCAATCTAAACTCATTAAAACATTTTATAATTAGGCATTATTACTATTATCATAATGGTATTTCTGAATTACGTGTGAAATAGATACAATAGATGAATAATAAATATATTTGTTAATGCATAATTACCCTTTACATGATTTCATGAAATTTCCAATAAATTTAATGTGTAGAATAATCATATTATTTCCGTTTTGTAATTGAAATCACTAGAATTAATATCACTATGTAAAATATCGCTGAATCCTAAATCATTATTGAGTAGAATAAATTTCACTGGTTTTGGCAATTTTGTTGCCAAAACAGATGATCCATAATTAATTATAGCAAAATTTGATTTTACGTTCAAAACTTTTCGTTTATCAGTTTATAAAAGCATACATACTTTTTTACACATATATATACACCTGTAAAATGTAGTTTGATATTGATATGATACTCGATGCATATTTATTTATTATTTTTATTTATCATTTATCATTTATTTTATTGAGACTCTAATGATATTTTACACAAAAAACTGAATTACAGTTAAATATCAGTTATTATTAAACATCTCTTCCTTATTAAAATGTATATACTGTTATGTTACAAATATCTTGCAGATCTAAAGGCTAATTTATCAATTTAATTGTATTTATATTGATCACAAACAACAGTGTAAATGACGATGATTATTGACTTAATTAGTGTTACTGATTTAAACTAGGATGAGCGTGATTGTATATATATATATATATATATATATATATATATATATATATATATATATGTTACGGTAAATGTGCACTCTCGGTGAATGTGCACATTCACCGGTGAATGTGCACATTCCCCAAAACGCTAGGTGAATGTGGCGTGTTCTCAAACAATCAAATTAAAACAATGGTGTACGTGCGTACTTGGATCGGTCTTATGAACATCTCGCGTATTTGACGCATGCGCAATAAAGACTATGCGCAAAATACGTCAAGCATGTTACAAATTTTGTACCAAAATGGTGTTATGGTGATAAATGATTAATAACATTCTGTTGAAGATTTGTTCATTTTGATCAAGATATATAATAGTTGAATAGTAAAGTAGTGAATCGTGAATAGTGATAACTGAATAGTTAATAGTAAATAGTGAATAGATATTAGCAAATAGGGAATCATTATCAGTAAATAGTGAATTAAGAATAGTGAAATAGGTAATAGTTAATGGTTAAATAGTTAATAGTTATTAATTAAATAGTTAATAGTTAATAAATAAATTGTTAATTGATCAATAGTAATAAATAATGGGTATTAATATGCATATGACTAAAATAATTAATATAAATATAAATATAAATATAAATATAAATATAAATATAAATATAAATATAACCATAAATATAAATATAACCATAAATATAACTATAAATATAAATATAAATATATGAATTAGTATTTCACTCGCACGTGCACACGCGCGCTAGTTGAACTCACATTCGCCAAATGAGCCGGTAAATGTGCACATTCACCGGTGAATGTGCACATTCACCGAAATATGCACATTTACCGTAACATATATATATATATATATATATATATATTAACTATAATATGTATAGTAGTGATTGAGTTATTAACGTTTTTTAGAGTTATCGGCAAATATCTAATTATAGTATTGTTTTAAATTGATAAGATCTAATTTTGAAATTTAGTCCAACTATGTTTTGAATCGATTAATTTAAAACGTAAATTAAAGAAAGAGCTAATGATACACCGAGATGCTGCAGAATTCTACTGAAATTGTTCACTTTTTCCGATTGTGCGCCAAAGGACCAGATACAATTAGTGGCTATATCGGACAGACTAATTTAGATAAAGTGATACGATGCTAAGGATTGATAGATAGTTTTATATTTGAGAGTTTATTTAATGCAAATATAACTTAGATGAACATTGAGATATTACTATTTCACAATGCTTCTAATAATTTTATACAATTTTTCTTATTGGTTTATTTGTGCAAGCGACTTCCCATTACATCCCGAACCAATTATCTAATTATCTGTGATTTAGTTGGATCGAGTTCAAGGAATCTGAATTTCATAAAAAGACGGATCAATGATTGAGGGGCTGTTTATGGACATAATTCATAACCAATATAAGGAATTATTTTGTTCTACAAAATAGTGCACTAAAAGTGATTAGGTTTTGTTATTACTATCCTGTATGAAGAGTATTAAAATATAGGTACAGTAGGACCTCGTTTACTACTAAGGTTATACGAATTCTCGATTATCCGGATTTCCAAGCGCGACCAATTTATATGTATGTACATACTTAAAATTCGGATTTTTCCATTATTAATTATTCTGCAATTCATTTCTGCAGTTTTTTAGTATACGTATACGGAAGTTTAAATTTCTTAATAAACATTATTTTTGTTGATATCTAATTTATTTTCAATGAATACACATTATTATTCATACATTCGATTATCCGGATTTTAGATTATCCGAATGCCTATCGACAACAATTTGTCCGGTTAATCGAGGCTAGATACATTGTTAGGCGTTAACAAATATGATGCGTTTAAAAAGTTATTTTTTTCTACTGTTGTCTACACATCATTGTATGTATGTAGTATTTCATTTTACATGATTTTAGTAACAAATGTAATGTGTAAATATTTTGCTTTACAACTTTACGAAAAATTTAACAAGACTACAAGCATTATATTTTGTAAATGACTGCAATGGGCAAATGCAATAGGCAAATGCAATTGTATTAACAAATAATGACCAATTGAATGTAAAAGTTTATGCATCAGTAATACATGATTTGCATAGGTTCCCATTTCTTTACCAAGCGCTTTTGATCGCAAAAATTCCAAATTACGTTCCCGGAGGCGCATGACTCAAACGGGAGAATTCAACCTATGGACACGTATGCCACAGCCAGCGTACGTTTTTCCGAACTAATTCACAATTCAGAGCCGATGAAAACTTTAAAGTGGCTCCGCAAATGCAAACACACCTATATTATACGACTATGGTAACACAGGCTCGGAGAGAAAATGTTTTCTTTTTGTATTTAATGGGCACAACTAGTGTAACCGCCTAAAAAAGGTGATTTTTGGGAGTTTATATTAAAAAAAACTACTTTATCAATCATTTAAAAATTTTAGGAATATATTTATACATGTTTAAGAATACATAGTAAGAATTTTGAAGAAAAAATTGAATATTTTTTAAGTTATCGTCGATCTCCAACGGCGCGACAAAAAAGGCCCTTTACTGCTGCAGTGATTCCGGTCTTCCACGTGAATAAAATTTAAAACTAGCTGTAAGTGGAATTCTGTCTTAAGGCAGTTAAGGCATCGTGCCTTAAGGCAAATTGCTAGAACTTCCCGTACCAAAAATTATTATTTTTTTAAAAACGATTAACATTTTTGAAAAAATTTTACTTAGAAAAAATAAGATTTGTGAGAAACTATAAATTAGACAAAAAATTACTATTAAAAAAAATTTTTTTTTATTTATTTATTTTTTTTTTGAAAAAAAAAATGTTTTCTTTATTTTGACATATTTTGCGAGATCTAAACTTTTTTCAAAGTAATCGTACTGCTTTAACTGCAAAAAGAAGAAATATCAAAGCGCGTAAGCGCCGCGTCGCCGTCTAACGCGTAAACATTGGTACGGAACCCATAGGAATGTAAACCAAATTTATACTTATTGTTAAAATCTCTATAAAATATCTGATAATTTGATGTGCATATGTCTAATGATCATTTTTGACCTCCAAATGGCATTTTTTTTTACTTTTTTCATTAGATCTCCGAAACCGCTAGACCTGCCCTTATGAAAATTTGATCGGTTCTTCACCTTGTCAATACAAGTATAATGTTTTTTGAATTATCATAATCGGACGCTCCGTTCTCGTAAAAACTGAGTTACCGTTTGCGGCACTTTTTGCCCCGTATCTTCAGAACGGCTAGACCTGCCTTCGCCAAAAACTAATCAGCACGTTTCCTTATCAATACAAATCGAATGTTTTTTGATTTATTCAAATCGGTTAATCGGTGTTCCCGAAATCGTCGACGAAAATTTGTATCCGCACATACATACACACACGCACACACACACACACACTCACACACACACACACATACATCCATTTTTTCTAAGGTATGCCAAAATATTCAGAAACCTTTGAAACGTCGAGAAATGCAAAAATTTTCATTTTCGATTTTTTTGCGATTACTATAACTTGCCCTACGGGAAGTTAAAAAAAATCTCGTTAAACTAGATTATATTGTCTGCAAAATATACTACGATAAAGAAAAATAATCAAAAATTGACAAAATGACAGCGTTTTTTAAAAAAAAGTCGAATTTTACCCAAAATGTTGGTTGTTTTTGGACTGCCAAAACTCGATTTTTGATCCGATCAAAAAATCAGTAATTCATTTTACGAAGAACTATATATAGAACTTGTATAAAAAATTCGGAAAATGCTGTTTCGAAAAAAACGCGTTTAAAGATTAAATGATCGTTATACTATATACTATATATACTCTTTAAATGGATGTAACTCAAAAACTATTTAAGATATCGATTTAAAATTTTGGCATGTTATTTTTAAAGGTATAACCTATCGAAATATGGAAAAATGGAAAATTCGATTTTTTGAAAATTTCACACTAGTTGTGCCACTTAATCTGTTAACCGGACAGGACGTATTCGAAAATTATTGCGGAAGAGGCGTATATTTTTGATCGACTATAAAACTTGTACTAGCCCTGTACCTTTGTTCCTTTTTTGTACAATATATATATATATATATATATATATATATATATATATATTATAGTTTTTCATTCATTTGGTATCAATAAAATATAAACATATGAATTTATAGAGACAAAACACATCCTGTTAACATGTTAAGAAAGTAATACGCATTATATCATAAAAAGGTAATGAAGAACTGTTATTGAAACATCATAGTAATCAACTAACGCTTTTATGCCTAAACTTACATTTCTTAGATGCATTGTTTGTTAGCATTTTGAGGAGTATATTGAATTTAATATTAAAAGTAATATCCCATTCGAGTTTGGACAGCAATCATAACTAACAAGATTTTTTTGTATGAGCTTTTGTTAAGTTTTTTCTTCCTAAAAACATATTTTTTCAAAACAGAACGTATTGTTTGACCTAATCCATTTTAAACATTTTATGTCAAAATGAAACCCAATTGTTGTCCTATTTATTTGTTGCCCAAAGAGCCTACTTTCACTTTTTTTTTTATTTATTATTTAATAGACAATCAGAAGACAAAGTTTCTATTAGCCTATGTGATAAATTATATTTGGCGTTTAGAGGTCTCCTCCATTGAAGAGATCCTCTGCTAGAATTATTCTATAGCTGTCTGTATATAATTTAATATTGCAGGTCCTTTGGCCATTTCTTCTTGAGTCTTCTTGTTTGAACCATTTTGTTGATAATTTGTATTTCAGCGTTCGAATGATCATCGATTTTGTTGTGATAAGAACAGCTCCGGGTCTTTATAATTTCATTTACAGTTTTAATTTCCAGGTCCCTGTGGATGGTCTCATTAGTTACGTACCAAGGCGCATCTACCATTGCCCTTAATATTTTGTTCTGGGTACGCTGTATAATTTTTATGTTTGATGCACTTGCACATCCCCATAATTCTATTCCGTAGCTCCATATTGGTACTAGTACAGTTTTGTATATTAAAGTCTTGTTTGCGTATGACATTTTCGATTTTCTGCCAATTAGCCAGTATAGTTGTTTGAATTTTTTCATTGTTTGTTTGCTTTTTTGTTTGATATGGGGACCCCATGTGAGTCTACGATCTAGATGAAGCCCTAAATAATTAATGCTGGTACTAGGAGGAATTTCGATGTTATTTATAAATACGGCCTCACAGTTTTGAGTTCTCGTTGTAAACGTGATATGTTTTGATTTGTCTTCATTTATACTTATTTTCCATTCTTTCAACCATTCTTCAAGTGCGAATAGATGTTCTTGTAAGTTTAGAGATGCGATTACTGGATCTTGATGTGTTGCCATGATCATTGTGTCATCCGCGAATGTACCCGTAATTGTGTTGTTATGTGTTGGTAAGTCGTGTGTATATACTGTGTATAAAATTGGTCCTAATACACTACCCTGTGGTACTCCCGATTTTATTGGATGAAAATCTGATACTGCATCTCTTACCCTTGTCCTGAAGTATCTACCAGTCAAAAATGATTTCAGTATTTTATATAATTGATTTGGTAAGCATTTTTTAATTTTGGCTATCAATCCATCATGCCACACTCTATCGAATGCTTGTTTTACGTCGATGAATACCGCAGAGCAATACTCACTGTCTTCAAAAGCTTTGTGAATGATTGAAGTTATCCTATGAGCCTGTTGTATAGTGGAGTGAGATTGTCTAAAACCAAATTGATGATCTGGTATCGCGGTAAGATTTTCTTGGATTCTTACTAGTAATATTTTTTCCAATAGTTTAGATATAACCGGTTGAAGACTAATTGGTCTGTATGAATTAGCCATATGACTAGGTTTACCTTGTTTTTGTAACATTATTACTTCGGAGTTGTTTAGGTCCTTTGGCCAATATCCCAAACGTCGTACTCCATTGAATATATAAGTCAGCATTATTAGACCTTTTCTTGGCAGTTCTTTCAAAATTTTAGCATCCAATTGATCAATTCCTGGACATTTCTTGTTATTTAAAAGTGAAATTTGTCTCTTAATTTCTTTTGGTGTAACCTGTTTAATGTTTTCAGTAGTGCCTTTTATCTCATTAACTTCATCAGATACTCGCGGTTGTTGACTATTTTCATTTGGAGTAAATACGTTTCTTAGATAGTCCGCAAACATATTCGCCTTTTCTTGATCACTCCTAGCCCATGGTCCTTCCGAATCTAATCTTATTGCCGAGTTAGTTGTTATAGGTCTTCTAGTTTTTTTAATTGGTGTCGAAATCGTGTTATCATACTTGTTAAGATTAGTAATATAGTTCATTATGCCAATTTCTCTCCACTGTTTTAATTCATGTTTAAGTTTTCTTGCCAAATTATTGTATATTGTTTTATCGTGCTGGTTATGACTTCTTTGCCAGACATTTCTTGCCTTTCGTTTATCCTTTATAAGCTGCCTAATTTCCATTGGTACGTTGATTTCCAGTTTATGTTGCGCTAGTTCTGGTGTGGCAAACCTAGCGGCTTGTTGAAGAGTACTTATAAACTGTTCAGTTATTTCGTCGAGATCGTTTTCATTTTTAATTCTTACTTTAAGGTTGATTTTTGAATCAATTACATTTCTGAAACACTCCCAATTCGTTTTGTGGTTGTACAGTTTGCGTTGTACCTTCCGTTTCATTGCATTAGTACTTAGGGTCAAAATTATGGGCGTATGATCCGAAGATAAGTTTTCATTACTTTCTATATCAATATAATTACTTGAAATATTTTTTGTTATAAAAAAATCTAGCAGATCCGGTATCTTCTGTATGTCTGTTGGCCAGTAGGTGGGACTCCCAGTTGTTATTATGGCATAGTTTTTCTCATATATTAACTCTGCCAGTTGTTTACCTTTTGGAGTCGTAAGTCTTGAGCCCCATATTATATTTTTAGAGTTGAAGTCACCACCAACTATAAATTTATTTCCTAATGTTTCAAAATATTCTTCATAATCGTTTTTCTTTAGATTATATCGTGGAGGGCAATAGATGGCTGAAACAATCATATTGTGTTCGAAACCTTTTATTTTAACTGATGTTGCCTGTATATGGTTTTGTTGATATTTCGCTAACTCATAGTGTTCTATTGATGATTTTATTAGAATACCAGCCCCAGCGTGTGCTGTGTTGTCAGGATGATTAGTACCATAAAAGTTGTAGAATGGAATTTTTATGTATGAAGACTCTGTGAGATGAGTTTCGCTTATTAATAAGATGTCAATCATTTGTATTTGAAGAAACATAGTTAATTCATTTAGATGATTTAGAATGCCATTTGCATTCCATTCAGCAATCCGCAGTGAGTTAGCCATTATTTCTTAGCCAAAATAGTGAGCATCTGCATTATCATATTATTTTGTTCCATGAGTTGTTTAAACATATCTCTAAAACTGTTCAAGAAATCCTGTAGTACCGTACTTGTTTCGGGCCCGCTGGTTGCGTTTCTTTGTTGATTTCGGATGACTTCCGAGTAGCTCATGTGATTTGTGTTTCTGATGTTAATATTTTGACGACTTGTGTTTGGATCATGAATATCTCTCGTATCATGTGATTTTTTGTTGTATATGTTTTCTTGTAAGCAGTGGAGTACGCGGCCTTGTATTCTTCGCAACCTCTGTAATTTGAGGGGTGATCTTTACCGCAAAGTGCGCACGTAGCAGGCGTACTTTTTGGTTTTACGCAAATTTTTGAGTTATGATTTTCTCCACATTTGACACAAGCAAATGGTCGATTGCAATATGTTTTGCAATGACCATAATTTTGGCATCTTGTGCATTGTATTAATCCTTTTCTCTTTTTGGGCGCTTCAATTACTACAATATGGTTCAACAACTTCGTGATATTGTAAATTTCTTTATTAATATCAGAGGGTTCCAAATCAACAAAAAACATGTTGAGTGGCTTTTTAGTTATATACGATCTCATATTTATTATATTTCTGACCTTGTGATTTTTCTTCTCTAGTTCCGTTTTTATTTCGTTGATATCGTATGTATGATGGATATTTTTGAGTACCACTCTGTATGCTCTTTCATTTCTAAGTTGATAAGTATGATAAACAGTACCTTTTGTTTTGAAAAAGTTTATAAGCAGCTTGTATTGCTCGGGCTGTTGAACATTTATTTTTACTGTATCGTCCGACATTGATTTTGTATAATATTGTTCTCTGTTTATTACACTATTAATATCAGATACCATATCAGAAAAATTATTTACGTTATATAGAAATATAGGAGGTGGCCTTGTAGTTTTCTCGGTGTTATCAGTTTGTGTTTTTGTTGTTTCGGACGGATGACCTTTGTTTGTTTTTAATGCATCGAACCTGTTTCGAGTCGGCGTTATGTTTACATTTTCGACATATTTATTAGCCGATGTGCGTCTGCGTTTGCTGCCTGGTTCTATTGTTTGCCAAGAAGTTGACGGAACTATTTCGTTCATAATCGTATCGTCTGATTGATTTTTTTCATAAATTGAACTATTAGTTTTCTGATTGATGATTACTTGTTTGCTGCCTGGTTCTATTGTTTGCCAAGAAGTTGACGGAACTATTACGTTCATAATCGTATCGTCTGATTGGTTTTTTCCATTAATTGAACTATTAGTCTTCTGTTTGTTGATTACTTGTTTAATATATTCATTGTCCATCGTCGACGTATCATGAAGAATGTTGATAGTTTCAACTAACGGAGGGATAGAATAAGTTATATTTTCTTGATTTTGCATACTTGTAATAAAATTATTCACTTATTTACAATTAAATGCCCCCCCTAAAAGGGGCATTTGTTGTACGAAACACTGTATCACTACACTAGATATTTGGTGATTAACAATCACACTTGTTGTTTACGTAACACTATTGCGCACTATTGAATTTCAGCTTCGATCCGTTCGGGTCGGATGCTCGAGCTCAACTTACTTTCACTTGAATACATATTTTGACTTTCTTTTTAAAAATATTTTATATTAATGTTGAGTGATTGAATTAAATTTTGTTTGTGACAATATTTGTTCGGTATAGAAATCAAAACCATTATAATCAAATTTATTGAATTGTATTGATTTTTGTACTATGCATTTCTATCACAAATTCTATGAGCAATTTGTTAAATTAATATGATTACATGTAGACAGCACTTTTAAATAACAAGAGCTACTATATTCAAGAATATTCAAGAGATAATTTTGTATCCGATTTTCTATCCTTCAATCCAATTAAAATATCGGTTCACATAATTATTTTCCAACTGTTTATTGAATAACAACTAATCAAATGTCAACCATAAATTATAAAATTATATAAATATAAATTGTAAAGTGGAAGTTAATTTACTTCATTTTATATTGGATAAATTTCTCTTCGGTGATTCAATTATATATGAGACCTCTTAATCTATATATTATATAAGTAACTGTTTTATTACACATAGTAGCGTTTTCTATACAGCCATTTAACTGTTGCAAAAACCAATATTTTTTCTTATACCTAATTATATCATAACCACTCTTGTCATCTATTGCTTGACAAATAGTCTTAATTGACAATAATCCTTCAATTGAAAATTGATATTTTTAATGCCTAGAAGCAACAAATTGGATGAAAACATGGATGAAAAAATCCAAGTTTTTCATGTCTACAATCCTAAAATTCTAACTAAAAACTAGATGAGGTCTTATTAGATTTTATTAGATTAAAAATAATATATTATTTTATTAGATTTTAAAGTTGCAAATAAATTTTGAATTTGCATAACCAAAATTTTATGGAAATAGATAATAAGGTGACCAAATTTCTTAAGTCCAAGCGGGGAAGGGAAAGGAGGGTTGTATGCTAGATAACTTTTATATGATTTTAAAATACCAAATACTTTTTAAGAATGCAATTAAAAATTGTTTTTTTTAACTGAATAATTTTTTTTAATTATGATTGCGAACTTTCAGTAAGAACTTTATTATTATATTATATGTTTCACTCTTTTACCTATGTTATGTTATAACTAATATATTTCACTTTATATATTTTGATCCTTGTATAAAAATCTATTCGCGCATTTCAAGTGTTAATACTTGTTTGTTGGTTTCCATAATTTTCATCTATTTTCGTAATAAAAATTTTTAGACAATAAATGTTCAAATTTATTAATGTTAGAGGCTATTTCTTCTCGTCATTAAATTTCGTATTCGGAAATCCTTTTATTTGTATATGTCATTTTCAAATATTTGTTCGGTAGTTGTAATTTTACTATCAAGTAATTTTGATGTACCTATATTTTTCGAAAACCCGGGACGGTCCGGGACAAAAAATTTAAATCCGACACAAATACTGCTTTTAGAAAAGCTCTGGATACAAGGTGGAAATCCAGGACTGTCTCGGCCAAACCGGCTTTAATTATTTAGGATCAATCTGGCAATCTATTAAAAATCTATCCATGCGTTCATAAGTTTAATTGCAATCAAACTGGAACACGAACATTTGTATAAACGTATATATATATATTCATATGTGCATATATTTTAGTAATTTGCAAATAATTAGCCTTTCCCAAACATCAGCTATCAAACTACTCTAAATATACCTCAGTGGCACGTGCATCGCCGGCAAAACGCATTGTGCTGAGTTATTTGATCCAATTACAGGCGAGCCTCGGAACCAATTATAATGATTTAATTAAATTAATCACCGCGCGAATGCTAATTGGATATATCGAATCGCTGCGATTATTATTTGTAGAAAAGTCAGCAGCTAGATTTTGTTACAAACGGAGTTTTTTGTTGAAACTAACGCGGAGCAGATTCTGATGGATGACTTGCCATTTTGTGCAGTTTCAAGTTTCACGCCTGTTTAGGTTTTTGTGAAAGAAAAAAAGTTCATGCGAGTCGTGTATCGTGTATATAATATTAATCTGATATACAACTAAAATTATTGTGAAGAGTGAAGATGAAAAATGTTGCAATCAATTTCCTGCACCGAAAAAATATAAAAAGATAATATACCAATTATAAGTAAAATACTACTACCAGTAGTTGAATACTTAGTACTAGAATTTCTTTGGAAAAGTTTATTAAAAATTGAAAATTAGAAAGATTTTAGCTTTTCAAGAAAAAAACTGAATTTTTTTTGCACAATTTCGTAATAAAGTTTATGTAATCCAATTTTGTTATAAATTACGCAACAGTTATTAACTTAAAAAAAAACAGATTATAATTTTAGTTAAAAAAAATCCATGCTCTTTGTATGTTGTAAGACACCTAAAGAAGAATAATATTGATTGTCAGTTCAAATAATTTGTTTTTATACATTTTTAATATATTTAGAAATAATTATTAGATTGAAAATTTTATTAAAATTGCTAAATATACTAATATATAAAAATTTTTAATTTTTAATTCAACAAGCTTAATAAAAATTTCAAATTGAAGGACCTATGTAGTACTAGTAATTCAGAAGGTCCTTTTTGCAATTTTTATTATAAATGTTTTTCTTGCAAAACTGTTATTACTTTAGGAATTATTATAAATTATTATTATAAACTATAACTAAATATTGCCATTAGAATGTAGTACAACTTACAGAAGAATTATATTGAAGTGTACATTTATATTTTTATAAATTTGTGATGAGCTCTGATTATTAGTAGTTGTTATATTGAAAACATCTTATATAAAAGTATTACTTCTTTATTTAAAAAGCATAATAAAAATAGACAATTGAATAATCTAAGTACATAAGCCTGCTAATAATGAAACTCAAGTCAGATAATAATGAAAATTTATTAAATTATTTAATGTAAACTAGTGGGGTGCATTGCGCCTTAAGGCAAATTGCTGGAACTTCCCATACCGTAATTAAAAATTTTGGTACAGAACGCAAAAAAATTTACACAAAATGTGTACACCTTATTAAGATCTTTATAAAATATCTGATAATTTGATGTACATATGTCCAATAAACATTTTTGACCGCCAAATGTCATTTTTTTAAATAGTTTTATTGAGAGTCCATAACCGCTGGACCTGCCTTCCCAAAAAACTAATTAGTTCTTCATCTTTTCAATACAAGTAAAATGGTTTTTGAATTATTAAAATCGGACCCTCCGTTCCCTTAAAAACTGAGTTACCTTTTTTGGCACTTTTTGCCACGTATCTTCGAAACGGTTAGACCTGCTTTTGCCAAAAACTAATCAACACGTCTCCTTATCAATACGAATTTAATGTTTTTTGAATTATTGAAATCGGTTGATCGGTGTCCCGAAATCGTCGACAAAAATTTATATCCGCACACATACACACCTATACATCCATACACACACATCCATTTTTTCTAAGGTATGCCAAAATATTCAGAAGTAAACGTAAAGATATATAAAAATTTTCATTTTCGATTTTTTTGCGATTACTATAACTTTTACCCTACGGGAAGTTAATTATATAAGTCGCCCAACTTAAATCTAAATATTGATTTGAAATAGAAAGGATGTCATATATTTATACATAATTTTATAGAAATTAAATGCTTAAGAGTGAATTTGAGGTTACCGTTGTTACGTAAAATCACTACTTAATTATTTTTATTGTAATTGTTGTTTAGTAGATACAATGTACGGTTAGAACTGATTATCTGTTTAGAAATTTTATAGTTTATATGTAGTCATGACTAGACATTTTTATTAATTTTAATAGTACAAATTAAGAATCACAAATGAAATATAAGTCCTAACCAAGGAAAATTGATTATATTATTTTTTTCCAGCGTTACTGATTCATTGCGTTATTAATTAAATATCTAAAAAAAATACAATTATTTATTGAGTTGAAAAGAGCGTGATATAATAAAATACTTCATATTTAACGTTGCAATCATTCAATGAAATTCATCCGAATTCACTCTACTGCGTTTAAAACAAAATAGAATTTTCATCACAAATGTTTAATCCGGTATTATATTTATCTATAAATTGTAATCAAATTTCATGATTTTTCTGCTATAAAGTTAAACGCTTTTAGTAATCTTTTTAGTTTCTGTTCAATTTAAGTGATCTTTGATATTTTCGTAAAAGGTGAATTTGTTATAAGTATCCGTGACCTCGTTATCGACGGTAATTTTATACAAAAAACTCCCTGTTTCTCTTATAACGGATGTTTTTATAAGCCACGTTACACATACCTATAGAGAGGCGACTGGAAAACTCATCAATCAATTTTCACGACACACTCTAGATGAAAAGCTTTTTCCTGCACCGAACACGCTTTTCTTTTTCCCGGACGTTACGTTTCCTAACAATTTTTGTGTGTCACCAGAAACTGGCTTGTTTTTTTATTACACATTATTAGATCTACTAACGTAACGAATTTGAAGTTTTCACATGAAGTGAACTCATAAATGATATGAATTTTGCGTTGATTTTTTATTGAAATAGTATATTAATCAATTTGATGCTTTGGAATCAAAGAAAGCAGTGATGAGTTTATGTGTAATGAGTATTTTATTTACTTTAATTTGGAGTAAAAACTTAACCTGTGTATAAATTTAGCATAATTTTGGCTATAATATAGTCTGAATTTGTACTTCGAATTGATCAAAAACGTGAAAATTAAGTTTTTTAAAGAGTAAAGTACTTAAACTAATTTAAAATTTACCAAATTAGAATCGATATCAGAAAAAAGCTACATGACAATCATTCAAATAAAGTAGACTTTAATTGTATTTCTAAAATAATATGTAACTCATTCAATTTGCATAAAGCTCATTTTTAATAGAGCATGGATCAGTCATAATTACAAGCCACAAAAATAGTGTATAAATTGTAGTAAATATAATAGTATAATTGTTATCATGTGGAAGCCATTATTTGCAAGATATATTAATTTCAGTGAAAATTAATAAATATTATCAAAATCTTGTCAGAGAATATTTAATTAATTACCCAATGAATCAATAACGCCAATAATAATAATAATAAGAAGAAGAAAAAATAATATAATCAATTTTCATTGGTTAGGATTTATATTATAATAGTAATTCTTAATTTGTAATCAAAATTAATAGAAATGTCTAGTATAAACTATAAAATTTTTAAACAGTATAATAGTTATCAAGTAGAAGCCATTATTTGCAAGATACATTAATTTCAGTGAAACTTAATAAATACTATTCAAATCTTGTCAGAAAAATTAAGCTAAAATTTTTAACCTAAACTATTAAAATTTCAATTAAAAACTGCAATAAATAAATACATGTACAAACACTAAATGTGGTTTGCTTAAATTTAAGCTAAATAGTTGCTTTTATGATAAGTCATTTTTAATTAAAAAACATTTTTTAATTTTATAGTATTATTTAAATTTACTTTGTAAATTAAATTTGTAAAATATAAAAATGTAAGTAAAAAAAATCAAGTAATTAAATTGTCAAAAATAATTTTGAATTTCAATATATAAATTCCAATGATTTAGGCGTAGCAGATAATCATATTTTTGATAAACAAAGCAAACCTACAAGTTTTTTTTCAGGAAACTTTTGACTGTTTTACAGTAACTTTTCATTTTTGACCAAAAATACACTAACATATTTTAGACTAAAATAGTATTTCAGTATATATTAATGAATCTTATTATTAAATTTAAGCAATTGCACAACCGATGTAGAAACTCATTTTATAAAACTCAGGACATTCAGTACTTTGTTGTCGTGTCAAGAATAAATAAATATAAGAAAAGTTTTATGAAAATTGGAAACCTTCTTACATTTTGATGATTTTAAAATAGTGGTTTTTAATTATAATGATAATTTTATAACTTTTATTTTCATATATTTAATTTTATTTTATATATAAAATTAGGTCGCTAGCTAAAGCCAGTATTCGAAGATTCAAGCAAGTAGAGCGTTATATTATTTTCAACCTGAAGCCAAATATCATATATATATATATATATATATATATATATATATATATATATATATATATATTCCATAGACGTCAAAGCAGTTCGCTAAAATTAATTCAAGTCTCATATGCAGAAAAATCTCAGCGCCATTCATTATTTCCACGCAGTTAAGCTAATACGTCTATTATACTATGCTCTGTTGTTAATCTATAGCAGAGCTAAAGCAAATATTCCACTAAGAAAATTCCGACTTTGCCAGATAATTGATGGAAATTTGATATATCATGTTTTCCAGAGAAGCGCATTCTATCTCGAAAGTTAATAATTTATAATTATAAGTTTTCCTGAGTATTTTACTTTCTTGCATATTCTAATTAAATGATACTGATAACTCAATAATGATGCTTTGAAAAAAGTTTTAATGTGTTTTAATTTTTCACATATGCCTTTTCATTTAAATAAACTTTAAGAAGGATGATGAAAATTACATTCAAATTTTAAACAAAGTGTACATGAGAAGTACATATATGTCATAATTTATGCCATATGACCAAGGATTTTTTTTCATTAAATTTGTATGTAACAATCAGAAAAAAGTAAGCAATTTTATGAGATACATTGAGAACATAATCTAAACAAATCTATAATGCCAAGTAAAGGAAAAAAAACTAACTATAATAATAATAATAACATATACAAAGAAATAATAATCATAAAAATTACAAAAATAATAATTATAATAAATATAGTAATAGAAAACTGTTTCATTGACGGGTTAACTAATTAGTTGAATATACAAATTCATATAAATCAATGAAAATCATATGAAAATTTCAAGTATGGATTTAAACTCTCTTAGGGTATTTATCACACCTTTCATTTCCTGATATAAGCAAACCATTTTTATTTATCTAATCTTTAATTTTATTAACTTTGTCAATTATTTCTACTTAAAACAAACACGCTGCGTATGGACAGGGTCGTGAGTTCGAACCCCGCTTTAGAAAACCTGATATCAAGCAGTAGTAATATTATTTCCAATTCAAAAAAATATCAAAATTATGTTTCCAATTGAAGAGTCTATTTTGGGACAAATTTTGCTCTGAGAAAAACCCGGGACACAAGTTGGAAATCCTGGACTGACCCTGCTAAACCGGGATGTATGGTCACCTTAGTTTATAGCTCTTGTTTTTTACCCTCACCCCAGGACGGTTGTGACACTCGCGCTTTTCTTGCATGAATTGACTTCATATCAAATCCATTGTATTCAGGGACAGTATTTCAGTATTTCCACCCAGACAAATGTTTAAATTACCATTTTTTCCAGCTAACTGATAACTAAGTTAGTACTGATAAAAAAGTGGCACAACCGCACTTAGTCTCTCCTGCTGTAAAAACAGAGGTGCTAATTTAACAAATAATTTATGAACTGTTTTAAAGAGTTTTAATAAGGCTAGTATTTGGTATAATTATAAGAATTGTTACAGTGAACATTTACATTTTGACACAATTCTCTCTTGGATACTCTCTTGGAGTCTCTTGGGCCTATTAGTAAAATTCACGATTTTTTTAAACAAAAAATAGGTATTATTTTTGGAAACATATTTCTATTTTGCTGTGTTTGATGTGTATACTATTGATATGAACAGTTATGTTCTAAAGCAATCAAGGACATAATCTAATCATTAAAAAAAATTGTTGATTATTTTTAGAAATAAGATTCAATATCATTTATTAATATGCAAATACCAATGTGTGAATATGTCTAATCTTGAAAAGCCTCCTTTTTAGAAAAAAATGATCATATTTATGAGTTTTATAATGAATTTTTGAGCGCAGAACTATTTATTTATTTTTTTCCTATTATTTTTATCTTTTCAAAAACAATATTTAGTATTATACATACCAGGCAGAATATTCCGCTATCTTGGTCTAAGTTTGTACATCATGCTCAAATCGTTTCCGTATAAAAACAGTTAGGCGATATATAATTCCAACTTTATTTTTAACTTTTTCCACGGCGTCTATGGAAAGACGGGAAAAAAGTGATAAAATATCTCTCGGCAGATTAATAAATGATGACTTTCCGAACCTATCAAAAGCGTTTCGATATTCTACGAAAGATCGATGTATGCCGAAACTTTTTTTTACTTTATAAAAGAAAATATTAAATATTAATGAAAGCATATAACGATGCTGCGCACCGTTAGAAAAACCTAATATCTAAGTTTGTGCAATATTTTTCGAGAAACTTTTTTTTAAGATTTTGCATACCATATTATTTCATTAAAATAAGTTGTTGAGAAGTTCTTAAGAAGCGAACTTTCATAAACAACATTAATATAATGTAGTGGATGTAGTGAGAACATATTGCATTGAGTTTTATGCTTGTTTGTTTTTTATATACCTTTTTATTAAATGACTTGAATATAAATAGATGCAGGAAGATGTGCATTTTTCTCATTTAATTGTAGAATTTATAAAACTAACGTTTCAATGAAAAATGCACATATTAATGCAACTATGATGATCATGATCGTCGTTGATATAAAGTTTGCAATTATATCAAAAATTATAATTTAAAATAATCATTTTGTGTTGATATTCTTTGACAAAATCAATGCAAATTAACAAATATTATGTTATGAATAATATCTTATGAGTTCTTTCATCATTTGAATGTAGTTTAATAAGATTAATATGAATATTAATATGTACTCATAAAAATATTATAAACTTTTAAGTCAAAGATATGAAATTATGAATGGAGGTATACCTTTTAAAATGATCAATTTTTATTTCAAAATTCTTGTGCAAAGTATCAATTTTATTATCAAAGCTATAATTAAAATATATGATTTTTGACTTGATAGAAGTAAAAAAAAAACAATTAAAATATTTGCACATATAAACATTTTAGAACACTTTCAAAAATATAGATTAATGTGTGTGTGTATGTAGTATGTATGTGTGGATGCAATTTTTGTCCATTATTTTGATCAACCGATTTGATTAATTCAAAAAACATTTGATGCGTGTTGACGGGAAAACGTGCGGATTAGTTTTCGGTAAAGGCAGGTCCAGTCATTTCGACGATACAGAGCAAGAAGTGCAAACAGCAGTTTTTGAGAGAACGGAGCATAGATTAGAATGATCCAAAAAAATTGTATTAATATTGACGAGGAGACGTGGTTATAGGTTTTTGGCAAAGGCAGATCTAGCAATTGCAAAATTTAAAAAAAAAATCTAAATGAAAAATATGCTTTTTTTGTAATTATATTTTATAAGCTTTAAATTTAATAAAGTGTAATGTTCACTTAAGCTTGAAATAAAAAAAATTCAATTCTGTTCATATAGTTCTTAGAAATATGAGAAAAGGTTTTTTTGTTTGATCTTGATTAGATTTTGTTTATTTCCTTGTAAACATATAAACTTCATCGTCTAACTAAGCTTTTATATTTCGTCTATAAAGTACGAATGGAACAGCATTTATAATAATCATTTGAAAATGTTTAGAAGAATTATTACTAATTATTAATCATTTTTATTGATCATTATTTTTATTCCTCGAATGTATAATTAGGATGCGAGATGTTGCAGAAAGCCTCAAAGCATAATGTTATGCACGACCACTTTTCAGAGCTTTCTAAATTTAAAAATTAGTTATTCACTTGGTACAAATCTCGAGTACAAATTTTAATATTACAGTAGTTATTTATAAGTTCATTCAATTATTAGTCATTCATCTATTATATCTATGGAAAGAAATAACATGTGCTTTGCGCCAGTAGGTGTAATAAATTTCGTTGTCATTTTTATTACATTATATTAGAATATGGTTAAATACTTACTACTATTATTAAACAAATGTTCCATTTATTTCTATTACCATTTATCGATATATTCATTTTCTATGAAGAAGTAATAAATCATTGGATTCTATGGTCTTCTTTCTACGATACGTTTCCGTCTTTTTTGTCACAAGTTATATTACTTTGCAGTCGAGTCACGTATCATTTATCTATTTATATGGAGAACTCACGTCAAACAAAGTTATTACCCAAAACAAAATCGGCTTGTTCCCAAAGTATATAAGTACTTCGCATTTATTTTATATTGGACCACTTGTACGTCTTCCTCGTATGGAAATGTATGGAAATATTTTTTATTACAGAAATGACATGGTACGATTGCTTCAATTGAAAAGTAAATTCATCATTATTCGCTTATAAATTTTTGGCAATAATCATGGAATTTTTGATAACACTAATATTATGCTTAATAAAAATTTGAAGCTATTTTTTTAATGATATTATCGAGTTTTATGAGATTCAAAAATATTTTGAAATACTATTACTTCTAGTGAGTATTAAAACAATTTATTAAAGAATTAGTAAGTACATACTAAAAATTTAAAAGAACATGTTATGTTGATATAGAAAATTCTGAACTTGGAAACATTCTTGTTGCGTAAGATGCAAGCATAATGAATAAATCAAAGATAATGAATAAATGTTTATAAGTTATTAATTAAACTAGATCCTAATATTTTCTAACTAAATCACTGTCTGTCAGTCAGAAGTACTGATACTAATATACTGATTATGTATAAATATATTACCATAATCTACTTCGTTTGTCAATTAGAAATGTAAGACTTCAGAGATTCAAATTCTCTAACTTCTTTTGGCCGAATAAAACAATTACTTTATTTATATCAAAACAGTTTTATACTGTTGCAGTATAAAACTAAAACTAGTAGCAAGTGGCATTTTGTCTTGCTCAAGTTGCTTGAACTTTCCGATATGTGTAAATTATCGAGTAATTTAATAATATTCATATTAAATTTATATATGATCTACTTGTCTCCCTCTCCACCTGTCTGCCTGTTCCGTCTACGTGTTGAGCGCTCTCTCTCTCTCTCTCTCTGTCTACCTGTTCATCTTTTCACCTGTGCATTTGTGTACATGTCTACCTATCCACCTGTTCATTTATATATCTGTCTACCTGTACACCAATTTACCTGCTTTCTAATCCACTTGCTAACTATCTTGTCTATTAGCTTATAACCAGTCTAGATGACTTTCATATCTCACATTTAGTAGTACATCTTTCTGTCTAGCTAGCTAAAAATGCGAAATGTTGCATTTTTTTCTGCATTTCCAAAACCGCTGGACCTGCCTTCGCAAAAATATAACCAATTATTCTCTTGGTTAACACACAAGTAAAATATTTTTTAAATCATTCTAATCGGATGCTCAATTTTCTCAAAAACTGTATTTTTTTTGGCTTTTTCTGTCTCGATTTTTTACGATTACTTTTAAATAAAACCACAACTAAAACATTAACATAATTTATAAATATGTGCAGATTATGTAAATTATTATTATTCAAATTTTATAGTCGCTTAAAAAATTGAGACCTTCTCATTATAATTAAGGCTCATAATTTTCTTATTATAAAGACATTATATATAAGATCTAATAATAATTATAAATTTGTGGAATATATTTGTGACACGAAACTGTTAATAATTATTATAGAAAAAGTAATATATACATATTTGTAAAATTGCTCTCTAAGTGATACAACAAATTGACAAATTGAAAGAACTAATTACAGTAATATATTAGCATTATAAAATACAGAATAAGTATAACGATAACTAATCAATTATTTTTTTGTTTCAGGTAATTGCAATCTGCCTAGGATAGCATTTAGCCAGAGTAGTGGTCAGTATATAGTGATAGAATGTTAAAATTATAGTAAAAATTAAAAAAAATGCGATAATTCAATTTTAATTATAACTATATTTATTTTCAATTTTAACTATATTTATTTAGATAATATTAATTATGTATGAACAGAAATTATCAACGAACGAATGTGTTCAGATGAATTTGGCATATGATCAGTTTTACTGTAATAATTACTTTGACTTCACAATTTAAATTAAGGGATCAATTCTCCAATAAAATAGAAATGTAATATAGCCTTGATATGATAATGTCTATTTTTATTCATCAATTTGTAGTAAAAACTGTTAAAAAACTATGTATTTGCTGTGAATTCAGGCGTTTTACATATAAAACCTAACCTAAAAACACAAACGTTAAACCCACGATGTTATCATCAATCGATTTCTTCGATGTGCACTTTATAACATACGTGAAGTTAGGTTTTATGAAAAAAATGCCCGATAGCACAGGAATTACTTAACATTTTGACAGAGTTTACTACCAATTTATATAAAGTAAAGCCGTAACGTTTTTATTTTATCGGAGAATTGGCCTATTATAAAATTCGAAAGGCTTGCTTCTGAGAAACCTAGCAGAGCTTTTTTTATTTATTAGCTCATTAAAAAGCTTATCACTGGGTATCTTTCCAGGATTAAATTATAATTCACAAATTCTCAAAATTACTGAAATTGATCTTTAAAGGCAGATTATAATTTGATAAAAAAATGACATCTCGTAGATATGTAAAACACAAATAATTCTCAGAATACAAATGTTAAGATGGAACATCTCTGAATACGAGACAAGATTGTGCCTTATAAGTGTTTCGATATTCCCGGAACTTGATCGGTCTCTCATCTAAAATTAACTTGTTACATTCAAAGAATAGAAACGAAATCAGGACGATTTGTCAATTGTCGTTCGGTTTTTCTGTAATTTCCTTTTTTCTTTTCACCAGTTAAATTACTGGTCTTCCAGCAGTGGAAATCCTATTCAGTTTTATGTGTTACTTGACTGAATGAACAGCCATTCGTTTGATTCTGGCCTGATTCTTTGTTACGGATGTGCCTAGGGCTGCGCGGAAGATCTAGATTCTGAAATTTCTTTAATAAAATTATACTTGAATAAGTAGTTGGGACATGATTGAGGGAAATGAAAAGGCCTTTATAATGCGCGTTTTGTAAAGGACATGAATCAGGGATTAAGATTTGTATTGAATTTTTCATAACTTGGTATGAACATGTATATGTATCTAGATATTTATAATTTTAAATTATTTTGAATATTCTAAATTTTGTCGATTATTTTGTTATATCTATTTATTTCACTTAGAATTTATTAGTGATATTAAATTAATCGAAAAAACTGCGTTCCATTCAAAAAAGAAAAAATGAAATAATTTGATTTCAAATTGGAATTTCTTTATATTTCTATGTATATACAAATGACGTTTGTAAGATTAAATTGGAACAATTTTAATTTTTCATGCTAAAGTAACCATAAATCAAAACATAAAGTATGTAAACTGGTTTACTAAATTTTTTTTTATTCTTTTTATAAATGTGTTTATACCTATATAACAATCGGAATTGATTTTGATCATTTTGAAATATACCCTTTTTTTATGATCCCATATTCTTTGTATTCAATAAGAATCTTATAATTTTTATGTAATTTTTCTTTTATACTTATTCTGAAAAATTGGAATTATAAATTCCTATCTTGTCATAATATTTGTTAAATTGCAGAGTTGTATAATTATTTTTTAATTTAAATTAAATATGAATATCTATATGTTTTGAAAAAAGTAAAATCGATATTAGTAAATGCTACTTTAGATCATGACCAATATTACACATTGACTTGAATACATATTTACAAAAATTCTTTATTTATAAAAGCTATATCTTCTTAAAATCTTTCATATTCAAATATTGAATAAAAATCTTTTTACTTTCGATAGTTAAGAATTTCTACTAATTCTTATTAACTGAAATCACAAACCTATATAAGTATTAGTTGATTATCTCAATAATGATTAATATTTTGTAAATTGTATAGAAATGTCCATATAATAAAATTCTTAATTTCAGAATGGTAATGTTTCATGTCACTAGAAATGTTGCATTAGATCTTCGCCAATTGTTTTATTTAATTTGTGAATTCACAATTCGTTATTACAGTTGTGAAAAAAACTTATTATTTAATTTTGTATGTTTATATAATCATTTATATTTTTGATAGTGAATGGAAATCCTGTTATTTTTATATGGTTGCGCATTTACTAATACTTGTTCATTGAATGGTAAACACGCTTACGAGGATTATTTGATTGCAATAATATTTGTTAATTTGCAATTAATTCTGAAAAAATATTCGTATAAAATATTGATATTTAAAAAAAAATTGTTTCTAGAAATGATACATTTACCTAACATTACTGGTCATTTTAATAGTAAAATTTGCATGCGATCATAATCGAAATTATATTTTCATGGACAATTTTACAAACTTAACTTAAGGAGCACTGCTTTACACATAATTTCATATTTTATGGTTAAGCTTTACGCTATTTTAGCTCATTTGTTCCTCAGAAGAATCAGACCCTATTTCCATATATTATATTGAATAGCAATTTTTACTTTTTGTATCGGACTAAATTATAAACTTCATGAGTTGTATTGATTTTTGTATAAAATAATCATTGAAATTTTAAGCTTTAAAAAATAATTTTGAAGCTTTTAGGCTACATTAAATTTAGTTCATTTAGAATTGCCAATATTACTGAAAATATTATGATTAAGCTATATATATAATTATAATTACTGTTTACATAGCATATTGTAATTGATAAATTTATTTAGAATTGCGTTTTGCTAGCTTATTGATCTCGTTTGCAACATATATTTTTTGTACATGATAAACATATTTTGGGGTCAATTTTGCGATAAAAAAGAAATGTTAACGCTATATCATGGAAATATCTTCGTATGAATTAGTAAGTAAAAATTGTCAAAAAGTACTGCATTTCTGTTCTTGTGTTTTTCATGTAAATCCTAACTTCACGTACGTGTTATCAATGAAACATCAGAAAGATGAACTTATGACAAAAATGTTATTTGACGTTTGTGCGTTTTATAGGTTAAGTTTCATGTGTGAAACACCTAGTCGCATAGCAAATACATATCTTTTTGACAGTTTTTACTACAAATTGGTAGGAAGATAGACCTATGACATTGCGTTATCATAGCATTTCTATTATATCGGAGAATTGTCCCCTAAATTTGTCATTTAGAAGTTGAAATGTGATTCCATAAATGATTCTACAATAAAAACAATTACGTCCATTATACAAATAGTATTGATAATATAGGTTATACTTTTCGATGTTCAAGATCCTGCTTGCTTTAACAAATAGGTTTTTAACAAACTTGTCAACATAGTGATTATACTCCTCTGCTCAGTATAAGATTTAGTAGTGTTTCGATTGAAAAATTTTAAAGTTTTGAAACAAATTATTTGAACCACTTTCAATTTCTTCGAATTTTCAACCCTAGAATTGCAATTGCTTTATCGCAATTGGTTGATTGCAAGGGTCGTACGATATCGCCATTGGCCGAGAGACCGAATGGGTTAGCGGTCTAGATAAATGGGTTTCTGTGAAGATTTTCAAGCAGAGCGCCTTAGCTTCAATTGTGTTCGGCACCTAACAAAAAAACTACTACTAGTTTATTTCGACACTTATCTATAAACTCCATCTTATATTGGAACTTTGAGTACAAACAATTTGTTACTGAATTCGGTATAACGAATTTTGAAAAAAAAAATGCAGAAGAAAATTCAAATACAGTGGCTGGAAATGGAAAGCTTCATCTTTGTTCTGTATAATGCAGTACGTAAAATCATTATGCTCAAATTTCAATGCAAAACCTTTAATACAATACTAAAACTACAAGTATTGTGGTTAAATGCTTTAGGGAAGCAAAAAAAAATATATGCTTTCCTAATACTTCATATTGTGTTATATATCATATTTTAGAACAAAATGTTAAATGTCTACATAAAAACAATTGATTTTATTAATAATCGATTTTTTTTACTAAGAGCACCAACATTAAGTTCTGAAAACCTACCAATTTGATAAAATAGAAAGGTTCTAGTATTTAAAACTAGTTTTAGCTCACTTTTTGCAAGTGAATTTATTCAATTGATTCATACCAATCTGATTTTTTTTATCTAGTTATAGTTAATTTTCTAAATAGAGTAGCAGTATTTTGTAATATTCTTTATCTCTATTTACTTTCATCTTACGAGACTTAATGAGCAACATAAGAAAATGAATAATTTATATTACTTTGCATCAAGATGTTACAGTACTACTTAAAAACCATAGTAAAACTATTCTGTGTATCAAGGAAAATGTTGATACTAAAACCAAAAAGTTTAAGGATATAATCTTCTGTTTACTAACATTCTACAAGCGTATCCTGTTTCATAGACGTGTGTGTCTAAGTATATTTATTCTGGAGATATATTCTCCCATATATGTGTATCCATAACCCAGGTCATCACTCATTTGGCGAAGTACAAAATGTCAAGCTCGGATTTAGAGTATCATCATATAACAACATAACAACAAGCCATCTCTATATATAACAATGGCAGGTACGCGACATGCACAGAATATTGTGTCCTGCCGGTGGAGCATAAATACATATATGCATTAACACAAATGTTATACGGTATAAATGATCTATTTTGGTTATTGATTAAAATATTAAATGAACTTCGGAATCATTTGTTTTTAAGATATAAAAGTTTCTTTTGTTTATTATTACGCCACGTATTATACATGGTATAAAAATCTGTTATAATACATTCGAATTATGATCTCCAATATATGCACTTATTTTTCATGAGATGCATTAATTTCTAACTAGGAACAGAAAACTAGAAACTTCTTCTTAAAATTTCATTTGAAGTGACTAGTAATCCTCATTGGAGGGTTACCTACCGTGCCAACTTTTATATTCAAGTACACTACTTGAGTTAATATTGAACCAAACAGCTATAGAACAACAATATATTCTGACTGTTGTTAAATAATGTTAAAAAAATCATTTGGAAGTGATCAAATAGTTCATTTTGCATTGTAAACATATTTTCAATTTGTATCCTCAAGTTGTAATGGATATGATAAAGTTGCTCATTGTGGCAATAAAACTACTTAAACTAGATAAAAATAGAAAGTAAATCCTTGTTTATTTTACAAATTTATATTTTATAATGTACTAAAACATATTTTAAAGCTGTTTAATCCATGATATTTTTATTATTTACTCTGTTATCCTGTTTGAAAAGTTTAAAAATGTTTAAGTTTTACTATCTAACTAAATTTAACTAGATCTAATATCATTTATTGTATCTTTTTATGATTATATTCGCAATTCTGTTGCTCTCAGTTAATTCCTCAATTGACATACGTTTCCAAAGCAAAAATGATAAAAACATTACAAACAAACCTTAATAAATTCATATTACAATTTGTGAAATAGATAAAAAGTAGTAGGTAAATAAAACATACAATTTTTAAAATATAATTTCTGAGTTGTAATGATAAATCAAACAAATTGAAAGCTTATCCCACACTTGCTAGTAAACTGGACTAATTCCTAAAGGGACATTAATGTTCCAAAATATGCATGTTTGAATTTAGAAAACTTGTAATACATTGAAAATTATACAATTAGAACATTTAACTTAACTATGATTGTATTAACAAACATTATAGATAAAATAAATTTGTTAAGGACATATAATTCTATACATTGTAAAAGCTCACTCCAAGAGTATTAACTTTTGTTAGTCAATTTTCAGAGATTTTCAGCGCAAACTAGTCCAGCATAATACAAGTTAACATTAAATCTTAACTGTTCCTTTCAACTATCTTTTATTTGAAATTAGTTAAAAAATACTATTTTGGTATTCTATTACTTGAAATATGTAGTTAATATAATATAAGCAATTGCGTAAATAACATGATACTATTTTACAGACCACATTTCACTTCAAATGTTTGTATATCTTCACGTTTCATTTATTATTATATTATGACTTCTGAGCATTTTGACATACCTTAGAAAAAATACATGTACGAGGTCTGTTCAAAAAGTACCCGGAATTACTAATAATTAAATTTCGCGGGTCTGGAGTGTCTGATTGTCAAAATTTTTTTTTATTGTGTTGGTATACATGCCCCTAAAGTATGATGAAATTTTCAGCTATATTCACTGTTTACTTTGTCTGTGGTAGTCGCTAAGGTTCGACGTGTTTTTCTGAGCTCGGCGATTTTTACAATGGAAGAATTGAAAAGTCAAAGAATTTGTATTAAATTTTGCGTAAAAAATGAAATAAAGTGTTGCAAAGTGCAAAAATTCACCAGATATGGCTCCGTGTGACTTTTTCCTATTCCCAAAGTTGGAGAGACCCATGAAAGGACGGCGGTTTTCCTCGATTGAAGAAATAAAGGCCGAATCGCTGAGAGTGCTCAAGGACATATCAAAAAGTGAATATCAAGGGTGCTTCGAAAATTGGAAAAAACGCTGGCATAAGTGTATTATATCTGGGGGGGACTACTTTGAAGGGGACCACATTAATGTAGACGAATAAATAAATATTTTTTTGAAAAAACGAAAATTCCGGGTACTTTTTGAACAGACCTCGTATGTGTGTATATGTATGGAGACAATTTTTCGTCGACGATTTTGGGCGTATGAATGAAATGGTTTGAAAAATTCAATAGGACATATATTCATATGGATAGGGAGAGGTGCAGATTAGTTTTTGGCAAAGGCAGGTCCAGCAACTTCTTAGATATTAAGCAAAAAGTGCTAAAAATGACCGTTTTTGAGAGAACGGGTCAACCAATTTCAATGATCCACAAAACATTCGTAATGATTTTATTTTAAATTTTCAAAAAAAATAATTTGGAATTTAATTCTAATTCTATCTAAAGTTGTAAGCATTACCTATATATTTCAAATAAATGATTTTAACTGCAATTCAGTTTATATAATACCTAGGAATATATTAGACATTGTTCTTTATTTTAAATCCGATTAAGTTTTGTTTATTTACTTTTCATAAACAAAGAGTGAACGTTAAATTATTTATAATTATCTATTCTAAAACATTCAATATTCCTCAGATTCATTCAATTTCCTCATTTCATTGAGGTACCGGAGGTTTTAGCAATTTGCCTTGCGGCACGATGCCATAAACCATTTTATATTTGCGTATATTTTATAAACCATTTTATATTTACTTTGACATGACTTAATGATGACCCTGTTTTCTGAAAATGTATTTCTTACTTATTTTAATAAATTATCTGTATCATTTTGTTTGTTTAAAAACATTACATTAGTCTAGAATTGGAAAATGTAAAATCGACTTTAGTACAAAAACACAATGTATAATTGCCTAAGAGTAAACTTCTATAGAAATATCTCAACAATATAAAACGTGTCTTATATAATTAAGTGCATTCAAAGAAAAAATAACAAATTTAAATTACATTACCATAATTTTCAATGAGTTCTCTTGTATTTAAAACCCCCAAGACGTCTTCGGACCCTCGTAACAACCGATATCAAAATACGTATATCTTTTGAAAGGCTTTTGTTAGTGTTTACTTGGAAATGTTTTCGCATGGAGTGGATTTTTGTTTGCGATGTTATTCCGACGAGAGTATTACACAACGGGATGACGCAAGCTTAATGGTCCATGGCATTTTCTCTTATCAGTTAATAGAGATTGTCTATCACTCTATTATATATGCACGCATACAAACCGACTTTTCACCGTATTTGCTCGAAATTATATCGCAATGAAGGAGTACGATGGAACGAATTGCGAGTAGATTGGTGTTCTTGGTTACAATTAATTCCATGGATTGGTACATGAATATCTTTTTGTGAACGTTATACATTGGCAATTACATATCACGCTATTATTCGGTCATTCTAGATGATATGCGGTAAAGTAAATAGTCATTAATTTTTATGGCATGGATTATAAATAAATAGTCTTGAAAATTTAGAAATGTGGAACTAATTGTTAAAATTTTACCAAATATTTAATATTGTTTGTTTTTTTACTTCAAATTGGTCAATCCATTTTTTATAAGAGATCAGGTTAACCTGGCCACTTTTTAACTCATTTTGACCCAATTACATCTTATCAGCAATGGTATACATCTCATTTATGTGTTGGGCTATATTTATCACTAAAATATTAGATTACATTTATCTACAAATATATTTAAGATAATTTGCAGTCCATTCGCCGAATTTAATAGGGTTAATATAGGAACATTTTTTTATGAATCGTTCCTCACAAGTTGTTGATGCATTTCAGTTTTGATCATCGGTTTTGACGGTTATCGTACTATTTTTTCTTGAGGCAGTATATTCTCTTTTTTATTTATTATTTTTATTATTTGTTAGTTTTGTGTATTTTTTAAAAATTTGTATTGCTTTTATATTTTTGTTTTTTTTTTTCTGGTTTGACTTCTGGATTATGACATACATCAAATGTCTGAACGTCTAATAAATAATAACCTTTCTATTAACCGTTTTGTAATTTGAAAAATAGACTGCAAATTATTGCGAATATATTTAGATAAATATTTTTTATATAGATATTTTTTTTTATCGCGTATGTTGATGGACATTACTATCAGATTTTTTTTAAAAAATTCGTATGCTTAGGCAATCAAAATATATTGTCAATTAAATAAAATATACTCAAAGATAACTTTGTTCAGTGAAAATGAATTTTCATGAACAGTCTTGAATTTATTTATGTTAATAGATATAGCAGAACTTCCAATATTAAGACTTTAAATACATTTTGTGTACTTTATAGTATTTTTTCGGAAAAATTGTTTACAAATTACTTTGAGGATGAATATAATTTAAAATATAAATAATTTATTATTTCAGTGAGAATGTGAAGATTTAGGTTGATTTTCAGCAATAAAATTTATTTTGATTCAAAAATTACAGACATGATTTTCATGACATGATTAAAGTTTAAATTAAGTATGCATGTTATTTAGATATATGTACCTGGTGCCACCAACGTAATGGTACTTCATCATACCCGACGTAATGAGTGACAGAATTTGCATCTTACCTGTAACAAAAATAAAATGAATTAGATTTTTTTACTCCACTACACGAATTATTAGTTTTAGTTCTTAGGGCTTGTAGCAAGTTGAATATAGTAAATATTAAATAAATGCCAATAGTAGAAATTAACAATGCTGTAAATTCTGTTTGAAGTAAAACTGAAAAAAAAATCCAAATAACATGCTTCAAATAAACGTAAAATTAGACTTCTATGCATTTCAGTTTTATGGGTCTATTGAAAGTCTTTTTGAAAGGTTAACAGCCAAAAATTTTGGGTTAAGTGATTGGGAATTAAAACAATTATTTCATTATATATAAAAATATAAATCTATTTAACAAAGCAATAATAAGCCTAAGAACCCGTTAATCTATTCTCCTGGTGCACGCTCAAGAGCACTTACCCAGTTATAAACATAAACACCCATAATTAAGTATATATATATATATATATATATATATATATATATATATATATTATGAAAAGTTATTAACGTATTTGAATGATGGAAGTAACACGTAAGACATAATTCATTCAATTTGTGATTTGCAAAACAAGATTACCCGCCGAGTGAACCCAAAATGCGATTCATGCAAGAATGAAGTTTCCATTTGTTGAGTTTTATTCGTTTTGTGTATTGAATTATCTCTGTTGACAGATTCTGAAATTCCATAGAAGTTATTTGGAAAAAGATTAATTAATTAAATCTCCACCAAAATAAAGTGGAGATTTGGACAATTATTTATATAAATGAATAAAGTTCTTGGATATCGTTTATAAATCCTTTTGAGGCTAATGAAACCAAATCGTTATAACAAATTAATCTTGTTTATGGTTATGTGAATATTAAATTAGCGTTGCTATTTATGAACCTTTGACACTCTTCTTTCAACTTTGGCTTTTACTGCGAATTCATGAAAAATGTAAATAACCGATTTCAATATATAAAGTTGTATATTGATTGATTGCATTCAATGCATAAACAACAATATTGACGATTACATATTAGTCATATAAAGTTATTTTAAATAATATATACTTATATGTTATATTCTTAACTTAGACTCAATATATCTATAGAGATCAATACCATATAATTAAATCATTGTATTTCGAGCAAGGGTTTAAATGAATTTTCATAATCACTTTATTAGAAGGCAATATCGAGTTTATATATTTTTAAGATACCTACGTTTTTGTATTTTTGGGTTTTTGAAGTTTACTAAAACAAAAATAATATCTTTACTAATCTTTAGTAATCACATTTGCAAATTTTTAATTAAAATCGACTTACAAGTTGTGGATATTTTATCTGTTTCATAATACTTTAATTTCATAACTGTATTCATTTTGAATTTCTTTCTTATTTTTATTTGAATTAAAATAGGTCCATAGAATTGCGACGAACAATAATTATTTTATATAATTCAACAAATAGGAATTGGAATTCAGTAGTTGTACCTTGTAATTGTAATATAAATTTCAATATGCTTAATTAGTGTATTTGAATATTCTATTTATATAGCAAGATCCCGAAAGGCAATTTTGACTTGAAGTCATTAATGCTTAACATAATGCTTGTTTAGGTGGATTTCGAACCAGGAACCAGTGGTTGATATTCTACGTTTTTATCATATCATTTTTTTATTCACAATAAACTTCTTATTTGGCAACTGAATAGTACTCTTATTGTGCAAAATATAAATTTGATATATTTAAATAATACACTTCATGTAACCATAACTCAAAATTGTTGCTTAAAAATCTGTTTGCGTCACTAGATATTATATAATGAAACTCGACATTCTGATTATTAGCAATACTATTAACTTGGAAAGTCGTTACTAGGAATGTTCGTAAAGATATCGTTTTTTCATTAATGATTCATCTACAAATAAAATTATTGGTGGAGAAGTTGACAGATATACAGATAGACAGGAAAACAAGTAGAAAAATAAAAAAGCAAAATAGATTTTTTTTTCATATATTTTTTAACAGCAATCAGAACTTTACGTCCTATGAGCTGTTGGGCTGAAACTTCTCCTTACTTCGTATTTTTAGATGGTAACCCAATGCCATATTTGATGATTTTTGTTATTAGAATTAATCTAATAGGGCTGACTTTTTATTGGTGCAGCAATGCCGGGCAAGGGCTATTTTCACTTGAAAACATATTGCTATCTTAAAATAGATATATAAGCAAATTAACATTTGCTCGCATAAATGGCAGACATGTAAGTAGCTTGATAATTAGACATGTAAATATGAAATCAGGTAAAAAGGTAGAAATTATAATAGAAAATAGAAGCAAATTGACATTCATAAATAGGTAGATCGAATGGAAAAACAACTATTGAGTGTTTTATCCAACATGTCATTATGTCCTTTTTACGACTGAGACAATTGCAAAATAACAAATTTGCTAATTGCCCTTAACTGGACAGTTGTAAATATAGAATTGAATAAAAAAAAATAGATAGACCGGTAGGCTGATTGATAGTTAGACGTGTCAATAGGTAATCAGGTAAAAAAGTAAAAAAGGAGACATGTAGACCGATAGACTGAGACCGACGTATTAATATCCTGGTAAACAAATACTCAGGTAGACAGGTAAACATGTGGAAACTTAGCTAGACTGCTGATTTGATGGACTGGTAGACATGTAAATGGATAGACAGATAAGCTTGTAGATAGGTAAACAATCAGACGAGAATAGGTAGACAGAGAGAAAGATACAGCTCGATCATAAACAAAAAGGAAAATCACTATTGATTAAAACAGTTACTTACACATAACGAGAAGTTAATGCAGCTTGCTACAAGGCAAAATACCACTCACAACTATTTTCTATCTTGGTTTAGGTATTATATATCTATTGATCTATTATTTTTTTATATTTCAATTCTTGACTTTGTATTCAGAGATATTAGTAATATACATTTACATCAATCAACTTCACAATTTTATTTGATTGATGTATAATTATATAGCGCACCATCTATATTTTTTTGTCAAAAATATTATATATATAATATATTTATATATATATATATATATATATATATATATGAATTAGTTGGGAGGGACATTTTTTGCCTTACTTAATATAAGTTTAAACATTTATTTTCTGTTAATCAATATTGGTTTTACTGAAATGTTGATCAGAACATTGACATGAAATATCATTTATATTTCTATTCTTACCCTTTGTATTATATCTCAAGAAAACCAAAGTGTGTTTTATTCGTCCCGTTCATACATAACTCTGGCCCTGTATGTTTTCTGAATGTTTGCGTATTATATCAACTTTTGCTCTACGTGTATCTTCATCATTGTTCTCGGGATGTTGGTACGGGCGTAATTTTCTTTCCATTAAAACTTTTCTTCTTGCGAACGCGGAGCAATCTTTGCGATTGTAATCTTTAGCCCGAGAAGAAAAATAAAAGTGCTTCACTTGTTCCTCACATCAGATTATGTGTAGCGAGCCCAGGCTCATTGTGCGGAACACACGGATCGTAAAATATTTGCTGTATGAATTGGGCAATTATTCTTTTCATGAGTTTACGAGTATTAATATTATAATAAAATGAAGAATGTTGAGGTTTAGAATGAAGAATAGAACATTTATGCCCGACAAGGATTTACGTAAAATTTTATGTGAATAGCCGTTTGCTAATTAAAAGCATTTTAAATTTATACATCAAATCAGGTTATTGGCGGATTTTTGGATTATTAACTTCCCAAAGGAAAATTTTGTTTCGGCTTTTTTGTTTTCAAAAAACTCCGATTTGCTGATTTTATGTTTTCTCGACGTTTAAAGCCATTTTGAATCGAACGAGACCAAATTTGGACAAATAATGTTTGTGTATATCAGCCAATTTTGGTCTTGCGTCGAACAAAACCAAGTGTTTTCAAAAACAGCTCATATAATTTCAAATTAATGGGGTGCATAGCATCGTACTTTAAGGCAAATTTCTGGAACTTCTGTACCGTAATTAAAAATCTTGGTATGGAATCCAAAAAGTTTATACAAAATGTGTACACATTATTAAAATCTCTATAAAATATTTAATAATTTGATGTACATAAGTCCAATAAATATTTTTAAGCGCCAAATGACATTTTTATAATTTATTTTTATCGAGAGTTCATAACCGCTGGTCCTGCCTTCCCAAAAATTTTGTCAGTTCTTCATCTTGCGAATGCAAGTAAAATGTTTTTTAAATTATTAAAATCGGTTTATCGGTGTTCCCGAAATCGTCGACGAAATTATGTATCCGCATACATACACACACATACATCTATTTTTTCTATGTTATACCAAAATGTTCAAATGTTCAAATGTTGAAACGTAAAGATATATAAATTTTCATTTTCGATTTTTTTGCGATTACTACAACTTACCCTACGGAAAGTTCAATTTTTTTAGACAATTGATATGTCTCTTTAAAAACTTGCATTTGGTGTGACTGCCAAGCCGTTTGTCAAAGAGCAAAAAGGAGCAAAAATTTTGGTCCACGTTTTTAACGTGCAATTACAGGTCTCCAAAAAATTTAAAATAGCCTTTTATCTGTGCACCATACGTTATCTAATGTAGTTTTTTACCGCTAAACACGAACCTAAAGACAAAACTGGGCGTCACATGGCAAAAAACTGAAAAAATGACAATATAGTAATTCTTCACCACACTTAAAATCTTATTTTCTGACGTTTTCTACCTATTTTTATCTTAAATGACCATTGAGTAATTACATAAATGATTTAAGTTTTTTTTGTTGAATAAAGCACTGATTTGTCATCTTATTATTGCTTATTCAGATTGCAAACATGCTTGCAGATTACCCAGAAGCAAAAGGCAGGAAATATTTTAGCAATGGATCATTTAATTGAAACTCAATAGTCATTTAAGATAACAGGGGCTAGAAAACAACAAAAATTTTAGGATTTTAATTATAATACAGATTTACTAGATCAAAGATTTCGTTGTTTTTTTTTATTATTCAAGTTTTTGCTATTTGACGACCAATTTTGATTTTGGATTCGATATACGAAATAGATATGATAGACTAATTGATTAAGTTCATATAACTATAAGTATGTTTAAAAGACTGACAATTCATACTGATTATTTTTCACTGAAAGCAAAAATTTTATTTTCACATTTCATCAAAAAATCTGAATTACAATTCATATTGATTAGTTTATTATGTGTAACACAATAGTCTTGCAGTGGAAAAAAATTGAAATTTATAAAAAAAAAAGCTTTTGAAAATCTTTAAACAACAAATTAAAGTCTTGCAGTGACAGAATATTTGAAAACTAGGTTTATTAACATCAGTAATAATAATATTTTGAAAAACTTCAATGAAGCTTTTATAGCTTTTTTTGTCAACAAAACAACTATTTTTTCAGAACATAATATGTTCTCAAATAAGTAAAACTTCAAATTGGAAGAAAATTTGAAACACACGTTTATTAAGTATTAGTAATGATAAATCTTTCTGAATGTTTCAACAAACTATTTTTCCTTGATATCAAATTCAAATTTGAATTAAATAAATAATTCTAAATTATATTCTGCAAGAGCAGCAACTTTGAAATGAATTGCTACGAATAATCTACCATTTTTTTCTCATGTACTCAAATTTTCATGAAAATATCTACAAAATATTAGTATACACATGAATAAATGCACTCTTAATTACAAATAAATAAATACAAATTTATGTTCATTTTTTATCATTAATTTATTAACAAGTCGGCATTGATTTTGAGAGCAAACAAAAAACAAGCGAGTCATGACATCGCGGCATTTGTAATCGATCACATTTTTATCTACAGTTTTAGTGAACTAAATTATCTACAGTTTTAATGAACTAAATTATAGCCAAATTCACAAAATTATGGTGATCTGAGCTAACTGATAAGCTCCTCAATTCCAATCTTTCCTGCTTCCTGGAATTTTTCGCTGAGAGTGTTGTGGTCCAAACTTCCATCTGCCAACGTCTCTGGCCATTGTGCAACATGTAGGTTGCGGTACGACGCCAATTTCGAATTCTCACGCCCGAAAATTGACTTCAGTATCGCTTGACGTTGGGAAGAATCAAACATCTCTGGAAATTTTGCTGCTCCAGCTGCCTATGGCGAATTTGGTTGGCCAATGTTACATCTAGCATGTCCACATCCGCAGGCTTTAGAGATCTTGTAAGCGTTCCAGGAAAGATTTTCCAGCATCTGGAAGGTAAACTTACTACGGACATTATGCACTTTACCATTTTCAAATGGGTAGTATGATCCAACCTCAATGCAGTGGCGAACTCTCGTATATTAAAGTACTTGACCTTGACGGTGCATCTAGAAACTGCCAAGGCATCAAATAATCCTTCCAGACTTTAAAAAGGTTTGGACTACAGTTGACAGTTTGACGGTATCATTGCTCCTGGTATACTAAATTTAGATCCACAGTCCATCCATTGTATCGCCAATAAGAGGAATTCAGAGACAATCTTGGTTTACTCGCGATATACCAAGATATCATAAATGCATCGAACTCTGTAATCACTACGGAATTTTTTTGTTGACTTTGTTTAGGTCGCATCCATGGGTTTCGTCCACAAAGAAATCGCAAATTTAGACAAATATTTTATATATAAATAACTAAAAATAATTTTGTAAAATATATTTTTTAATAAATCATTGTACCAATAGGAATTGCTTTTGTTTTGAGAAATCATAAACAACAAGAGAGTCATGACAACGTGACATTTGTTATAATCGATCATATTTCTTAGATATTTATTTTTTTATAAATATTTAGTACACTTATATTAATATTAAAGTTTATTACAGTACGAATATTAGTTATAATATTATTTATTATGTGTATACTCTATAATAATTACTGTCATTAACGACAGGTAGTACCATATACTATGTATACTATTATGTAGTGTAATGTCTATTAGTACCATATATCTAATTCTAATAATGTCTACGGATAGTACTAGGGTTTGTCGGTTTTTAGAAACCGGTTTTTTGGCGAAAATTATGGAATTCGAAAACTGTTTTTTTAGCGAAAAAAGTCGGTTTTTACTGTATATGTGGAAAATGATAAATATAACCAAATATAAAATATAGATGAAAGCGTTTTGATTCTTGAAATCATATCGGTTCAATAGCATTTTATGTCTTATCAATCTGCAATGGTTCAATTAATGGTTTTGTATATATTATTTTAGATTTTTATACCAATGTATATATTAAATTAAATCAGTGTGACTTCTTCTTGAAGAAGTAACTTCCTCTACTCTAACTAGAAAAAGAATTTCAAATCCCAGAAGCCACAAAGAACAAAAAACTTAGAATTATAATATCAGACTTTAAAAATAATTAAGCAAGTATGAGAGTATTTTCTATTTCAGAAAATTTGGTGAGTAAACAAAGGACACGTCTAAGTAGCAATTCGATAGACGTTCTCAGTTTTTTGAAATCATATTTTATTAAACAAAAAAAATAAACAATTAGAATATTTAAAATTAATTGATTAAAATTGCTCGGAACAGACAATGCCCGAGTTTAGCTTAATTGTTTTTAAAACTATAATTGATATTAACAAGTTTGTATCAACATGTATCTAATATTTTTTATTTTATTTTAATTTAATGATTTTTTTTTAATTTAAAAATGTATTATTTTTATTTCCTTTCATTATTATAAAAATAGTTTCGTTCTTGTATGTGAAAATGATTATTTTATTCTTGTATGTGAATAATTATTTTCAAAGTTATTTAATCAAAATAAACTACTTTTTTAGTTCTACTAATTAAAATTAACATAATTTTGTTTACTATCTATGAAATTGAACAATAAATAAATTCAGTCAAATACTGCTCTAAATTACACTAAATTTGCGGATAAATTACAGAATATTCGAGCAAAAATTTATTTTTTATATAAAGTTCGAAAACCGGTTAAAACCGTTTTTTTAGTAAAATTAAAATTCGAAAACCGGTTTTCTGAAATGTCGGTTTTTGTATAAACCCTTGATAGTACCATCGATTTAATTTTGCATACGTCAATGAATATGGGATCCATTTAAATGAAATGAAAATTCGGTCTAAAATTAATATATACTGATTTTGGGGAAGGGTTTCAGTGGAGAAAGATGTAGTATGTTTCTTTAAACAAGTTTATAGTACTTTCAGGCAACGCCCTATATTAACATGATCTGTATACCGCATTGATTTTAAAGAGGCAAAAGTAATTTTTTTGTTAATTTTTTTAAATAATAACTGCTACTTGTATACAGATAGAAAACATTGTTATTTTGCTGTAAGTCAAATATTAGTATTTAAAATTTTTTCTAATTTTCTTTTATGTAAAAGACAAAATGCGAAATAGAAGGAGAACGAAAATTTAATACAAGAAAAAAGAATATTACATAGATTTGTTACTAACTTAAAATTAGTTAAAAAAAATATTTTGTTAAATTGCATTATTCATAATCTCTATTCAAATGATTATGTTGTGCCATGTTACATTGTTTAAACCTATTGTTTTCTTAACCTATTGCCTGTCTCTCACAACCGTCCCTGGGGGTAATTGCAATTAATTTAACCATTGTAATTAAGGTCAGTTTTTCAGTATTTTCATGTAGACAAATGTTCAAATTACTATGTAATTCAACTTAGTTTTTCTCCCAGCTAATTAGTAAATTAACAAAATTATTGCTGATAAAAAAGTGTAATAACCGTATCCAGTCTGCGGTACTTCATAATACCGTTATTAATAGACAACAGTAAATTAACGGTAATAATAAAATTTATATAAAAAATGTAGGTGTTTGTGTTAAACAATTGTCGAATTTCTAATTGTAATTTATTTTAATACAGAAATATTTTTTTAGGAAAGACTTTTAAAAAGAAGTGCAAAATTACGTATTAAATTTTCAAACGTTCAGCGTCAAATATTTTGCATCTCGTCTAAAAGTTAAAAGTTTGAATTTTAAAAGCCTTGGAGTTTGTTGGGGACTATGCATAAACTCGATCAATTCACATAAACGTACAAACTTCGGTATCTCGTGAAAGATATATTATATACGCATCAACACAAACATATATATATATATATATATATATATATATACATATATATATATATACATATACCAAGTTAGGTTTACCTGTGTGTATGAATAATCTTTAATTATATTTTTGTTCAAGTCTTTGTCTAAATAGTATGTATTTGAGACTTATCTCAAAGTTTTCGCTTTTTGGTTATTCATTCCACTCGTTTCAATGTATTTCCAAGGGAGATAATTATAACTTTGACAATAAAGATACCGGATCGCCTCGTTGTCGTTGAATAAAACTGTTTTCGTAGCAGAATGATCTGTGGATTGTATAATGCCAATATATACGTAAGAGAAGCTATGGTAATAGTCTATACATATTGGAAAAGTTACTTGGGAATGAAAATATTGAACTATAATTAAGGGACGGAAAAGGGGTAGAAAATACAGTTCTTGCATATTTTGGCCCGAACGTCAGCAATATGAAAACATAATATTGACTAAGAGAAATTATCTTTGATATAATAATTTGTAAAAAAAAATATCAAAAATGTTTGTTATTTTAAAAATAACATTATAGGTTTTTGTAATATTTTTATATAGCAAAGATATTGAATAGTCGCGAGGACCGTATAATTATATCTAGTTTAAAAACTTTAATGTTGATATAGCTTTTTTGGTATGAGGTCCTTTTCAATAACTGTTGCATTTGAATTGTATATTAAATATTTCCTAATGAAACCAGATACAAATGACACATTCAAATGCATATATACAAATGTATATATACTATCATAAGAAGCGAGTGCTATTTTACGTTTTATTTTAAGGTTTTAATATTACTTTCTTTTCTTAGGCATCTAGTTCAAAAATAACTTATTTTGTGTCTATCAGTATAAATTTATATTTTATTCAGAAGGGTTGCTATACATTTATTTATCATCAGTTTTATTTTATTAAATTTTCAGTTTCTATGATAATTAGATAATAATGCACAAATTTCGCATGAAAATCATTTCATATGTCTTGTGAAATATTTTTATTCATCTCAACATATTGCTTTAAAAAAAGCAAATTTGCTCTATATTTTTTTTAGAATATCTGAGTAAGATTATAAAATTGCCTCGATAAATTATATTAATATACCATAGATCGACAAAATGTGTTAAAAAAAAAATTGCGTGTTGTTTGCAGGTCTGATTTTGACTTTTTCTTGGCTCGTATAATTGTCAATCAAATTCCAATTTACCAATAGTTTACCAAATCATTCTGTCTTTTTTCTTGATATTGTGTATAAATCTTAATTTTATGACGTTGTCAATATAACCAATATAAATATTTATGACCTTTGCTAGACTCATCAACCTGAAATAACATCTTCATACACAGATTTGAGAACAATATAGGGCGCTGTGAACTTTAAATTTCTTAAAATACAATTAAATTGGTTGAACTGACTTTTTATTAGAACACATAAATTTGAGGGAATCTCATAGTGTAATGGTTAAGCTCACGGATTCGTGTAGACAAGGTGCAGTCGCGATACCCATTTGCTTGAAAATATATGAACAATAAGCAGAGATTGCTAACGATAAATATCTTACAATATAACCTAGAAGATAGTAGCAACACCCAACGGCGTGTCTACTAGGTATATCACTTGATAATATAGACCAAAAATTTGTTTCTAATAGAAAATAACCCGTTTGGAGCACTGCGGTATTAAATGGCAATCTGATTTACCCTTCTATTTATACTACTCTTCCCTGAATCAAGTTGGAGTTTTACTCAGTTCACGCACCTGCCCTAAGGCAGTACTATCCATTATATAGTATTAAAATTATTGATTCTTTGTTTTCTTATTTTTTTGGCTGTCATTTTGATATTTTACATAAATTTGTTTCATGAAGGGCAATAGATTTGACTACAGATATATTTCAGTAAGATATTTGTAAATCTTAGTTTAAAATTATATTCTGCCTTAATAATTTTGATTGGGCACGTTGCATTAGCACTATGTTGGATTTGCTGGCACAGCCCCACAATTCTATGCCATACGTCCATATTGGTTTTATTACTACCTTGTAAATTAGAATTTTATTTTCAATAGATAGAATTGACATCCCTGTAGCCAGTATAGTTTAAATTTCGGTTCGGATTACTGATGCTCCGTGGTTTGTTAGCAACAAAACCTGAAACGATGATCTTTATATTGAATTTATAAACAGAATTATACAAATCAACAGTGTAAAACATTTTCATAAACTAGAACATCATACAAGCTATATAGTCACTCAGCTTCTTGAGACACCAAGTTCAAGAAGACTGAAGAAGAAGCTGCCTAAAGATAATATGGAGGACCCTTAGAACTATCACAACCTAATATGAACAAAATAGTAGAATTACTTATTGGAGTGATTTTCTAACTATCAATATTATATTTATCAGATTAATTTATATGTGAATGGCATAAGCCAAATAGCTCATAAACTGTCATGTAGTCTGATTGCTAATGAAAAAATATATATATATATATATATATATATATATATATATATATTCAAACTTCAAAATAATTTATAATTCTTGCTCATACCAAATTGATTCGGGATTAACTTTATACTAAAGTTCAAAGTTAAAAATCTGGTTCGAAAATTTCACCCAATTCACCCCTATACCTTACTTTATCTGTCAACGAACCAGCTGCTTTTTTCTTGATATATGTTCTAAAATATTAGTTAAAGAAATAACTTATAACTTATGTCCTGTTTTCGGTCCTGAGGGCGGTTTCCTAATTGCCCGCGGATGTTTGAACAGAGACTTGCAGTTCGCAGTAGTATAGAGCGACGGCGGCGTAACTCTGTGAATGCACTCACCATTGCGACCGCGTCGAGTTTGGGCACTTTATCGTTATATCTCTCATGTGCAGTTTTCCGAATTTCAACTTTACTGTTCTGAACTAATTGCCTTCAGGTTCTCACACCATTAGCTCCCCATTCGACCAATACAGGGATGAGATAAAAATATCAGTATTTATCATCATTTTTTCTCATGAATTAGACTATGCATTTTTTATGAAGTCGATTAGAGAGTAATTCTATCATTGTTTTCCAGTTCTAGTTATGATAGTAATTCTATTGTAAATTTATATACGAGTATCGTACTTCTTTCATCTTTTTATTTATTGTCATCTCAGAATATTTATATCAATATGCAAATTAAAATCATATAAAATTTTATGAAATGCAATTATATATTCTCTTATATATAAAAATGGAGCTTGATATTATGTTAGGTTCGCTAAAACTCAAAAACAGCTGAACCGATTTGGCCGGTTTTAGTCTAGAAATATTCGCGCTAATCCAGAGATTGTGGAAATAACGAGAAATCATTTTAAAGCCACTTACAAACTTTTCATTTTTTGTAGAAGTTTTTTTGTTGAAATTCAAAATGAAACAATCAACTGCGACTCTTATGTCAAATCATACGAGCCGGCCAAATAGAAAATGAATGTTTTATGTTTAAATATTAATGCTTTTGTAATATGTATCAAGTGAAATTGTGCTTTCGGGCGATTTTGGGAAAATATCCAGGATGACGAGAAGGACACAATATATGGCGTCAATGTATTGCGCAATTATTCCATATTCAACCGGCAACGCCGTTTGTAGGTTATGCGCATGTTATCTTGATAAAAGATTAGTGATATTTAATTTTTAGTATCCATTTTTATTAGTTACATTGTAATGAAACTATCTATGTTTATGATTATTATTGTTAAAATTTTTGCGATGTATGTAAATAGTCGTTCTGACTTCACGTAGACGTACTTAATATGTTTGAATATAAACAACATACTTGCTTTTAAGTATTTTATTTTGATAGAAAGTTTCTATCTCTCATTTATTTATACAAAAATGATAAGAAAACATATCACACAGCTTATACTCGTACATCAGAATGAAATTTGATTTGATCCAATAATAAGAAATCTCCACTGTAACTTAGACTAGATATGAATATGGATTTCAAATTATACTTACAATTAGTATTTGTGTAATGAGTATAATATTTTCATAAGTTTCTAAGTTGAGAATTTTAAATTATTTATAAAATGTATTGACCGACATCATCTGATATTCGGTCTCAAATTAATTGCCAAAAGGCATTGTTGATCTGCCAAAAATTAATGTACTATGTATTAATTTCTAATTATAAAATTAGTATCTCTTAGGAAATTGTTTTTTGTCTACTTTCTAACGGAGAAACCGTCTCCTGTAGGATCTAATATCCAAGGGTAATTATTTGGGCACTCCATGCAAGTGTTAAAAAAAAAAAAAATGTCAATTAGTTTTGACTAATTATGTTTAATCAAATTTAATAGGATGTTTTAGATGAATATTATTTAATTGTAGTAAGTAGTTTTATTCATACACAAAAACATTACTAAATAGATTGTAAGTGTTATTATAAACTCAAATTATTAACTTTTGAAATATTTGAAATGACCATTTATAGATTATATGGAAATTGTTTACAAATACCTTATATGGTGAAATAACGTTTGCTGGGTCATCTAGTATTAATTATTTATAGATTGCTATTCAAAATTATATATTAAATTTTAGTAGAATTATAAAAAAAACTCAGTTTGGTGCTACTTCATATATGTGCCACTATATATTAATCTTCTATAATCTGAATTATAGAATCGTTTTAGACCCAAAAAACAGTTATATTAAAAATTAGTAATTATAAGGGTATGTATGCAAATGAAAAACAAATTAAAATAACTGACCCTACTGATTAATTAGTACTAATCATTAGCATTAAATTAACACTTTAAAGTTCAAAAATCTATTATTTTTTGTATTAATGAATTATGCGAGTGTCCAGTCACAGCGACCTATAATAATCTTCGCACTTCTTTGTATGCAAATGTTATTTTATATTGAAAAGCCTACAAAAGGTGATGAATATTGCTATGAATTATTATCATGAAAAAAAAATTAATTTATTGGGAAATATGAATTTAATAATTGCAACAATTTCACAATATATAAAAATAATTATTAATGTATTATAATTTTTCCAATCTCAATTACATCTACAATTAATTTTGTTATTTTGCCAAACTAGTTAAAAACGTGTGAAAATCACTATTAACAACTAGATAAAATATTTGGTTACAAAATTAGTTGTTTTATCTATGTAATTAAAATGCCGCGAAAAATAGCTTTTAAACAAATAATTTGTCATTTGCATATGTAATATATGATACGACAAATAGGAAATTTATTATAAAAAATATTTAACGTAGAGTGCAACATAAACTATTATTAATTCGCGTTTTTTTACAAATTTGGAATAACTATAGACAGTGTTTCATAACATATATATGAAATATTATTTGAAAGAAGTACTTCCTCGACACTCGATATATTGATTTCTCATTTTCTCTGATATTTTGCATCGTAAAATTCATAAATAATTTTTAATAGTGCTCAATAGTTAATCGTTTTTTAATTTACCTAAAAATAAGCGCATTTTTAGTTTTAGTGTAATAATCACTTCCATTTGTTTAACACTTCTCAAATAAACAAGACATTTTTGTTACTAGATCATTATTATAAAGACTATATTTTTTGATAAAAGAAACGACATAATTCTTCCATAATACTCTGAACATTATTTTTATATGACAAGTATTATCTTTATGTACTTATATAGACTACATGGACTTATGGACTTATAATTTGGAGTTTTCTTCATTTAAAAGCTAACTTGTAGGTTAAAAATATTTATTGCACTATTCGGTTTGAACAATTAATTTAACAACAAATTTAGGAGAGAGTATTATTGTTATTTTTGAAATTATCTATACATGTAATAAACTAATGAATTTCTTTAGTGTAAATAATCCAATATGTATGTAACAAATTTAGGAGAATATACACAAATATAGTTTTATTGTATATACTTCTACGATGTATGCATTGTATCTGAAGTCAAATAGTTTTTGTTATTAATCCTAATGAATATGTCCATCCCTAGATTGTCTGTAGAAAAGTTGCAAGTTAAATCTTCAAACTAGTTTTGTGCGCGTCTCGATGCACTGCGATCCGCTCAAAAGTTTTCAGTTCCAAAGTTCTAGATATGTGTGCGCGTTTGTGTTTTATTATATACATGACAGTTGGAAGCAAAAAACACAAACATTTTCATCGTTGTTGCAGAGAAAAAGTACATTTTCCAAACGGTAATGGGTTTAACTTTCGTGTACTTCATCATGGGAAATCGGTTCACTATTTCTTACTATATGTATTGCGATATATTTTATTAGGTTGCGAGATACTTGTTTTGGCTTGTTTTTGCGGCTTAGTGGCGCAGTTAATTTTGTATGAAATATTTAATGTTTTCTAGAAACCTTACAAATAAGATAATAATCCAATTAACTACCAATTCATTTTACAAACTCAAACATAGATTTTGAAATGATGTAATCATTATTTATTTAAAAAATGTATTTTTGTCATATACATAAATTGTCTGTATGTGTACGTGTATTGTCACTTGACTGCTCCTGAACGGCTATTCAAATTTTTATAAATCATTTTGGAATTTGTCAACGGATGTAAAATAGTAGTACAGAACTAAAAAGAAATAATAATAATGTAGAAAAACGTACAAAATTGCGAAACAACTTTTTATTGTTTAGTAGTTGGGGTGAGTATTGTCAAAATATTTAAATTTGAACTTGTGAATATTTAAATTTGAAATGTGAAAATAAAATGAACTTGAATGTTGAATTATGTGTAAAAACTAGTGCTGCAACTACTATTGGAACTTTCTCATAAGTTCAACTACTACTGGAACTTGCTCATAAGTTCTGTACCTAAAATTAATTTGTTTAAAAAAGCTAAACATTTTTTTGAAAACTTTTAAATTATTAAGTAAAATAACTTTTTTTTAGAACTAGATTTTTTTTAAATTTATGAAATTGTTTGAAAATTTTGATCCTTTTTTTAAAGCAATCGTGCTGCGTAGTTCATTTAGGGATAAACATGGTACGTAACCCATAGAAATATTAACAAAATTTATACTTATTAATAAAATCTCTATAAAATATCTGATAATTTGATGTGTATATGTCAAATGATCATTTTTGCCATCAAATGGCATTTTTTAACCGATAGCTTAGCTACCTACCTTTCTAATAATAGAATCATTTCTTCAGTTTGTCAATACAAGTAAAATGTTCTATGAATTATTGAAATCGAATAATTCTTTGAAAAACTGAGTTACCATTTTTGGCACTTTTTGCCCCGTATCTTTGAAATGGCTGGGCCTGCTTTGTCCTAAAACTAATGAATTTATGAGAAAAAGGAGCGCTAGTAAAATATATAATGAATTACCAAACGATGTTAAGATGACCAATGATGACGACAAATTTAAAAAAAAATAAAAAAATATTATAAGGAAATTGAAGATTGAATAGATATTTTAATTATAATAAATATTATATTCTAGTGTAATGAAATAGACAAATGATATGTATAAATCATTCGACACGGTTGATTCATATTCCCGAATTTGTCGATGAAAGTTTGTATCCGCACACACATACACATACACACAGAAAAACACTTTTTCATTTTTTTTCGATTTCTATAAATCTAAATTAAAAATGTAGTTTAAATTATCCCAATAATTAATAGTTATTATTCCCAAAAACAATCTAAAATATTCCGCAGAATAATTAAAATAGGTTTAAAGTATCTATGATAAATAATTAATTGCATTTCCTTTGATAGTTAATAGTTCAAACAATATCAACTAATTTGAAATTTTTGATAGTAAAAAAAATTAATGTACACATTATTGCTTGTTAAACAAGTTAACTAACACATGGTAGATAAATAAATGATAATTACAAATATTAATATTGATAGTTATAAATAATTATTTTTGGATTTAAATATTGATATTAGTTAAATTCTGCGTGTGTAAAATGTCACATTTTAACATGTGAAAATAACCTCTGCTATAACAAATTAAAACATGAACTTTTCCTTCGGGAAGTTAAAAATACACCATCAGAAATTATAATAATATGAGGATATCAAATATATTAAGATGAAACATACGGATTTTTATAAAAAGCCAGGTTGTGAAATAGTATCTTCAGACTAGGCATTGTTTTTGAATTATGTTTTACCGTTGACTTATTTTCTGCCTTTTTTACCACCAAATATATTATGTTTCATGTTTGCATTTCATTGTTTTAAAGAATCTGCTTCACATAATATGTTCTATGAAAAGTTCTCTGTTCCAGTGCTCAAATAAGTAAGCAACAAATAAACTCGAGACAGCCGTTATTTTGCGAACGTTCTTTTATGAAAACCCTTTTCCCGAGCTTTGACAATAGCAATGAATGTTGAGAAATTCACTTGATGTGCAATGCATTCGCTTGCAACTTTCTTGCATCCAGCAGTTATACCGTAGTTTGAATATCTTAACCTTTTCTTACAGGAAACTTATAAGAACTTCTTAAGAACTAATACACATGTCAAAACTCGTCTCAACACTTAATCTTATCTTGTGCAAAAGTATTATCCGTGCGCTCAGATTTATTTTATGTAATTCTATTAAAATTTTCGCTTACGTAGTTATTCATAAGTTTTCTAATATTTACTTCAGAAGGAAAATAAGTTTTATATAACTCAAATGGAAGATGGAAAAACTAATTACTGTAGATTGATACGTTTTAAAAATTTAGCTGAAATCCTCACTAAAATATTGATAATTTCAAGATAATAAGTGCAAATTAAATTTGTATTAGACTATATAATAAAATATATTAAATTCAATATTTAATAACATTGTTCAATATTTTGAATTTTTCTAATGAGGGACCTATTCAAGTTCACCAATTTTCCGACAAAAAATGTAATTAAATTATCGATGTATTTAAATTACATTTGTAAAATAGGCACAATTCATTTTTTGTTAATTTAGTATGGCTTATTCTTGATAACAATATTACAATCTAATTTTGACAAACGCCAAAAAAACGATACTAATATTTGCAAATTTTGAGGAATTTTTAAAATACAACGACTTGTCGTAGGGCTCTAATATTCTAGTATGATCTATAAGACTATGGTATCTAACGTCAAAAAAAATCCTAAAAATTGTCGAATAAATTTTTTGATACTTCATTACGAGAAAACGGACCTATCTTTACCAAAAACTAACTAGCACGATTCCCAATCAATATCTTTCGAACGGTTTTTGAATTTTCAAAATCGATTCAGAATTGCGGGCTTAAATGTGGGCGAAAATTTTCTCACTTCTTTGCTATTTACAGAGAAACGGCTTGGCTGATCGTCGCGCAAAATTGATAAACGCTAGACCTCATCAAAAAACATCACATGGCTTTTAAATTTGTGAAATCTATCCAGCCGTTTTTGAGAAAACGTCGATTTACGGCAAAAAATCTGTTCACATACACACACATACTTTTTCAAAATTTGATCTCATTCGATTCAGAATGGCTTGATACGTCGAGAAAATATAAAATTACGAATAGGATTTTTTGATGAAAACATAAACTTTTCTTTCGGGAAGTTGAAAAAGTCCATACTTGGTGTGCAACATATGTTTTTTGATATGTTTTTTAACGCGGAATATGAATTTAAGGTCAAAAACGATAGTCAAAATGCAAAATAACGCAGAAAAATGAGAAATAACGACAAAATTCCCGATATAGTAATTTTTCTGCATGATGATTAACATCTTATAATTTCTGATTATTCTTTCTTCAAATGGCCTGGGAAACGGATTTCTTCTATCTCTATTGAGTATTTTTGTAGAATCCAAAAACTATCTGGAAATATATTCATTTGCTATAAGCCCTGAGTAATCTGCAAAGGGCAGTCTGGAAAAATGAAATTGTGCACATTTGAAAAGGGCTAAGAAATAAGAAAAATTAAAATCTTAACCAACATGCAGAACAATTACTACGTCGCCATCTTTCATTTTTCTCGGTTTTCCTCAATTTGTCCCCCAATTTTGACTTTATAGATTTCTTTATAGCGTTAAAAAGCATAATTGGAAACATATGCCGCCAAACCAATTCACACAACCTTTTTTATTATTAATCGCTGCTTATTAATATAGATACATAATATACAATTATATAATTTCACCGTGGCTTACTGAGGTGTGAATTAAATCCGGAATGCTGAATCTATCCAACCTTTATGTTCTAATAATATAATTTCGAAAGTCATGTTTTGTCTATATACCTCTTGTATATTATAAACCTACCTATACTGTTGAAGTGGTATCGGGTTCGAAATCCCGCGAACACGGACCCCGACCTAATTAATGTCTTTTAGTTAACTTCATAATAACTGAGTGACTTATAAAGACGTACACAGCAATATACATTATTCATGGGAGTTTTACCTCTTGTCGCATATTTAACTCGAGTTCCTTCTGCTGAAGCTCTGCTCTCGAGAGCGAGTCGACGAGCACCAAATGTGAATACTCTTTTGAATTAACATTAAGTATCAAAAAAGAACACTGAGGGAGAGTTTTGTCAGAAATAAACGTAAGTAAGGATTGCTGAGTCAGGACAGACTCTGATTTAATCGTCTGAGATTTTGATAATACTTTGCATGTTGATTGGGTAGGTCTAATGAGTTCGTCAAAATATTTTAGATGGGTGAAAAATAGTTTAGTTTGTATAATCGTCAAAATCAGATACGGAAAATGTAGGTACTCTTATTATATGACGGATGTATATTCAAAAAAAATAGTTACAATCAAATAATTGTATGTAGAAAAATATGCTATCAATAACATGTATTAGCACATTGACATACTTACAGTAAGTTTTATGCAAAGAGTATGCATTTATAACTGGATATTTTTTTATATACTTTATTTAATAGCAATCAGAATTTACAAAATTCTATTATATATTGTGTTTGTACTCACTCATACAGTATACATACTCACACACAGTCATACACACACATTAATAAATTGGCTGAATTTTTAAAAATTATAATAGATGCCACTCCATTGAGTGCACAACTAATCTAGCTGAGGTATATATCGAGGGCTGAGTCTGGTCTTTATCGAGATTGATCTATCTTCAAATCAATTGGAACTTTTCTTTTGAGCCTCCTAGATCGGGGTTTTTCAAGAAGATGTTTCACTATTGGAAAGGGATTCCAACTTCTCAAAATGGCGAAGACTGGTACTGATAATTACATCCTTCACAAATGGTATGTTCTAGTCGTCATGAATAATTTTGTTACTGGCATACCATGGAGCGTTTACGATGAATTGCCTAAGAATTTTTGATTGAGCTCGTTGAATTGAATCAATGTGAGATTTTCTTGCACATCCCCATAATTCCACACCGTAGGTCCATATCGGCTTTATTATTGTTTTATATATTAGTAGCTTGCTTTCAATAGGTAATTTGGATTTGTTACCTATAAGCCAGTAGAGTTCCAACTATTCCTTTTACTAGAGATATTTTTGAAAGTATGTGTTGCTTCCAGTTTAGTTTGCTATCTAATATCATAACCAGATATATAAATACTAAATTAGTCATATCTGGGCCAATGACAAGACTATGTTACGTTGCAGTTTTCATATAAAATACTACTAAATACTGTCAAAATGCCATGAATTTTCTGAGCACAGGATTTTATCCAGTTATGATAACATAGTTTTTTTGACTTTTGTGCTGATTCTGAGTTAGTTTTTCTGCCTTAAACGCCTACCTGCGCAGCAACCACATAAAATTTTCAAAGTTTTTAGTACCACATCATATGGAAACTGCAGCATAGCATAGCACCGTCATAATATTGATCTATTTTAGGGCAGAATTGGCCCCTTAATGTAAGTGTACTAGTGTAGCCTTTTGTCTTTTTTATTTTTCGTATAATTCTTTAAAATATAAAATAAGGTCCTCAGATGCATTCCTTCTAACTCGATTCGATTAGGTGTTATTTATATGTGTTTACGTTTCTTATAAAGTTCGACGCTCAAATATAAGCTCTTATATAATATTCTATCTATAAAATACATGTGATGAACTTTACAGTACCTATAATATAATAATTTACATTTGGAAATATCTAATTAAATTATTATTAATTGATCAGTGTTTATTCGTTATTATTTAATTGATTTGAAAATGTTTAATTGTGGTAAGAGCAGTACCAGATATTTTCCATAAAGCACAATGTCATACTCCACTAATTATCATATTGTATTAATTTTGTTGTTAAATTTGTATTATACTTGTGTTACTTAGATGTGTGTGCATATGCCATGTCAACATATACTTAAAGTTATAACCCCGGTATGTTAACAAGTAATTTTCCTTTGACTGCACACTGCACACATATGTCCCATGAAACTCAAGCTCATCTTTTGTCTTGTCCTCGTTATTAATCTTATCCCTTTTGCCTTACTACATGCAAGACATATAAAAATAACTCTTGTATGTATGTGTGTATGTATGTATTTATGTATGTATATATATATATATATATATATATATATATATATATATATATATATATATATTGAAGAGTTTCGAACAAGAATCCAAAAGTAATAAAAAAACAAGAAACGTTTTTAATGAACAATTTCTTTATTTATTTATTTATTTACTGTCGACGTTTCGGAACTAGGTACGTTCCATCTTCAGGACATCTGTCAAGAAACGTGATCTTGATGATGAGATTTAAGCAAACAATATGTTTAGGAAAAGAAAATAGATTTTTCTTAAATAATAAGTTAATTGCAAAAAATAGCATATTTCTGTACATTATTATTTTTTGCAATTAATTTATTATTTAACAAAAATTCTCCACCAACATACGATCGCAATGGGTAAATGATGATTTTGTTAATATGTCAATATATTTTTTATCAAATTAAAACGTAATTTACGGCATCCAAATGTATAAATTTTAAGGTTGAATCGATAGCTATAAATCGATCTGAATGAAGCAAATTTCAAACCGCACATCCAAGGCAACATTATAAAATATTCTGTGAGTTGAAGCGAACTATCAGCGTAGATCCGACGATGTATTAATGTCGTTCTATGCTTTTGGGAATAACGTTAATGCTTTAGCTACTACTATATAGGATTTCAGCGCCAATTGATTCCTGTGTGGCTGAGTTTCAGAACTAAAACGTGACTACACTAGACAAAGCTAAAATGCTACTACTCAAGCAGACATGGATAGAAATTGTTATGCGCCTGGGAATATAGAAATATATAACAACTGGAACCGGGTACATACATATATCGATCGTCATGTGTCTTCATATATCAGGTCTGGAGAGACAGGTCAACGTAAGGAGGACGCGAATTTAATTTTAACGCGGATAATTGCATTGTACAAGTGCACTCGTCGTAGTTTGCTCAAAGTTCTTCATACAAGTCTCGACTGATCAAATAAAAAAGACATGTGTAGGATGTAGTATATCATTTACTAATACTGGTAATGTGATATAGTAGAACTGTATGTATCATAATTTTAAAAAAGTCGCTTAATGTATGAAAACAAATTAGTGGTGCGTGGCATGGCGCCTAACTTTAAATTTTTTAAAGTTTTTAAGTTTTTTGAAAATTTTGAATTTCATACATTAACATAATCCACTGCGTGAATAAATATTATTGAAGTTATTAATCAGCAATTACTTCATTTATATAATGAAGGTTCAAGGTTTCTAAATGCTAATTACAATGGCAAACCGGTCATATTTGAAGTATAAAGCCATACTTATACACATTATATAAATGTGTGTAATAGTTGACACTAATAAACGCGCGCATCACGAGTGTTACTATATTACTAAGGAACATTATTAGTAACAAGTAAGTTTTACTTTAATCGCGTATAAACCTTACGCGCACTCTTTTTTATATAAAAGTACCCAAGATCTATAACAATACGTTAAATGACTTCAATCTAATTATTAATTACCTATCTAATAATACCGTACCATAAGTTCCTATATTTATATATAAATCTATTACCGATTGCCATTAACCTATTACATGTAACATACACCCTACATATGTTTTTACCTCTTACAAACCTTACATTCTACAATTTACACGCTATATTTTACTCTTATCTATTATCTATTGTCTCTATCCTATCCTATACTCTATTGCCCATCGCCCACACCGGGAATTGAACCCGGGACCACCGCGTGGCAGTCGAGCGCCTTGACCACTACTCTATTGGGTTCCCCACAAATAATATATTAAGGGACGCGCTGTTCTTTCGCGGTACCTTTACCTATTAATTATGTAATCAATACTAAGGTGACGAGACGACACGCGGAAAAAGGCGTCCAATCGCAGCGGTACGGTGGTCTAGTGGTTAAGGTCGCTGCCTGCCACGCAGAGGGCTCGGGTTCGATTCTCGGTAGGGTTCGGAAAAATTAGCGTTTAAGCAAATTTATAGTTGTAAGATAAGAAATAATATTGGGCGTACTATGTATATAGGATTGTAGGCGTATTTGGCGTATTAGTCGTACTATATGGTTAGTTAAAAGGCGTACAACATAGAATTGGAGTTAGAAAGGTCTCGGGCTCCGCAAGGTTTATAGCTAAGAAAATTAGTTGTGCATGGCATCGTGCCCTAATGCAAATTGCTGGAACTTCACGCGCCGTAATTAAAAATTCGAGTAATAAAAATAATCGTTTTAAATAGTAATTGTTTTAAATAATTGCAAATCGATTATCTTCTATATATATAAAAATAAGTCGGGATTCCTTACTGATCAAATTTTTCCTTTTCAAATATAAAACAAACAAAACATTTCTTCATCTTTCTCACGAAACCATCTAGTAGCGAAATGGAGTTTGTCGTGTTACCATAATAATAATAAACATTATTCAAAATTGTTATATGATGTATTCATTTTTACTTAGATGCCATATTGTATAGTAGCAAATAAGTTCTACTTCAATCGCGTGTGAACTTTACGCGCAATCTTTTTTTTTAACATATGCCAAAATATTCAGAAACGTGAAGATATGCTAAAATTTTATGATTGATTTTGTTAAAATAATATTGATATAACCTTTTATGCTGACTTATATGATCGCAGGAGTGATTCTCCTCCACAAGGTTGCAAGCATCGCAAGTATTCGCTACACTTAATATTTTAGAATTTTCCAATCATTATCAATAGAAAGGTGTTTGAAAAATAAAAATTACATTTCTGAAAAACTAAAATTTACAGTACCAAATTAGCACTCACAATAATTTAACTCAGAATGATAAATCTTGAAACATTTAGGACGGAGTTAGACAATACACGTAGGTGAATGGTTAATGTGGAAACTTATAAATTTAAACTAGTAAAAATACCTACAGTGCAAGTCCTATGATCCATGAAGTCCCATGTGAAGTACTTCAATCTTGTTTGATATCCTTTTGAGGATGCCGTCATTAGACAACAATATGGTTTCATTCTAATCTTTGCGATACGCCGCTTTAAAAGCTTTTTCGACAAAAACGTATATAGGATGTATTTAATTCTATTCAAAAGCCTATTTATATCCATTGATAAATCTCTGCGCGCCTATTCGTGTACTAACTTTCTGTACAACTAGAGGACTTGTATCTAATTATGCAATCGGCATAAATCTGCACAAATCCTTAAATCCCGCAATCGATTCTAATACAAACTCACTTAACGTTGTATAAAAAAAAAACGCTAAAAGTCCTCGCCGATTTTGCTTCTCCTTGTTTTCCTAACCAGATGAAGTAATGTATGTTTAATGTTATTCAATCGATATGTTTTAAATGTAGAATCTTCCACAAAAACACGAATTTGCTTAATGGATTTAATCGAATTTGTGACAATGTCACTTTTTATAAAGAAAAGTGACGAGTAAGTTACTTGTAATATATTATTGTAATATAGTAAATGCAGTAGCTCGATAATAATACTTGAATATTCTAAATAAATTTTTACCAAAAATATATATGACTTCAAAAATAGCAACTATGGTCTATTTAATGATACAGACGTGTCTAGAACAGTGTATAAATTAAATTTGACTAAGGAATTGATTGATTTCATAAAGTTTATATAGAAATAAAAGTAGTTGAAATATTATGTATTCGTCCATACTGTGTTTTTTTTAAACTTTATTACGTACTTATTAACTGACTGTATTACTTTTAATTCTCTAATATTTAAAATGATTTGTTAATAAGTGTATACCAAATGAATTTAAAAATTCGAATAAATTAGAAAGTTTCGGTATAGTATCTTTTGCAAGTGTATTTATATATGGTTGGAACTAAAATTGTTACGTTTTTAATGAAACGCAGAGTAATTCAGGGAAAAGTAAACAATGTAGTAAAAATTTAATTGTGATTGCTTCTTCTGTAGTTGTAAAACTGATGCAAGTGATGGTAATTCAAGAAATCCAGTGAATTTATATTATATATCCAACAGAATACTACATGAGGCAATACAAGTTCCGGAAATTATGAATTTAATAAATATCAAAATTATTTTTTTCAAAATGTTTAGTTAATAATAACACAACAATTAATGCGATAGGTTCTGTGACAAAAGATATGTTCTAGTATTCAAACTATGTGCTACCTAGTTTTATAAAAAAGCTTTAGTTAAAATAAATATTTAAGTTTTAATTTACCAAAAAATTTTCCACCACATTTATGTTTTTCTTAGTGTTGTATTGTCTTTAAATATATTGTTTGTGGTTTTTGTGATATTTTTGCCACATAATAAATATTATTTAGATTAAAGTTATAGTTAAGTGAATTTATTATAGTTTAAATAATTGTTTTGTTATCTTTAAATAAAGATAGATATTCATATGTAAATGTATAGATTCATATGTAAATGTATAGATTGTATATATTTTTTTATATTAAATGTAATAAAAAATCTTATAAAAACAAAACAAAAAAAACTGATGCAAGTGAAGTTGAATAGATCTTAACTTGAGTTTTATAAATAATATTTTTGAGAGTATGTAGTCATATTTCGATAAGTGTAATTTTCATTTGTAATTTGCTGAATGTAATATAATTACGTTGTTAAATTTTGTGAAAAATTAATCAATTTATAACAATTAAACATATAAAGTATATGACTGAATCAAAGTTATATTTAAGCCGAGCAAACAATTCGATCGTATAAGATCATACAATAAATTTTAAAATGCCATTTAAAATTGTACTTTGCTAGATTGTATAAAACGAGGTAACTTTGAAAGCTCCATTCACTAGTAAAAAGCTGCCGAAAAGCTTTAGAAAGTCCATACAAAGAGTTGTGCGTATTCACAGCAAAAGCTCGGTTTCAGTTCATTTCGGTTTATTTCGTTTAGGGGAGCATTTGTATTAAGAGTACTATATATATATATATATATATATATATATATGTACAATGAAACGATATGTTCAAAGTGCGTCAATAAATAAATAGGTTAATTTAAATGATTTTCAAAAACAGACTATCATAGAATGATCATTTGAGAAGAATAGAATTAGTTTTTCTAATTATAGTAGTTTAAATATAAATTAAATTTAAATATTCAATATAACTTAAATATTTTGGAAAATAGAGATCAAAATTTTCACCAATTCAAAAGTAGGTATTAAACATTTTACCATTTTTATAAAATTAATTTGTCTGGTGTATATAGACTAAGGGTAAAGAGTACACAATTTAGATAAAACTTTGGAGAATGTCTCCAGTTTCGTTTAAATACGCAATAAATGTTAATAAACCATTAAATCCACGCAATTTAATTTTCCATTGTGATTAGAGGTGTCTATATATCTTTCATGTCTATATTATTTCATGATATATATATATATATATATATATATATATATAATAGAAATAAAAATTAAAATAGAAATATAAATGAAGAAAAAAAAATTCATCATGCAATAATTCAAAATATTGTGTATTAGTAATATGATATCACTATTTACACACCATTAACACACAAACATTTATTAATTAAATAAGCAAACATTTAAAATTTGAATAATTTCTATATTTAATTTGCTTATTGTAGGCCTATAATATAATAGTACGTTAATTTAGAATTACAAAATCTATCGTTATACAAATTTATTTGAAATTACAATTCCCAACCAATATCTTTCGAACAGTTTTTGAATTTTTCAAATCGATTTAAGGTTTTGACACTTTGCTGCCAATACCTAAGAAACGACTTGGCCAATCGTCACACAAAATTGACAAACTCTAGTCCTTATCGAGCTATATCGTAGTTTTCAATTTTTTTAAATGATCCCGCCGTTTGAGAAAACGTTGGTGATAGGTCAAAAATCGGCTCACATACAAACATATATATTTTCCAAATTTTGTCTCATTTGATTCAGACTTGATACTTCGAGAAAACATAAAATTAGTAAATCGGCTTTGTTCGCCAAAACACAAAATTCTCGTTCGGGAAGTTTGTTTATATAAAATGGCATCAGTGGTATATTACTTATTATAAAAAAAAAATTGTACTTCAACTATGACATGAAATAACCCCAACTGTTTTAACTATTATTGTATAACTATTACAGATTCTATTCTAACTGCTATAGATCTATAACGAATATAGATTTATACCAAGTATAATAAATATATCTTTTACACAATTTCAAAATTTCTTTTGAGAAACCAATAGACTCTAAATGGGTAATGAATAATGTGAAAATTTTAAGATAAATTAAATGGTTAATGAATAATGTTATATATATATATATATATATATATATATATATATGTGTGTGTGTGTGTGTGTGTGAAAAGTTACTACATCGAAGAAAGCTCATTCCTTAAGCAAATACAAAAAGACCTAATGAAAAATCGAAGTGCACGAAACATAGAGTATGGTTTCAATCGTATATAGCTCCTTTCTGAGGTTATAAAACGTAACTGTTACAAATGTCCTGTTCTATAAATCACTTCCTTTTCCGTTAAATACTTCCTTCTGTGCTCCTACTATCGGGAACTTCGACTTTAAATCTTCGACCTGAGTTGCTGGGTGTTGCAAGTTGTCTAGAGAGGTGTCGTGGCTATTGCAGTCGCTGCAAATGTACCGGAAATTTTTGCTTTTTTGTGAGGGTATATGAAATTTATATTACGTAAAGTTATCAGTTACAAGTAATTAACAATCAATGATTTATCAAAATCGATTGGAATAAATCGATGATAACATCGATTGATAACACAAAACAATATACCATACTACCTACTATAATATGAGTAGAACCACGAAATTTTTTTTTGATGTCTCTTATGGTCACGCCAAAAAGTGAGTTTGAAATAAGGGGCCACTTTAGCATACTTTCAATGATATCTCGGCCATAAGATAAGGTACAAAGTTAAAAATTGGTATATCGTTTTTTTTTTTCAAAAAGACCTTTAAAATACCGTATAAATTATTTGGGTGGGGCATTCTCTATGGCAATGCACCCATGCCCTTTATATCACACAAAGTTATCTGTTGCTACTAATTTACAATAAACGATTCATCAATTTTAACAAATTTTGATAACACGAAACAATATACCCATTTAAAACATCACTTTTCTATTGCAGTTGCTGCAAATGTACTGGAAATTGTCATTCATTGTGACTTCATATGAAATATCACGTAAAGTTATCAGTTACAACTAATTAACAATGAATGATTTATCGATTTTATCAAATTTTGATAATACGAAACAATTTTAATGCATTTTGATAATTAGAAACAGTCTATCCATTTATAACATGAATTTTCTATTGCAGTTGTTGCAAATGTACTGAACATTTTCGTTTTTTGTGACGATATATAAAATTTATATCACGTAAAGTATCAGTTACAACTAATTAACAATAAATATTTTGATCATTGTAATAAATATTGATAATGTTAATTCATAAAATTGTTTATAACAGTTATATTACATTAAAAACGATATAATACAAATTGCTCATTAAATACAACACTTCTGTCTAATATTAACTCCATCGTATAGCTCTATATAAATACATAATGTTTGTCACGCGTTTTACTATTAACGTATTTGTTAATGCTTTGAATTAATGTAATTTCTCATATAAAAATAGATACGTGATTCAATGGATATCAACTTCTTCATTTTGTAGCTTGAAACAGTACTACAACTAAAGTAATCATTCATTTAAATAAATTTTAGTAATGTTAGTTTATAAAGGTATTTAGTTTTATTGTATTACCTTAAATATGATACAATATAGATCGCTCATTTAAAACAATACTTTCTCTGATAACAATATCAATAATACCATTGTATATATATATATATATCAATATTTCACACAAATTTTATTAATACTGTATCTTAATTCATGAAATTGGTGAAGTTTTGTATTATTGATGGTATATTCGCTGGTCTTATTTGAGCACTGACTTTTTTAATTTGAATAAAATGTAGCATGTCTATTGATTAATTACCGATGTGATGTTAATAATATACAAAACCAAAACCAAAGGTATTTACAATGTTGTATTGAATAATGTCTACAACGTAAATTTGAATTTAGTGTTGATATAGTAATTAAGCCGAAATTAAAGAGCGAAAGTTCGACAAAAATAATTGTAATGTAGAAAGTTTCCGCTAACATTCTAGGATTCATTCAGAGAAACACAAAAGTTGGTATATTTAGATTAAAAATAATAAAAACATTATTCCTCAGTGGGTTGAGAATTTGAACAATAGTAAGATATATAGAAGATATACTCAAATAAGTTAAATAATAATTAAAAATAATAATATTACAAAATCAAGTTCATAAGAATAAATAATAATAATAATAAAATTTTCAACTTCAATTTAATTATAATAAAATTAGAGTTATATCTCTTAACAATATTCTGAATACTCTATATATTGAAATATTTAATTTTTATAATAACAAAAATTCTACACAAATATATTACGTGTATAAGATGATATAATATTGATCGAGCTTTATTATTAGTCTTTTCACATTATAAAGTAAAGATATTAGTAGAAAAAGATAAGGTGTTTTGACTGTAATTTTTCCAATTGAATTATTGAAAATGTGATTTGATAGTTTTGTGATCCTTCTTGAACATGATAGTATTTTCTTTTTATTAAATACATTATATTGAAATCACAACTTGATGCAAGACAGAGCTTTTTTATTCATTTATAAACCGACCAGCAATAACGTTTTTTGTACAGACCTTTTAATTTAGAGATATGGAAAATTATTTATAAAAATTTTAAAATAACATTTATTTTATTTATTTATTTAATTTAATTCACTTTTCATCTTTTTTTCTTCCTTTATTTTGATTTTCATTAACCTCACTTTCAACTTGTAGATTAATTTGTTGAAATTTGAAGTAATAAAAAATTAACCATTTCAAATATTTTTTAAACTTTTGAAAATAGAGATAATTTTGATTAAATATATAATTATTGATATTTATTCCTATTTTCAAAAATATGATTTATGAGGACATGTAATTATCATTATTCATCTATAAGAGCAGGATTTATACCAAGAAAATTCATTTAAGAACGTTTTGCTTTAAAGCTAATAAAGATACAGTTTACAAGTCTGGAGAAAACCATTTTTCTTCACAAAAATTTCCATATGATTTATTTTTGCGTGTAATTTGTCTGGACAATTAACACCAAACGTGGGCGTGTATAATTACAGGATAGATTTTTTTAACGTTTTTTCGGTATTTTGCGTGCCATTAATCAGGTCTATTAGTGTAATGATAATGACTTTAATCTGTGCCGTGGAAAATTGCGCCTTGCTCTGGATTAAAATGCTCGGTCGCCTTCTTTTTGTAGATTCTGCAGCGCGGCGTTCGCCTTTGCGACTTATAAATTAATGTCGTTACGTATAAATTACGTGCCGCATGTACTACTTGAAAGTTTTACACGACTTTTATTAATGAATTAATAACGGGTTAGAGGTGGCTTCTGTCTATGCTGTTAATTGAAGCTTTGTGATGTTTAAAGGGGCGAAAAAAATATATTGAACATGATCAAACAAGCAAATAACAGCACCACAAAACGAATTGGTAAAGACAAGTTAAAAAAATATGGGTTTTATAAATTAACCATGCTTACCTATTGTTTTATTGCAGAATTTACTGCTGCAAAATCATTACTTGATAGAAGCTTTAATAATTACTGACTTCAATTAATACCATATGCTGACTAAAATTCGTCAGCTGATAGGGATGAAGTTACTCCTAACCATTTTCAGAAAGCGATCCAAACGTTGACCTACCGTAATACCATCTATGTTCTATGACACACCTGTTTATTAATGTTCAATTCTATGAAGCAACGCTAGAAATAAAACAATTTTTTAAAAATATATTTGGTTCTATATTTTCAAGAAAAAGCCGATATTACCACTACTTGATATCAGGATACAAGATTGCTATAGAGTCTGTTAGAGATGTTCAAAAGATTTATAGAACCTGGAATCTTGTTGTTGTTAGTGCTTTCAATTTAGCTTACTGGTTATTGCTAATATTAGCATAGATTTTCAAAGATCTTCAAAGTGTATATTCTAGACTTGTGCATTCAACAAAGTTTTGACCTGGTTTATTCATTTTGCAATTTTCATAGTCTATAGTCTCGAGTTGTACATTTAACAAAGTTTTGGCCTTGTTTATTCATTTTTGCAATTTTCAAAGTGAATAGTTTAGACTTGTATAGTAATTTTTAAAGTATATAGTCTTGACTTGTACATCTAACAAAGTATTGGCCTGGTTTATTCAATTTTGCAATTTTCAAACTATATTATTTCCATATATTACACCTTAAAATATTTGTTACACTATTACATTATTACACAGTTACACGAATATTGACTGAAACTTATGCTTATTTATATAATAATAAAAACTTATTGAATGTAAACACTTATCAAGAAACAAGACAAGAGCCTGAAATAATATTTATTATTATCGATTAAGGCTAAATTAATTAATGAATAAAGCTTAGTAATAATCAATAAAAGTACTTCGCCCTTTTTATATATTATACAAAAGTATCTAGTAAATAATGTAAGTTCCTAAAAGTTAATTTAAAATAATCAGATAAAATTAAAACCAAAAATTAACTTTTATGTACTTCCCGATAAGACCAAATGACCGTCATAACATTTTGCGGATTTTTGGTCAAATTAACACTGCAAAAGTTTATCTTAGTTTTCAATTCAGTTCAAACATTAAAAATATTTGTTAATTTATTGTTGAAATATCTATGAGTTTTTTAACATATATTATGGTGAAGATACAGCTAAATTTATTGTTTGCAATAGTTTTTGAATAATTAACTGCAAAGTTCTTTATGTAATAGATCTAATAATGAGATATAGTATAATAGATTACATAGATAAACTAATAAGATGTAGTCTAGATATATTAATGTCAATGCACAGAAACATTTATTTTTATATATTGTAGTTGAATATAAAGTATACTACAAATTCATCAGGCTATTGATATATGGTGCCTTTTGATATAGTATTTATTTATTATTATAACATTAAAGCTTTTTTACGATATTGAATTAATTATCATGTGTCTGATACTGAAGTTTTTTCTGACAAAGGACTATATGTGATGCACACATTTATTAATGCCACCAATTATACATATTTATATAAGGGTAAATTTTAATCAATATATTTATAATAGCATTAAACATATTTATAATATTTGAAAACAAAAATGTGATTAAAGTCAAATATGGCATGATTGGTTTGTCATTGTAATTAGCATTTAGGACTTGAACCTTCATTAAAGAAATGAAGTCTAAGCTTATTAATAAATTTGTTCGCACAGTGGATTATGTCAAACAACGCCTAAAGAAGTATTGTTTACACAATTTTACTTGTCATATAATTGTGTTTGAAGAATCTCATGTAATTAAAGTTAACATACATTCTTTGACTGCTTGTATTTTTTTTACTTTTTCGCTGGCGATATAATCTCATTCTTTGAGCATCTGTGACATCCGTCTTGCCTATAAAAATATTTTCCATTTCAATAACTTCAAAGGTTTATAGAAACTTCGAATTATATAGAAATTACTTCAATAAACTTACGTTTTTTACATGGCACAAATATTACATTTGTTCTATTATTATCATTATAATTATTTACGGGGGACAGAGTAAAATATTCTTCTGATTCATGCATGTTTTATTAAATCAAGATTAGTACTACAATGTGACCTTAAAATCAAATGATATTCCGCTCTCCTCGTTGACATACGCCGGTAAGCATACAACGAAAGATCTCTATTCACTCGACACGACGACTAATCACAATCGACTCTTGTTAAAATCATTTCGAAAGCGAATGATGAACAGTTTGTGCGTAACGCAACTTCCGTTGCATTTTTACAGATTTACTTTCTAGTCGCGCCTAAATAAGTTTTACTTTATGAAATGAAATTACGATCTCTTCGTTAATTCACACCGGTACGCATACAACGAAAGAAATATATTCATTTCTATAATGTAGACATATATCACCTTTCAAATACGGATATTGATTCCAACAGCTGATGTAACAATTTCTACAGATTTGAACAAAGGTTTTGCATCATAAATCTTCAACATTTTTCTGTTTTATCTGTACATAAATATAGTACGTATTTATGTATAATACCTTGAAAAATTATATATTTCATGTAACAAGTAAGTTGAATCAATTTTTATTCGTCCCATTCCGACACATTCTGTATGACCAATTCGATTTTCCCAAGCGTCCGATTTTATCTCATATTCTACGCGGCATATCCGTATTGCATGCAACATAATAGTGTTCAAGTACTACTTGTTCACAATGGAAAAATGCAGTGCATTACTTCGGGTTCGTACATGTACATCATCAAGAAATAAATAAATAAATAAATAACGAACACTCTACGGATCCCAATACTCTGCAGAATGCATGACAATAAATTTCAAGCGATATCGGTTCGAAACCTATCGAACTTGCTAGATATTGCGATCTCGATAAAAATTCTGATGGAATTTATACATTGATCTATATAAATTCAAATGTTTGTTTGTTAAGACTGTACCGACAATACTCATACCGAAAGTTAATATTCTCCTTCATTTATGTAAGAATATACAATTAATATGAATTGATCGATTGACAACATAATATAAACATGACAGCACGCAATTTTCTAGATTAGGAGCTTCATAAAGACTCAATTTTATAATAATTATTGAAATATTATTATTGTCATCAGTAATATTAATAAGTCCATTGTCTATCTAGTGTAGAGGTTTGGTCCTGTACACAAAAGTGATGAGTTCAAATCCCGAATTGCTTAAATTGCTTTTTATTCTAGTTTGTTCTAAATTACTCCAATTTGAGGGCCCAGAACAAAATTTTTAAATTACAGGAATAAATTAAAAAAAATGTTCGCAATTCATATATTGCTATTGACAGATGTGTCAATGAGTCATAGAAATGTTATTAGAAAAATTGTTCTGGAGTATATAAAATAGTTTATACTAAATGGAAGTAAATTGTATCTAGTTGCTCCTGTACTAATTTAATAAGAGTGCCAAGAACATTTTTTTAACTTCTATGCAAAAATGTAAAATATGTTCTAAACATATATATTGCCAGTTGACAGATTTGTAAAGGCGCGTTACAACCAATTTTCTTCAAAAAAATTGTTTAAGGGTATATATAACAGTTCACACTAAATGAAAGTAAATTTTATCAAGTTTTTTCAGTCTTAATTTTAGTTTAGAATCAGGCACAAAATTTTTAAGTTATATGAACAAAATTTAAAAAAGTGTCCTAAATCCTTATGTCACCAATTGATATATGTGTAAATGCGCGTTATAACCAATTTTATTCAAAAAAAAAATGTTTTAGATAATATAGACCAGTCTACACTTGGGCATAAATCCATTTTTACTTGAAAAAATAGATCATGAATATGTCTCTAAGTGAAAGTATAATTCAAGGGCAATGCTATATAATTTAATATATTATTACCCTTGAAAAAGGTATTCGTTGGATTGCTTTCTAATAATAATCTTTCAATAATAGACTATAGACTAATATTATGATGACTTTTGTCTCAAATGAAACACTAGATTTCTCTCAACGGAGCGAACTCCGAATTATTATTTTTTTGTCTATTTTAACTATTTGTTTCTTTCCTCTCGTAACAATATCTTATAAGATTTCATTGTATCCTGACTACTATTTTTAATAAAAAAGGACATTTGTATTACTTTCTAATAGTTTACATAATGCTTAATTCTGATAAAATGAAAATCAGTTCCAGACAAGACAAAAAATACAAACAATAGTTTTAAAATCCTGTTTTATGATTATGTATACTTGCTTGACATTAATTGAAAATTCAGCCAAAATATAAACTGCGATTATTTAGTAAAATTCTAAATTATTACAAATTATTCTTAGATAAAAACTTTGGCACAGATTAACTTTGCTTATTGTATCTTCTAGTTAAAAATATATTTCAGTAGTTCAGTAGTTTACTGTGTTTGCACTTAAGTAAGGTCTTATCACTGATTATAAGTTAAATCACTTTTATTTTGTTTTTATTTCTTTGAATTATTAAATAATACATTTAAATTTTAATTGAATTCATTATATATGCTTGACTCATTAAAAAAAAATACAAATTATGAATCTAATTTAAAAATATATACTTTTTGTTCTTTTTGGAACTATCAATAAAGACTCAAGATATTTATTTTTCCCGTGAATTTTAGATAGTTCTACAGAACGTATAACTACATCTGTATATTCAATTATATATATATATATATATATATATATATATAAGCGAATTCATATGTTTATTACTAATATATTCAATTACATCAAGTGCATAGTACCGTATTGTATGACCATCGTAAAATTATTAATTACAAGTTATGTTGGTTTATATGTACGTAACAAATATAAACAATTTCCTGAATCTATAGTGCTGATAGTCAATGCACTTCAATATATGATACCAATACGAGTATGTTATGCATCATGATCAATTACAATGCTAATATTCAATTACATAAAATATTAACAATTAAAATATACGATAACTAGTACTTGAAATTTGAGATAGAACAGGTTTTCATCAAATGAAATAAAATTAATTTGAAATATATAAATTTGGAAATAAATTAAATGAACACAGTTTTTTCTAAGTTTAACTTGCTCTAGCATAAGTGCTAAAAAAACAATTTAATGCAACAGTAGAAGTATATTGCATATTATGGTTTGATACCAGTATATAACACTCATTAAAATATATCAATATAAACAAATATTGTTACTTAATTAATCTTCATATTAATCTTTTATTATAATCTGTAGTAATATTTAATTACTGAAACTGTAATGCTTCACTATTCTACTACTAGATCAAATTAATATTGTGTATCTTATTTTTAAAGAAAGCATTTTTTGGTACTAATAGTTTGTATCAATTTAATGTATATCATTACAAGTTCGTTATATTTAGGTTTATTATTAATTGATTATCATTAATTTGAACGTTCTTTAATGATTAAGATCTTCTGGTGTTCATGCTCGCTTCACAACTTTTTTCACTTTTAGTATCTCACTTTCCAATTCCAAGAACAGACATCCAGAATAATTATTCCCAGGTGCTTGATTTTCAATTATATATTTATGAAACATATTACTTATAGTTGTTTTCTAAGAAAAACATACTTGAACCAGTAATAGTATTCATATACATTGTTATAGAAGCTTTGTATAAAACTTAATCCTAAACTTTATTGAATCATATTCTATTCAACAAATTACCGTCGTTACACATAATGCTATTGGTATTTTATATAATAGAGAAATACTCGTTCAAAATGGATTTTTTTACTGCTGATTTTGCTGTATAGATATTCGAGAATTTTTGCAATATATGCTATAGCTTGCTCTTGTCAAATATTGGAAACTTTCAAATATTGTTCATGAGATTGTTTCAAGAACTCTATCGTTTCATTTTTGTGATATGAACATAATACACATATGGTTATTTTTGACAGAATTTCAGACAATCTGGAAGTATAAAAAAATTTAAAATTTTGTTAAAATTTGATATACGTAAATAAAAATGATCATGTAAGTGATTTTTAGTTATTTCGGTATAACTAAAATGGCAATATGTCAATACGTCCATGTTTCTAAAAGCCATTAGAAGTACAATCTATCTTAGTATAATTCTTGAGACAGCAACCCAGCGGTCAACCACTATATTTTTGTATATATTATATATATATATATATATATATATATATATATATATATATATATATGTTAAAGTAGTTAATTTTGATGTTGAGAAATATGAGTAAGTTCTTCAAGGGCATACATCAAATAAAAGGCAAAGATTTAGAAGTTAATCTTTAATTTTTCCAAACGTTTCGACATAGTATTTTATGTCATCATCAGTGGATCTACAGAATGAATATTGAAAAATTAATATAATCTAGGAAAAAATGACAGAAATTGGAAAAAGAACTATAGATATAAGTAATATAATTATAGCAATAACAATTATACTTAACAGATAGATAAACAAGAGAAATGAAAAGTAAAAAGAAATATATATAAACATACAAAAGCGTAATATATATACATAAATATACACACAAACAAACATGTATATATGATATGCATGTAAAAACACGTACACATATGCATATATACATACGAACAATACGTATATATAAACATATACATACGGACATGTACATATGTATATATACACATATATACATACATACACATACACATATACATATATACATACATACACACATATATATATATATATATATATATATATATATACATATACATACATATATATATACATATACATACACATACATACATATGCGATACAGACACATACACATATATAGACAATGAAGGTAACTTACATAAATATGGTCTTACATCAGTAGCTAGCGCTAGGAACACAATTTTGCACTATCATATATACATTAACTTGTTTTTTTATATATTAATTTGTTGAACAGAGTATGGCAAAATATTTGTGAAATATATAATATATTTTGCACAGAGAACGTAGTTTATGTGACAGAGCCCGAGGCTGTAGTAACATGTGTTTAAAAATTATTTGAAGAGACCGTTTGAGGGAATAGTTGGCGGGTTTTTTACAATCAGTGTTTCTAAGTATGGGTGAGAGGCTAAGAATCAAAGTTCGGGATCGGACCGCGTAAGGGTAGGTTTACAGGTTCGGAATTACGTAGGTTAAGAGGAAACAAATTTGGAAATATTATTAAGTATCACCTGATAATTTTCACAGAGTAAGGAGGCATCATGGCGTTTATTAATACAAAATTTCGAGGTGCTGATCAGACAAGATTCAGCAAATCTTCTCTGAATAATGTTCCGTTCGTGATAAAGTATACTAGCGTTATAAAAGTCAAAAGAATGTTTAAAATTTTTTATATGTTCTGTTATCATAGTTTGATTTTGTCGTGGGTTTTTAGAGTTATTATCATGTTGTTTTAGTCGTTTTATTAAATTTTGTCCAGTTTCACCTATGTAAATGGAATCACAATCATTGCATTTTAATTTATAAACAATATTTGATGTGCGTTCCAAACTAGTGGGTGATTTGAGGTTGGAAAAAAGGGAGCTAAGGGTTAAGTCTATGTTACAAATTAATCTTAAGTCGACCTTGTGGAACAGTTTTTTCCAAATGGGAAAGAGTTCTTTAATAAACGGGAGACAAACATTACCAATAAAGTTATTGTCTTTGGAGATTTTGGTGGAAGAAGAAGAGGTATTATTGTTATTATTGAGAAATTTGAGTCTATTGTACGTGACAGAGTTTATGAGATTAGAAGGATAAGAGTTATTAATAAGTGTTGTGTGGATTAACGATAAATTAGCAGACCAAAATTGTTTGTCCGAGAGAAGTATGGCGTGGTCAACTAATTAATTATAGTACCTATTTTCATGCTAGATGGGTGATAGGAATGAAAATTCAAATACCTGCCCGACCAAGTCGGTTTTTGGTACCAATTTGTGATGATACGGTTATCTAAGGTTTTTATAATTTTGACGTCAAGAAAGCTGATGGAATTGTTCTGTTCTTTTTCGAAAGTGAATGAGAGATGTTCATTGAAAGAGTTGAAATTGTGGAGTAAAAGTTCAAAGTTTTTAACTGGCACACAAGTAAAAATGTCATCTACGTACCTGTAATAGAATTGAAGATCTAATTTGCAAGAATTAAACACTTTGGTCTCTAAATATTGTAAAGATAACTCAGCGAGTGCTGGAGATATAGAAGAACCCATAGGTGTGCCAAAAATTTGGTAATAGAAACGGTCGTTGAATTCAAAATATGTGTTGGAAATTATAAATTTTATTGACTCAAAAAACCAGTGTAATGAGATAGTTGTATGACATGAAATTTCGTCCCATCTAGCTGTGATAGCGTCTAAAATTAATTGTAGGGGAACGTTAGTGAAGAGGGATACCACGTCTAGACTCACTAGTAAAGAATTATCAGGAAGTACAATATCACGGAGTTTATTAACCAATTCAAAGGAGTTTTTTACAAAAAAGGGGGACTTAACAGTGACTGAAGAAAGTATGGTGTTGAGAAATTTGGTTTGATTCCTGAGAGACTTCTTTACATCTTTGCTCTAGGTCCAAATTTTGCAATCCCGAATAACTCTCACAACCTAAATTTTATTAAAGTGCTTAGCAGTTTAGAATCAGGCCTCTACAACATAAAAGACCCTGAAATAAAAACAAATACCCGTTCAATTTTCTGCAAAAACTTTCTCTCCTTCATTAAATCTTTTAATTCAAAAAAAATCGACTGTTTAGATATTCTTAGAGATATTAAAGCCTGTAAAATTTTCTTAAAAGAAAACCCCGACATTCTAATCACTAGAGCCGACAAAGGGAACATAACAGTGATTTTAAATAAATCTTCTTATTTAGAAAAAGTCTCCGCGCTAGTTACTGACACAAAAACTTACTCCCCAGTTATCTCAGATCCTACAGAACGTATAAACCGTTCTTTTCATAAATTCATCAGCGTTTTAGTCTCAAAAAATCAAATTTCTCCAGAAATTGTGCCTAGCCTCAAAAACCTACATCCGTATAACCCCAAACTTTACGGACTACCCAAAATACATAAACCTAACGTACCTTTCAGACCAATCGTTGCTGACTTGAACTCCCCGCTCTCAAAATTCTCCAAATTTCTCAACACCATACTTTCTTCAGTCACTGTTAAGTCCCCCTTTTTTGTAAAAAACTCCTTTGAATTGGTTAATAAACTCCGTGATATTGTACTTCCTGATAATTCTTTACTAGTGAGTCTAGACGTGGTATCCCTCTTCACTAACGTTCCCCTACAATTAATTTTAGACGCTATCACAGCTAGATGGGACGAAATTTCATGTCATACAACTATCTCATTACACTGGTTTTTTGAGTCAATAAAATTTATAATTTCCAACACATATTTTGAATTCAACGACCGTTTCTATTACCAAATTTTTGGCACACCTATGGGTTCTTCTATATCTCCAGCACTCGCTGAGTTATCTTTACAATATTTAGAGACCAAAGTGTTTAATTCTTGCAAATTAGATCTTCAATTCTATTACAGGTACGTAGATGACATTTTTACTTGTGTGCCAGTTAAAAACTTTGAACTTTTACTCCACAATTTCAACTCTTTCAATGAACATCTCTCATTCACTTTCGAAAAAGAACAGAACAATTCCATCAGCTTTCTTGACGTCAAAATTATAAAAACCTTAGATAACCGTATCATCACAAATTGGTACCAAAAACCGACTTGGTCGGGCAGGTATTTGAATTTTCATTCCTATCACCCATCTAGCATGAAAATAGGTACTATAATTAATTTAGTTGACCACGCCATACTTCTCTCGGACAAACAATTTTGGTCTGCTAATTTATCGTTAATCCACACAACACTTATTAATAACTCTTATCCTTCTAATCTCATAAACTCTGTCACGTACAATAGACTCAAATTTCTCAATAATAACAATAATACCTCTTCTTCTTCCACCAAAATCTCCAAAGACAATAACTTTATTGGTAATGTTTGTCTCCCGTTTATTAAAGAACTCTTTCCCATTTGGAAAAAACTGTTCCACAAGGTCGACTTAAGATTAATTTGTAACATAGACTTAACCCTTAGCTCCCTTTTTTCCAACCTCAAATCACCCACTAGTTTGGAACGCACATCAAATATTGTTTATAAATTAAAATGCAATGATTGTGATTCCATTTACATAGGTGAAACTGGACAAAATTTAATAAAACGACTAAAACAACATGATAATAACTCTAAAAACCCACGACAAAATCAAACTATGATAACAGAATATATAAAAAATTTTAAACATTCTTTTGACTTTTATAACGCTAGTATACTTTATCACGAACGGAACATTATTCAGAGAAGATTTGCTGAATCTTGTCTGATCAGCACCTCGAAATTTTGTATTAATAAACGCCATGATGCCTCCTTACTCTGTGAAAATTATCAGGTGATACTTAATAATATTTCCAAATTTGTTTCCTCTTAACCTACGTAATTCCGAACCTGTAAACCTACCCTTACGCGGTCCGATCCCGAACTTTGATTCTTAGCCTCTCACCCATACTTAGAAACACTGATTGTAAAAAACCCGCCAACTATTCCCTCAAACGGTCTCTTCAAATAATTTTTAAACACATGTTACTACAGCCTCGGGCTCTGTCACATAAACTACGTTCTCTGTGCAAAATATATTATATATTTCACAAATATTTTGCCATACTCTGTTCAACAAATTAATATATAAAAAAACAAGTTAATGTATATATGATAGTGCAAAATTGTGTTCCTAGCGCTAGCTACTGATGTAAGACCATATTTATGTAAGTTACCTTCATTGTCTATATATGTGTATGTGTCTGTATCGCATATGTATGTATGTGTATGTATATGTATATATATATGTATGTGTATATGTATATATATATATATATATATATATGTGTGTATGTATGTATATATGTATATGTGTATGTGTTTGTATGTATATATGTGTATATATACATATGTACATGTCCGTATGTATATGTTTATATATACGTATTGTTCGTATGTATATATGCATATGTGTACGTGTTTTTACATGCATATCATATATACATGTTTGTTTGTGTGTATATTTATGTATATATATTACGCTTTTGTATGTTTATATATATTTCTTTTTACTTTTCATTTCTCTTGTTTATCTATCTGTTAAGTATAATTGTTATTGCTATAATTATATTACTTATATCTATAGTTCTTTTTCCAATTTCTGTCATTTTTTCCTAGATTATATTAATTTTTCAATATTCATTCTGTAGATCCACTGATGATGACATAAAATACTATGTCGAAACGTTTGGAAAAATTAAAGATTAACTTCTAAATCTTTGCCTTTTATTTGATGTATGCCCTTGAAGAACTTACTCATATATATATATATATATATATATATATATATATATATATGTTGCAGTAATGTCTACCTCATACGATTTTAACACGCGAATTTATATTTCAGATCTTTAACCCCAAGTGAAAATTTGACATCATTCCGCTTGATATCGAACTGGTAGAAATTGGAATCGAACCCGGAACTAGTTAGCACACTACACGATGTTGGATTATCGAAACGTAACAGGTAACAATTATTAACTTCCCGTAGGGTAAGTTATTGTAATGGGCCGAAAATCGGAATTGAAATTTTTTACATTTCTCGACGTTTTGAAGGTTTCTGAACATTTTGGCATACTTCAGAAAAAATGGATGTGTGTGTGTGTGTGTGTGTGTGTATGTATGTATGGATACAAATTTTTGCCCACGTTTTCGGGCGTACGGATCAACCGATTTGAATGGTTTAAAAAACATTCGATTCCTATTGATAAGGAGAAGAGCTGATTAGTTTTTGGCAAAGGCAGGTCCAGCAGTTACGGAGATAAGGAGTAAAGAGTGCAGAAAATAGAAATCGAGTTTTTGAGAGAACGGAGCATCCGATTTGAATGATCTAAAGAACATTCAATTAGTAATGATTGGGAGAAGGGGTTATTAGTTTTTTGCAAAAGCAGGCCCTGCCATTTCGGAGATACAGAGCTAAATGTACAAAAAATGGCAGTTTTTGAGAGAACTAAGCGTCCGATTCAATTGATTCAAAGAACTTTCTGCTTGTCTTAACAAAATAATTGATTTTGGAAAAAAAAAATTGTACTTTTTTTTTTTTTTTTTTTTTTTAATTTTTTGTATATCGAAAATAATTCAGATTTTATTTTTAATTCCGACTATAGTTCTAATATATTTTAAACAAATAATTCAACTCTGCAATTCAGTTTATATAATTCTTATAAATATTAGACAATGTTACAATATTTATAATAATCTATTTGCAAACATTCAATATTCCTCGAACATTTCGTTACGGTACGGGAAGTACCAGCAATTTGCCTTGAGGCACGATGCCACCCACCCCACTAGTTTATTTTTATATTTTTCATGCTAGTGATTAAACTTATTATAAATTTACAAAATGCCATACTGAAAAATTGTAATTTAATTTTCGAAACACAGGTTGGACCTGATTACGGAGTTAGCTAGACAGTAGAAAAACAAAATAAGATACTTATCATAAAATTTTAAAATTTGCAAAATGAGGGGAGTAATGTGGTAACACAAGTTAGCCATGAATGTGGAGTTAGCTTGAGATCAGGAAAGCAAAATAAGATACTTGTCATGAAATATTAGAATTTGTAGAAAAGACAAATATTTAAGTACACTTTTATACTTTTTTGCCACATAACAACGGGTTAGATCTCTATTTTGATCTTTGATATACTTTTCAATTTGAGATTACTTTTGTTTATTCTATATTTTGAAAAATTACTGAAAGTTTTTAAATAAATTCAACAATTTAATTTTGACCGTGGACTGTCATAATTAATTATAAATAGTAAATATAGTCGAGCATATGATATATATTATATGTACTCATTCTGTAATACTGCAGATATGTTATAACAAATATCTGCAGTATTACATTTTTCAATAAATCCAGAATAATATATATAATTATATATATATATATATATATATGTATAAATATATATATATATATATATATTTATATATATATATATATATATATAATATACAAATCTTAACATATATTTCGATCTACTTTTATGCTAAAGTAATATATGAATAAAACTTTTATTTATTCTTTCTTCAACATAAAAGTAAGTTGTAAGATATGCCTAGATTTTTATTAATTTTTTAATTAAAATATCTCTATATTTTTAAATAGAATTTTGAAAAATCTTGATAAAATCATAATTAACGAACTGTTTATTTGTTATATTAAGCAAATTCATATGAATAATGACACACTTATTAATGCAAATTTTGGAAATACAAAAAGTACATTTATTTATTTATTACAAAAATGCAAATTAATTATAATACAGGGTAGTTTGAAATAGTACAATCTTAACACATTCAGGGACATGACGGCTACAGCATTCAAATTTAAGTCATTTATTTTGAATTTAATTTTATATACGCCTTTGTAATTATCATACATATGAAGGCAATGACTAACTGATTCTTTAGGTATAATCATATATTTTCCCGAAGTCACACATTGCCTTAAAATGAAGCGTAGTACTTGACGTGGATGCTATATCATTCATCGTATATAATATTAATTTGGTTTGATCAAATTTGGAATATCAAAACCTATTTGAAAATAAAATGATTGTCAAACTTGCTCAAACTTTTATCATCTGGAAACGTGTTAACATATTAAGAAAATTCATAAAAATAATAATCTTACACTCAAACACTTAATTATGCAAACTTTGGTAGCACAGAAGCAGTAAATTTATTCATTAATTTGGGAAATTCCTCTAATACTAATATTTTGTTACACAATAATTATTAAGTTGATTAAAAAATAAAATTTATTGTTACAACAATGTGCGATTTGCGGTTGTTGATTCTTTGGGAACTATTTTAATTGTTTAGTCTTTTTTTTATTAAAACTGAAAGGATGGATTCAAATGTTACAATTAAAACGTGGTAAAAGTGCAAGATAATAACTGAATAAATATTTTAACTGTTATTGAGGTTAAAACCGCGTGTTCCAGTTTCAATTCCATTTTAGTGATGAATTTCAGTGTAATTGCATAATCTGCGGGTGCATAAAAAGTTTGCCAACGATTTCGAAATAACGAATATAATGAACGAAAACAATGTAGGTGGATTAGTGCTTGATAAAATGTTAATGGGCACACTAGTTTCAGGATTAAATACGATGTGGTTGTGGAGTGTGGCTCAATGTTGAATTATTACGAGAATTTCGCAGAACCAATAATACATTGTTTAATATGAGGTTGCCCCTGAAATGATTTAGTTCTATCAACACAAAGGCGAAGCTTATATTATCTTCAAAAATTGCTAATATTTTTCTTGATGTTTGAAGTCTCTAGAAAATTTGAAAAAGGATTGCCTATATGAGCAAATTTTGTCTTTCGCTGTTGTTTTTTTGAAAACATTAATATTATATATAATCATCAACATTTTATATAATCATCAACATTATAAATCCAGTGCGCAAGCAATATTGCTAGAGTTAACTCATCTATAATTCGACAACATTTTTTATCAATATATTTTTTACTTTAATATTTTTTTTATTTTTTTATAAATTACAATCTGTCTATATAGAAAGACATTGAGTGATTAATTTGACAAATAACATAGAATTTCAAAAGAAAAACCCAGTGATTCACCTTTTATTAATGTACTAAATTATATCTTAATTAAATTTTGATATTATAAAGAAAAACCTTCAATATGGTTTATCAATTTCGATTAACTTTCTCAAGATATTCTAAATTGTTAATATTATTTGAAAGTATAAAAATTGCCGCTAGTGAACAGATAAACATCTTTATTCACACATCAGAATAATTATTAGATGTTTCATTTATTCATGAGACTATTTATAATTAAAATTAAAAAGCTAGTGGCGCATGGCATCGTGCCTTGAAGAAAATTTCAGGAACTTTCCGTACCACAATTAAATATTCAAGCAAAAAAATAATGATCAATAATGGGAAAGTTAATAAATGGATAAAACTTGACTAAGCTCATCTCTTTATAATCAATTATAAAGTATTTAATATGGTAACAATCAATTGAAGACATAGTTTATCTTGATGTAATCTTTGATTGATCTACAAAAAAACAGTAAAAAATTAAATTTCTATTAAATTCAGATAATACAAACATGTTGAAGCGAAAAGTTGAAGTTATTATAAAAAACTTCAAGCCATGCCAACGTTTTTTGTAATTATTATTATTTTCAAAATTATTTCTATATGTATCTAAAAGAATATTTGGGTGTTCCCAAATGTAAATATTAAAAAAAAATCTTGCTGGACGTTTTGGCACTAAATCTGTTGTATCATTAAGTAGTCCCGAATTCAAAAGAGCACAAAAAGCTCTTTATGAAATAAACTATTTAATTTACCAACCATAAATCATAATATCATAATGTGATGATATCAACCTATGTACAAAATTTAAGCGCAATATATTTAGAAGATTATTCATTGACATTCAATGAATAAATTTTCATTACATAAAGACTTTGTACTACTATTTAAGGATTTTATATCATATTTTATGCAAAAAATACAAATTATTACTTCTACCGAAAAAAGTATGCGTAAGACATAATAAGACGTTCGATAAAAATGTTTATTTTTGCCAGAAAATCCGATTTATTAATTTTATATTGCCTCGATATTTCAAATCATTCTAAATCAGTGATTTCCAAACAGGTCAATTTTAATCCAAGACAACATTTAAGCAGCCGACAAAAAACGATATCAAAACAGAAATAAATTAAGGAATAAATACTAGAAGATTAATATTCTTTTTTAAAGAAAAGGAAGACAGCAATGATGATTTAATGTTGAAAACAAGGAAAATTTTAATGACTTAATGCAAATGTCCTGTAGAGTCTGAATCGTATATTAAATTGAATTAAATGGAAAGAAAAGAAATTAACATTAGCGTACATCAATCATTTTGATTCGTGTCTGGAGCGGCCGCTTCTTAAGAATGACATTGATTTATATTGTAAATTTGTTTGAATTAAATATTGATTATACCTTCATTTATATATATTTATATATATATATATATATATATATATATAAAATAAAATATTATTTGAAACTTTTAGAATTGTCAAATTTGGAAGTAAAAAATCTTTGACTGACTAACAAAACTAAATATGCCTTGTACCATTAGATTTCACTTACTTTTTGTGATTACGTATTTGTTAAACACGTTGTTTTTCGAAATATTTTATGTTAAGAATTTTTCAATGGACTAGATCTATTATTCATTTGTTAGAGCATTTTTAATAGTATATAGAAAATGGAAATGATGCAATATATGTCTTTGTAATATATTTTTTTTCTCATATTCTAATATATTTTCTCAATATTGTCAGTAGTATAGTTTATCACTTTTTCACTGTATTTAGTGTACGATCAATTTAATACATTCATAATTAATACATCCGAATCGGAGCTTCAGAATATCCCCAGATACTGCAAAATTTTAGAGTTGCTGTTTTGACAATATCGAAATACAAAGCTATATTTATATGTATTCCCTTGCGGCAACAAAACCGATAAATAAATTTCTATATATCTACTTCACATAGAAAAGCTTTTCTGTTCGAAAACTACACAGCGAAAGTTATAGGTGCTTCTCTGTAACAAATTTATAATATCGGCGCCTTTATGTTTCAAGATGGTTAAATAAAAATAGGAGCGTATCGTAAAATGTGTTTTATATGACTCGTATAGATATTAAAACGTCACCATGTTTGTTTCATTTGATCGTACAGTTTTAAGTTACATCGTCTTTTGTCGATATTTTGTCTTTTGATTTCTTTGCTATATTTATCGAAAAAAAATACATCAATGAAACTAATTTTTTTAATAAATCCTGAAAAAATTAGCAGACCGGCAATGAATTCGTATTTGTAGAACCACAATTTAATGAACAAATAGCTCACTCATTTGATTTAAAAAATCTTAACTTACCGGAGAAGAATATGTATATTTTTGCCACAAAATCATATATACTAATTTGTTTCAAGCCACTTTCAATTTTCAAGTCAATCTTTTTCTATTGAATTAGCAGATAAGAGCAAAATTATTGCCTACTCCTTTTTACTAATTTTGAAAAGTTCAAAAAACTTGTAAAAATCGACCGAGCTGTATTTTTGTAATTAAATGTTACACAAAAATACTATCAATTTTAATTGAGCTATGCATAGTGACACATGCAATTCTAAACTCTAAACGAACTTTTACAATATTAGAGAAAACTGTTTTTAAATAGAGAAAAAACAGATTTTTAAAATTAACATGTCCAAATTTTATCGTCATACTTCAAAAGCCTTATTTATATTAATTAGTAGATCAATATAAATGTAATTAATGCAAATAATTATATTTACACATATCGGGTAAATCTTTCAACTTGCATTAAGATGAAAAGTCGGTTTAAAATTTTATTTGCATCGGTTAAATATTTTCTGTAAACCTTAAGAATTTTAACTTAACATTTGGTATGTTTAAGCCAAATCAATTGATTAATAATATTAATTAATGAAGAAAAATAAATATTATATAAAACAATATATAGAGAATGTTAATTCCTCACTATTACTACACTATTGATTATAATATTTAACTATTATTATCACTAGTGTTGTAATAGTAAAGAATTGTTATTCTCCATATATTGTTCTATATTATATTCATGGTTGTTAATTAATTAATATTATTTCATTAATGATTTATTAGAGTAGTTGTCAACGCTTAGGGCTAAAGAAATTATATAGATATATTTCAATACTCTTATACATTATAGCAAAAATGAAACTTAAACTCTTTTCTGCACAATTAATAGTTTTCAAATAATACATTATTTTGTTATGCATTATGTCCATACATAGTCAATCATTAATCCGTCTTTCTTAATCTTAATCCGAAATTAGATTCCTTCTACTTGTTTCAACTAAATTATATTCAATATCTGATTAGGAAAAATAATATAAAATTAATAAAACTTTGTAAAGTAGTATCAACTGAAACTTCAACTCAGGAGGATCCATAAGATTTCAACATTCATCTAACATCAGTATTAACTAATCGGTTCAAAACTATAGTAAATACTCAAAAACTACTTTTGTTACATCAAAAGTTAAATTTTACCAAATTCGCAAACACTCTGTTTTTTTTGTAAACAATTATCAGTATTTTTGTTAGAATAACAATTTCATTCACTCTGAATATACTGGTATATAAATAATTTGTATAAAACAAATATGCTAATTCATAAGATTTATATATTTTATTTAACCAAGTGATATTATATGTAATTATATAATATCACGTGCTTATATATAATTAAGCACGAACATGTTTGAATTTGTTTTTAACTTCACAAACTGCCATTTATCTGAATAGGGGGGATTTATTAATCACGTAATCAATTTTTTAAGAATTTTTGTTCCCCCTCCCCCTGGTGATACGTGGTGATATTTAAAATTACCCCCCCCCCACGTTTACTTTTAGTTTCGAGAAAAAATAGTAAAATTTGATTTTTTTTGAAAATGTTTGGATTTTTTTTTCAAAAATTCAGGTAAAAAATAAATACACGTGATATCTTGCTACCCCGCGTGATATTTGGTGATTTTTTGTCAAACCTCCCTGAAAACCTCACGTGATTAATGGACGCCCCCGTAGAACCAAGTTAATATGATTTTATTGTTCATCACTTTTGTACAGTTTTCTATATTTATATATCTAAACGTTTCAAAATCAAATCATAATTAAATTCAATCAGTCCAATTATGTAGTTGTGGAAAAATGAGTTTATATTTCGTTGTTACTTCAAGTAGTATTTTAAATCAAAATACGAAATATGTAGAGAAGACAGTTGTAGCTCTAATTGAGTTTTGTAGTTTTTGTATTTATTTTAAGTGGTCGTTCTTTCAAATCGCATTAAACTAATTACAAACTCAAACCAGTTAAAGTAATTATTAACTCTGCAACTCTGACGTTGCGACAATCTTCTGCTTACATGTGTTGTAATAACTCCTATATCATAATGTTTTCTAACACAAATTTACTCTCAAAACCCAAAAGTATATTAGTTACTACTATATCTCCCTGTCATAAACGATATAAGTAAAATGACCGGAATTAGGTCCATTTAGATGGACATAAAACTTTTATATCGTTTTCTGACGACTGCGCGTTTAAATTTTGTCCCCGAGTCCGTTAATTCGCTGTTGCTGACTGCATATCGATTATTATCGTATGATTCATCGACGATATATACGATATATCTGGGACAATGATTAATTGCACGATCTATCAAATCAGTCCAATAACGGCACATTTTGAGAGGAACGCGGATCAAATCTGGTAGTAGGTGATGTAGTGGAAGAGCTAGTTGAAAATTGACTTATGATCTAAAACTAGTAGTAAAACTGCGGAATTTTTTTTGTTTGTAAACGGACATAAGCTGTATCAAATTCGTGATTTATGAATCTATTTAAATTTCATATTGTAAATATACATATAATTATAGTCATAGTCAGATATCTATTCTCCAATAAAATAGAAATGTTATGATAATTCTACGTTTCGGTTGAATCTTCGTATAAATTGGTAGTAAAAACTGCCAAAATGCTATGTGTTTATGCATTCAGATGATTTATTCATAAACTCTAACTTTACATGTGTAAAGTGTAAAGCACACAGTAGAAAGATGCATTTGTAATAAAATTGTGCTTTATCACGCAATTAGCAAAACTATGGTTTTTGACAGTTTTTACTGCCAATGCATACAAAGATAGGATTTCTATTTTATCGGAGAAAAATTATGGGGGACCAACTTAATGTAATATATAGTTTCCTGGTGATCGCACCTCTTTGCATTTGAAAAGCAAAAAACAATAATCTATTCTTTTGATTCTTACAGTTTTTTATTACTTTTTAGTATCATGGCAGTAACTTGCTGGCCAATAATTTGTTAAAATACTCAAGTTTGAAATAATTTGATAACTGTTAGAAATGCTTCTTAAAGCCCTCTTCATTCGTATCTAAAATACAGCTAAGCTGACCTTATACGAGAAATTATGATATCTGCATCTTCTGTAATTACTAAAAGAACGGAAAAAATTAGTTATGAAATATCAAAGTTTTGATAGATTCAAGGTGCCATTTGGAGAACCTTATAGATTCATGCTATTTTTTGCTAAACTAAAGATGTTCAAAAAATTTGATTTTGCAGAATTTATTATTAGCATTTCTTATGCAAGTTCTTCAGAAAATTTTAAATTTAGCAGAATTTATTAAAAATATTTTTGGATACAGGAGATTTAAATAATATACAGCAATTCAATGAAATAAACTATTTTATTGTATATAAATTTACATATGAAATTTTTTATTATGGCGAGTATGGCAAGATAAAGCAATTGTCTATAATAGTATTGTATTTAATTTTCATTAGTCACAACTATATGATATATAATACCAACTAAAAATGAGTAAAATAGGTCAATTCAAAAACAATATGAAAAATTATACTGTTATATTTTACATGTCAGTTCCATACTTTACTATGTTATCTTCTATATATATAAAAATAAGTCGGGTTTTCCTTCCTGACGAAATAACTCCAGAACGCACGAACCGATTTCTACAATTTTGCATTCGTTAGAAAGGTCTCGGGCTCCTCAAGGTTTATAGCTAAGAAAATTAGTGGTGCATGGCATCGTGCCCTAATGCAAATTGTTGGAACTTCACGCACCGTAATTAAAAATTCGAGTAATAAAAATAATCAATAACTATTTTAAATAATTTCAAATGATTATTTTTTATATATATATATAAAAGTAAGTCGGGTTTTCCTTCCTGATAAAATAACTCCAGAACGCACTAACCGATTTCGACAATTTTGCATTCGTTGGAAAGGTCTCGGGCTTCGCAAGGTTTGTAGCTAAGAAAATTAGTTGTGCATGGCATCGTGCCTTAATGCAAGCTGCTGGAACTTTACGCACCCGTAATTATTCGAGTAATGACATTAGTGAGAATTATCAGAATTATGCTTGGTTAAGTCAACGAGCAATTCTTGCCGCAAAGAATAATGATATACACGCACTGAAGTTTACCATTCAATCAAAAATTGCTGGCGATTTGGTGACTTACCAATGATTCCGACTGGTCTTCCGTTCGACTTCAAACCATTGCAATTTCCAGTTCGCCTTGCGTTCGCAATAACAAGTCTCAAGGCCAATCGCTTAGTGTTTGCGGGATAAGTTTCAAATAGATTATTTAGAAAATCATTGTTTTTCACATGGGCAGTTATACGTTGTCTGTTCACGAGTTGGAGAACCATCCGCTTTGTTTGTGTTAACGTCAGACCAAAAAAAACAAAAAATGTGGTTTACCAAAGAGCTCTTCAATGAAACGGATAATTTGCGCATTCACTTCAATTACTTAGAGAAGTTCAACTAAAAAACACTTCGATTTTTGTAATCGAAATAAATTCAATACTGTTGTATAATAAAATCAATTTTTTTCTCTTCAAATAGAAAACAAACAAAAAATTTCATCTTTTTCACAAAACCATCTGGTGGCGAAACGGAGTTCGTCGGGTTTGCTAGTATACATATATCTAAGGAGCATAAAAAATTTAAAACAAAAAAACTATATAATGAGTTTCTACGGGCTGATAGAAAAAATTATAGATTTATCGCGATTATTAATAATTAATGAAAAAAAGTTATATCTTAAATTTTTCTTATTTTAGTTTGCAAATGCATAAATGTTGCTCACAGAACCAATTCAAATAGATTAAATATTGTGTGATAATGATGACAATGAAGAACTGAGAACAGTTTCTATATAATAATAAACAGAAATGTACTAAATATGCTATCTAGTAAATAATTTTCTTAATATTGATCAACTCCCAGCTTAGTTATGGGAAGAGTTGACATATGATAGATTATGATCAAAAGCATCATACAAACACCCACTGAGGCAAATTAACACTCTCACTTCCAGTGTTCGAGATATAAATCCAAAATAATTTGTAAAATATTGTGACTAACTACAGTAAATGTATGTAAAACTAGAAATTCATAAAATATATCAGAAAATACAAGAAATGGGTTTGCTACTCAAATTTAAGGAAATGTCATATTGCATAGTGATTTTTATTGATATTGGATATATCTTTTGCTCAGAATCCAGAAGGATTCTGAAGGATATAAAATATGACAAATTTATGAAATCGGAATTTATTTTAATTAATGTCAGTGAATATGATCAATAATTATGCGCAGAATCATAAAGTATACTTATGTTCATTAATGCACATGCCGTCTTCTTTAAGCAGAATTCACTTCAATTGAAATAAATTCGAAAACCCAAAAGTCAATTTATCAAAAAGTTTTCTTGTTTCTTTGGCTTTTTATTGTCAAATTATCTCACACGTTTTCACTTAACAAATCTACACAAAACTTTTGTTTTATCTTCACTTGTATGTTCACAAAACGTCTTTTTATTCTGGGATAACATCTCAAATGATCGCAATGACAGATAAAACTTTTCTTGAACAATTTCAATTTTTGTTTTCTTATGCGCAAATATGTATTGATAGTCATTGGAAAATAAACATATGTAAATCGATATGATACAAAAAATCATAAAAAATTATAATTATTAAATTTTAAAAAATGGCTGTCCGGAAAATAATCGTTTCGTCAATACAAGAAAAATGTTCTTTGACTTATTCAAATCGGATGCTTCGCACTCTCAGAAACTTGATTTCCATTTTTTGCACTTTCTGCTTCGTATCTCCGAATCGGCTGAACCAACTTTTGCCAAAAACTACTCAGCACGTCTCCTTATCAATAGGAACCGAATGCCTTTTGAATATATATTATAATAATCAGTACAAAAGTTAAATTTTTAGACTTAAAACAAACTGATTCAACAAAATTATAGAGCATATAGTAAACTGTCTTTGACATGTTTTTTATTGAACAAAAATGTTATTTTTTTATTTTTGTACATTTTTGTAATGTTCACAATAGAACATCTAACTTTGGTACATATGGAAAGCATTTGAACTTTATATGGAGGAATAGTGTTTATTATATTAACATCATGCTGATATCAAATTTTATCTGCTTTTAATATTGTAAAATTTTTAACTTTAAAAATTGTGTATTTATAAAAAAAATATTGGTAAAGGCTACTATTTGCTGGCTCTAATATGCAAAATTACAGGCAAAATGAAAACTCATCTTTAGGCACAACAGAAAGTGTGTTTTTAGTGATATATATTGAATTTGCAAATATCTGAATATATGTTGACTTTTTTATCAAATTGTTAAGAATAATAAAACATTTTCTTAAGAGAGCTTAGAAAAGTTTATACAAAATATATTACCAAAGTGTTCATTCTAAAATCATCATGTTTATTTTTTTAATATTTTTTTTTATTATTATCTCTTTCATTTACAACTGTCCAGTAAAGGGCATTCAATAAAATGTTCGGCGGAAAAAGGTCATTGTATACTACATTCGCATGTTGGAAAAAACAACTCAGTAGTTGTTTTTTTCCATTCGATATAAAATTCACAATATTTTATTGATAATTATATAATTTTAACTATTCACTTATTGAATAATTTTTTATAAATAATTATTGAGTTATTTCCATTTTTTTAGGAGAGTTGATGGCTTAAATAAACTGAGTTGCAGATTAGTTTGATCATTTACTTCAGTTGTTACAGATATACTTATTTTAATAATTAAAATATAGTATAAATTTTCCACTCGAGTAAAGATATGAATTGAATATATACGAGTATATATATATATACATATCTTCGTATGTATATAAGCTCTTATATCTACATCAATCTAATTGATATTCATGACGATATGTATTATTATGCACACATGTCCCAATATTTTGAAAATATATTAAACTCTTACACGATTCCGCCGTCGTAAATGCTTATACGAGTATGTTATTCATATGTAAGTGCACAAACACATGTGCGTAAACGCGTAACAGATAAAAAAGTTTTCATGCTTCTTCGAGAAAAGTTTTTTTATATAACACAGAATCATCACGAAAACTCGTGCTCTCGATATGTGACATATTGATCTCCGTTTCTTTGATTTTACTTATAACTTGAGAGCACCCTCATATAACAGAAGTAATGAAATAAAAAAAGTTTGTAATTATATAGAAACGAATGTCGAAGGAGAAATAATGAAAAATTAGCCCTATGATAGAAAATGTATAATCCTTGTATCTATATTGTTTTGTAACACACATCCTAGAAATATGAAATTATATTCAATATATATATATTTATTAATATTTTTTGTAATTCAAGTTCCATTTTTACTTAGTCATTTAGAGATATAAAAAAGAGTGTGCGTAAGGTTTACACGTGATCGACGTAAAACTTATTTGCTACTGTACAAGATGGCATCTAAGTAAAAATAAATACATCATATAACAATTTTGAATAATGTTTATTAGTATTATGGTAACACTCATGATTCACACATTTATTATTGTCGACCATTATACACATTTATATAATAATAAATTATAAATTATATATTTATAATAGCATTAAAAATTTACAAGGTTCTTATAATGTTTATTTTATAAACTTATCAAAAAAAATGTGACGAACAGACATAAAGACGAACATGTTGGTTGAGTTCTGGGACAACCCTGCACATGTAAATGTAAATATAAATTGTATTTTAAACAAAATTTATTTTTGTTTTTTTAGATCAACAATATTTATTTTGAATTTAAATTATTCAATAAACTGCAAAACTTGTACTCGTGGCTGCAAAAATGAAATGTTGAGGTATGTCAAGTACTTCTTTTATTTGCCATGAATAAAATAATATTTATAGAGTTGTTATAAGGATAAAAATGCATTTTATACAGTACCCGTATCAAAATTGTGCTAACGATTATCATATAACATGCATTTCTTATAAGATACCTAATATCATATTTACGTATGTCTAAACCTTACATTCTATGTTGTACGCCTTATAACTATATAGTACGACTAATACACCTACAACCCTATATACATAATACGCCCAATATTAGTCTTATCTTACACCTATAATGTATCTTAAACGCTAATTTTTTCGAACCCTACCGAGAATCGAACCCGAGCCCTCTGCGTGAAAGGCAGCGACCTTAACCACTAGACCACCGTAGCATTGCGATTGGTCGTCTTTTTCCGCGTGTCGTTGCGTCACCTTAGTATTAATTACTTAATTAATAAGTAAAGGTACCGCGGAAGAACAGTGCGTCCCATAATATATTATTTGTGGGGGACCCAATAGAGTAATGGTCAATGGCGTTCGACTTCCACGCGGCGGTCCCGGGTTCGATTCCCGGTATCGGCGATAGACAATAGATAGTATAGGGTAGAGACAATAGATAATAGATAAGAGTAAAAAAAATATAGTATAGGGTAGAGACAATAGATAGTAGTATGTAAGGTTTGTAAGGGGTAAAAAGATATGTAGGGTGTGTATGTTATATATAATAAGTTAATAGCAAATAATGATGAAGCGGTAATAGATTTATATATAAATGTAGGAACTCATGGTCTTAGGTATCGTGCGGTATGATTAGATAGGTAATAATTAGATTTAAGTCCTTTAACGTATTGTAATAGATCTTGGGTACTTTTATATAAAAATGAGTATCTATTATTATCGGATTGATCTCTGAAAAGGATCGTGAAAAGTGGAAGAATATAAATAATCGCATAAACGCAAACTCAAAACTAATTAATCCCCTTTTCTTAGGCATAATATATTTTAAGATGTTTGGTTTGAATACCAAATATATCGCCATGCAAAATTTCATCAAAATCCCAGTAGAGTAAACCTGGGGTCTCGTTGTGATATATATTAGGAAAATGTAGTTATGATGGAAAATAGATAATCCTTTTACTTATGTTCTCTTAAACTTAGCTAATTCTTTGTTATTAAAAATATTTATAGTTTAATGTTATTTTTTGTATTTAAATTTTATTTTTACTGAAACTTTACATTACAATTTACATATTTAGTAATAATTTTGAAATTTGTTTGTGCCCGTTTAACTTCCATTATTCGTATTCTATACATAAAATATAAAAACGTAGAAATTTGATGATGGCGTTTATCAATGTTTACATAAAAAGTAAATAACCAAAATTTATTGCAGCGGAGTTAGAATTGTGGGAGTCGTAATGATTATGATAATATATTAAATTAGAAACTCCCAACATAAAAAATATATCAAATTTATTGACTATAAAAATATTACGATATCAAAAAATATACATGACATGTCCCATTGTTTTTTACAAATCAAAACCAGCCTGCTTGATATCCCCACACACTCCCTGCCCAGTGTTGATCTCACAGTTTAAAAAGAAAATACAGGGAAACACGTTATAAAAATGTGGTGGGAAAGCAGATTATAGCAGACCAGTGTTGTGATACTAGTCAATTACAAATTTCCATGTTTCGTCAGCAGATCCACCGTATGTGGTCCATCAGCTCCATATTCTGCATAAGGTTCTGACTAAAAAAAAACATGTGGAAAATTTCCTGTACCTCGATGTCGGTGAACTTCTAAGATTCAGCCTCGATGTAATTGGTATTAGTTATATCATAATTACTTAATGTTCAGAATGCATAATTTATGGGTACAGTTTCCATTTCTGCAAGCGTTGCATTCGTATCTGATGAGTTCCGATCAGAGAAAGAAGTTGGCTCTTTATCCAAATCAGGATCATTGGTTTCTTTGACATAAGAGTCCAGAATTGTGGAATCCAATAAATTATGTCAAATTTTGTTTTGACTCGTCGATAATGGGAGGTAGCATTATAAGACGAATCGTTGAGTTAACAGAGAAAGAGAGGTTGAATTGCATTCCAATGAAAAGTTCAGGCTCCAAATTATTTTTTCTGTCAGCAATAAATACTGACGTCTGGGTATACCAAATGAGTAACCTCGGAAGTCTGATCCAGATAGTAAGTGCGTTAACTATGATGGATTGGACTGGACGTACCTTATAGGTCGTCTCTGAAGACCAGTGATTATGGTGCTGCGTCAAAATCAATTTTTCTTAAATCCTCGAAAAATAAAACTCCTTTTTTTTTCTTCATCTCCATCGTCGTGAGTCACCAATGTGGGAGTCGTAATGATTATGATAATATATTAAATTAGAAACTCCCAACATAAAAAATATATCAAATTTATTGACTATAAAAATATTACGATATCAAAAAATATACATGACATGTCCCATTGTTTTTTACAAATCAAAACCAGCCTGCTTGATATCCCCACAGAATGAAGGGCCTTATCTCATGTTTCTATGAATTATATATAAACTGAATTGCAAAATAAAAATTATTTGCTTTTAAAATTTTAGCTAGAATTAAGTTCCAAATAATTTTCTATATTTAAAAAAGAAATTGTTTTGAATCTTTTGTTTCTAATTCTGAAATATTTTTTTTTAATATTTTTTCCGAAAATCTAAGCAGAATGTATTTTCAATCATTTGCATTGGATGCTCCATTTTCTCAAAAACTGGAAATTGTAGCGCTTTTTTTCCGAAAATTCCGAAACGGGTAGACCTGTCTTTACTAAAAACTAACTAGGACGTCTCGCTGTCAACACGAATCAAATGTATTTCGAATTAATCTTATCAGAAGCCCCGTTCTCACAAAAACTAAATTCATATTTTCTGCACTTCTTCCTCCATATTTCCCAAATGCCTAAACTTGACTTTGCCTAAAACTATTTATTAACTCTATTAGTAGGAACAGTGTGTTTGATTATTTAAATTGTTTGTACCATGCTCCCAGAATTGTGTTAGAATATTGTAGCCATGCATCTGTTTTTTCTTAAGGTATGCCAAAATATTTAGAAAGCTTTTGCAATCTGAAGATTTTCAAAAAAAATTATCTATTTTTGAACGATAAAATAACTATGTAATGTACTGTAAATTGTACTGAAACTCATCATATAAAGTATTTTAAGATTGGATTATATGTCCCAATTTGTATCAAATTTGCAAGTGTTTGAATGAATAGCATGAAAATTGACCTTTTCGGACAAATTAAAGTACGGTAAAATAAATTGCAGAAATATTTTTTATCTAACACATTCTATTTCTCTCGTCTGTTTCCAAGGACTACTGAAATGAATTTAATTCAAATGAGTTATTTTTGATCTCGTTTCATTGATCACTTCTCGCCCAAATGCCTTTCATTGGCTCATCGATTCTAGTCGTCGGTTAAATTATAAATACTGGCGCGAGTTGAAGCTCCGGAAGCTCTTTAGTAAAGTCAATTTATTATGCAAATGCTCATAGTTCGTAAAGTTTTCCATTTTCTATCTCTCCATGACGCGAGGAGAAAATTTATAACAAACTGAGCCAGGAATGGGCCAGGCAGAATAATATAAGAGATGTAAAATATTTTAAACTTGTAAAATATGATGTACTGGCTTTGATGGATTGGGTAGAAGATTATATAGTGAGTTTGATGAAGTTTTAAAAATTTTATATTATGACCATATGAATTGTCGAATGAAATAAATGGAATTCCAAATCTATTTTTGAAGTTCCCGTAAGGCAAGTTATAGTAATTGTCCAAAAATCAAAAATGATTTTTTTACATAACTTCACGTTCGAGAGGGTTCTATACATTTTGGCAAACATTAGAAAAACGTGTATGTTTATATGTATGAATACATTTTTTAACCTTCCGAAGGAGATGTTTGTTTTTTTGAATGGATCGATTTTAAAAAATAAAAAACTGTTTGAAAGATATTAGTTGGGCATGATACTGATTAGTTTTAGGCGAAAATCTACCGAGCCGTTTTCTTGTAATTAACTGTTGAAAAAAAAATTAAGCCGATTTTTATGGAACATTTTTTGGCGATATATATCATGGTCTTACAGAACTTACTAAAATATTACGGCCTTACGACAAGTAGTTTAATTTTGAAAATTTATCAAAATTTGAGAAAATGAGTAGTGTTTTTGACGTTTGATAAAATTAAAATTAGACGATTTACTTGGTATAACGATAGAGTACTTGGTCTTAATGAACAAGCTAAACCATTAAAGTCCTATGAAAACTGGTTCAATTATAAAAATTATTGATTTTTGAAAATTTGCTTTTTACGTGTTTGTTCGTTTCCAATTATGTGTAATAAATCCTCTCGGAATACTTTTAATCACTCATAAATTAATTAATTTTTTATTGATTAAGTCATTTATTTACACATATCGGGAAGTTCATGTAACTTGCCTCAAGGCAAAATACCAATACCAATTAGTTTGTCCACGATTTCGGGCGCACGAATCAACCGATTCGAATGATTCAAAAAGCATTCGACCCCTGTTGATAGGGAAAAGTGCTGATTAGTTTTCGACAAAGACAGGCCCAAACTGGTTGAAACTAGTTTTATAAATAAATTTCATCAAACTATTACTACTAATACTGTCTACTAATAAAATAAATCTGAATTTGTTGAACATTTTTTCTACATTGAATAAAAAACAGCGAAAATTAAATAACGAGAATATTTAGTGACTAAAATGTGTGAAATCGGCTGAATTTATACAATATAAAACAAAAAAATGCATGATATTAAGTAATTCAGTTTCTGCATTCAACTTATATAACTAAAATAGTCAAAACAATTTAAAATACTTAATTTTTACTTTTTATCTTTAATTAGAGATTAAGCTTATGGACTCCTTATAAAGATTAGAGAGATTATATATAAATAATTTAGTACCTAAAAAAATTTTACATACTATTTTATAAAATTAAAATAGTAGAGAACAACAAAACATTATAGCTTTTAGATTTTGCTTCTGTTTAAAAATATAAATGATGTTCTGAAAATGTTACCACTATTTTATTACAAATATTTTCTTGATTTTATCCAAAACTAGGCATTTAATTTCTGGGTTTTTCATAAATGGACAATTCAGTATTCCAAAAAAGTGACACCTATCTTGCAAATTCACAATATATAGCAACAAAGTATAGTCTAATTTTTTTTCAATAATATATATTATCTATAATTAGGATTGGTCTTAAATTCCTGCTCTTTTTTTTGAGAGATTACTCAGTATATAAAAAAAAAAAATAAAATTAAAATTGATCAAAATCAAGCTACACAAAAAATAATTAAATTGTTAAATCGTTATCAAATATTAGTAATAATGACAATTTATAAAATATTTCCGCATGTTTATATTGAAAATTTGAATATATTATATAAATATATAATTTATCATAAATAATTCCTATATTAATATAGTTCCTATATTAGTATAATTCCTATATTAATATTAATAGAATATTCGTCTGATTGTTGTTCAAAAAAAAAACGGCTGTGTTTTTATTATCTAGGTAATTGAATTTTATTATTAAAAATATTTCTATGGAGTTTGTTATTGTCAAATTCCAAATGAAAAATCAATATCAACTAAGTACTTTTACCAGAATTGCCCTTAATACTGCTTCGGAAAGATACCATATCATTGGGTGTCGAATACGCCATACGAATACATTTGATGAACTTTGATCCCTTCTCATGTAACATCGCACTGAAAGTGTCAAATATTTTGTGTATACTGAACGTCAAAAGTGTACGCGACACTTGTCAGAATGTCACAGCTGACACATGTCATAGATAGTGTCATATAATTGAAAGTAAATATATATTAGGTCCCATCTGCTGAGTATACATATCAGTTATGTAAAGTGGCTGCGCGTTTTATTTACTTTTGTTTTTGCAAGGCAGGCAGTACTCTGCAAACATCATATTCATATATTACGTGAATTAATTTAGTTTTTGCAACAGAGAATTAATGATATCGTTTTGAAATTTAAAATTGTTTATGCACTTGGTTTGTCTCTTGATTTATAAAAATGAAATGTTTTTAACTCTGAAGGACAATCCACATGTATCAAATGTTGTCCAATAAAAAAATGCTATATTTTTTTGTTCAGATTTATACAAAGTAAATTATATATATTTTTTCATCAAGTAAATAATAAAAATGTACCGCATTAGAAATTTTTTTTCGAGCAAATTATTATTGGAGTTTTGAGATAATAAATTTACGATAATATGAGTTTTTTATATAAAAATTAGTATTGCATATATACAGGGTGTCCCAAAACGTCAAGGCCAAAACGATGTGATAGTATTGACTTTTAATGTCTTGAAAAACTTTAGAAGAAAAATTCATCTCAAGTTGTTTGAAAATTGGGAGCATTTAAGTTCAACTTAGAGCTTTAGTGAAATTATGATCAATATTTGTTTGTTGTGCTTAATTTTTATTAAATTATTAATTTTGTTCATTTAAACTCTGGAACCGTAGCCGCGAATAACATTTCTAGGACCACAGTAAAATATAATAAGACAATTGTCCCAAGTTCTTCAGACCTACAATTTTTTGGTGAACTACGAATTTAAAATTTATGAAATCGGTCGATTTCGAGAGTGACATACTAAAGTGTGTTGGTAAGTTTCTTCAAATATGTGCGCATTTAATCAGGATTTTAAAATTGCAAAATACTTAATAATTTTATATAAAAAAATCTAGTGAAAATAAAAACTTTAACTTCTCCAAATTGTTTTTGCTGAAGTTAATAATCAGCATACATCATATTTTTATACATAGCAAAAATTGATTTAGGGTTTGCAACAAAAATGAAATAAATATATATATATATATATATATATATATATATATATATATATATGTGTAATAAATAATTTTTTCTGGATCAATATCAATTAATCGTTTTTGTGCAGAGAGAACCAACGAAATTATCAAATGTCAACTAAAAAACAATTATTTATTTTAAAATAAAAAAAATTCAAAGTAATAGTCAGTTTTCCAGAGATTGGTTACACGAGTTATAAATATAATTAAATAAATATATTTATCGGGGTCTAAAGTTTGAGTGTAGTTTAAATATTTTTTGTAATGGACAACATTTGGTACTTTAGTTTTACAAATCTAAAAAAAAGTTAAATTAATAACATATCTAGTTTTGTACTTTGTTCTTTGCTGTTTTATGAAACATTTTTAGAAAGATTATATAATAAATGTTGATCTAGTAATACTGATAGTAAGTGCAGATTATGTAATTCATGATACTGTACTTAACATACAGTTTTAATTTCTTATCGCATTATGTGGGATATGTTACTATATGTATAATTGTGTACATGCTTTTTTACCCTAAGGGTAATAAAGAAGAAAAACTGTTAACAGCCTTAATATATACTTTTGGGTGTAAATGCATCAATTTTGTACATATAGCAAAGATAGTTATGTCAAACACTTTTGCGTTTTTTAGTATAGCAGGTTAATTTTATGCAATTTGTGACAAAATTTGCTTGCATATATTTGTAAGAGTATATGAATATACTTGGTTTTACAATATTAAGTTTGTATATATATATATATATATATATATATATACATACATAATCTTTATTTGATTTCGCCTGTATTCGAGGTCGTGTATGGGAGATGTGTCTGATAAGGGTAAACCTAGCCTTGGACGTCTCGTAGGATCCCTGCCAAAGAGAAAAGGGACTCCTTGTAGGAAAGTAAAAACCCTTTGGATTACAGATACGTAATTCTGATTAAATCCGTTTCTATAGCAATTAGCTTAAATGATTATACAAAAACAAGTAGTTTAGGAACGTCAGTTTTAGAAATACAATTATATTTAATACACACAGAGTAGCACTAGAAATACCAAGTAATTATTGACATTAAATCACAGGTGAAACAAATAACAAATAATTAGAGATTAAAAAAATTTTACGTTTATTGCTCATGTATTTGTTTTATCGATGTATTGTTAATTGAGTTAACATTAGACGACATTTGTTCTATAAGTTATTATGCGTGTTATTAATCCTAAATTATATATATTCAGACATTTTAGAAACATGACTAAAATAAACTACTCTGAGTAGAAGCATAATTATTTCAAAATCAATTGTTATTGTTTTTTGGGGGTAAAGGGTAAAGAAATTTTTAACAGATTTAAATAAGATTCACTGATATCTTATTTTGCACATCCTAATTTCATGTAATTTAATGATATTTTTATATATGTGATCTTTTATGTGATTTTATAGTTTTTCACGGTTTTTAAGTACAATTCTGTTATTTTAACTTTTTAATGACTTTTTTTAGTTTTTTAGTTTTTTTGCCTTGGATAACTTGCAAAGCATTTGATGATGAGTTAATGAGTTAAAGTAATTACGTATTTTTGTTTCTTTAGCTTTACTATTTTAATTTTAAAAATATTATTATATTAAAGAGATCATAATTTTTAAACCAATCATAATGAATAATGGGTTATATTTGTGTTTATACTCATATGAAAAAAATATAAAGTAAATTGGTTAATGAAATTATATAAAACAAGTTCAAGTTCGAACGCATTATTCGAAATGTCTCTATTTGAACTATAATTACATATGCGATATACCTTCCAATATATTAAATCATCTATTTATGTTCACTAAAACATACATAAAAATTACATCGCCTTTCTACATTTTATAATATTTAATTTATTATAAAAGATGATCAAATCATCAGAATTGATGTGTGCAATGTTAAGTTTCAATAATTAATTTATAATTTTCTACTGCAAGCAATATTTTTATGTATTATCAAAGAGTAGCATCTTTTGAAGCATCTAATGTTGTATTTAATAGGTTTATTACACTGAAAATGTTCCTCCTTAAGAGCGTATCATGGGATATCTCTGTACTCGTACGGTGGAGGATATATAATTTCTCCTTTGTTCCCTTAATTGCAATTAACAAAATACCATATTGATGTTAGACGGGAAAGAAAATCTAAAAATCACAATTTTGTCGATATTTAAATCATTATCTAATACAATATAAATATAATGCAAATTGTACATTTATATAAATATATTCAAATTAAGGTTCTTGAATGCTCTGACTTACACAAATTTGACAAACATTCGTGATTTAAATAATTATTTCAGAACTGGATACAACTCAATTAGAAATCTGGTATATTTTAACCTCATTGTATCCTTACCGTAAATAGTTTTCATAATTTTGTTTGCATCGGTTTGATATTAATTTTGTCCACAGTTGGAAATATTTGCATGTACATTATCAGATTCGTGATATAATGAAAACTATGTTCGCTTATAATTTAATAGTACGATATGTATTATTCATTATGTGATTATATTTGTGTTAATGAAATATTTGTTTCCGTGCAATTTAGTTATATTGGAACAGTATGTATCTCAACTTATCATTGATTCTAGAGAAGCAATAATTGAATAATAAATTCAATATAATGCATTACTAATTATTAATAATTAAGAAATTTTAAACAAATATTGATATAAACATTTATAGTATGGAGCAGTATAGTTTTTTTATTTACACTACATAAAATACATAATTTTGTAAAAATAGTGTATATTATTTTTTATTTTTAAGATTATAATGGATATTCCCAATGTACATGCAAATATTTCTTGTACAATGTACAAACTACAAGATCCTTTTTTTGTAATTAATTATTTTTATCATCATTATTATAATAATAATTTTTAGTTTGAGAACTTTGAGAAATCAAAACCCAGAATTTTAAAAGTCAAAAATGCTTGGATTAATATTTAATTAACTTGTGTAAATATTTAATTAACAAAACAATTATTTTTAAAATACAATATAATTTAAAAGCCAATTCTGGAATATGCTGAATACAAGAATATTGAATGAGTGAATGAATTAATTAATGAATTATTCTATCAAACGTTTGAATAAACCAAAATGAGCAGTTTTTCTTGGGTATCATTTGAAAATAGCACATAGATTTTTTTTATTAACATACGACTAGAAAGCTTATACTTAAAGATTCATTCATATATTTATTAACTACAATTTTTAATTTTAAATATTCAATGTATTATTGCAATAAATAAATAATATTACTGCATATTCTATTAAAATGCTTTGCGGTTTCGGAAAGTTTGAAGTTATACAGAAAAATATTATATGTACAAATTACTGGAAAGTTTTAAGTTTTACCAACTTTTCACAAGATCATTACAATGAAGTTTTGTATTGGATATTATAATAATATAAAAAATACGAAATTATAAATAAAATATGAATAGCATTTAAATTAGTAAACACGGGATCAATTTATATTTGACTTCATTCGTAGAAAACTTTATTCTCATGGGTGTTGGACATTAGAACTAAAAAAATACATATTCTAACAAACGTGAAAGTTACATTATTCATATTATCATTTACTTTATTGTTTTGAATATATCTAAAAAAATATAATGCATTTTGTATCTCCAAATTTATCATAATGTTGCAGTATCATTAGTTGCAGGTACTACCATATTAATTTGGAAAAAAACTTATGTCATATACAGAAGTAAATTTTTGCTATTGAATTTATTTGAAAATATGTTCTATCAACAAAAAAATAAATACAAAATGTAATGTAATTATATCTTTTTTATTGCATTTTGTATTCGTTAAAATTTTGGCCTCCATGTCTGTCTTCCAGTATACCAGTAAAATTTAGTAAACCCGGAAATTTTAAATTTTTTTCACGGAAGTGTACATTTCGTGTCTGTTACTTAAGACAAAGGGTCTCCCGTTAAAAGCAAGAACAAACCCCTGTCAATAACACTACGTTCACCCCGAACAACAGGGCAACGTTGCACAAACTAAAATCATTATATACCTCCAACTATACACGGAAGAGCAAAATACAGACTTAGATTGGACACATGCAAATCGTGAAAAACATACTATAAAAAGCGAAAAAGTTTTATATAACTATAGTCTTTTTCATTTTGTATTCTAGTAATACAAGGAATTGGAAATAGTTATTTTTAAGTCATAAAGTTAAATTTATTATTATATTTACTTCATTATTACTATTAGCATTTGTCTTAGTACTTGTTATTTGTAATATTATTTTTTGGTTAATACTACAGACTTTTTCATTTCACCTGTTTTATTTTAATATTCATATTATTAATGCCAGCTATATAAATATTAGCCATAATACGCTTTCCTTTTTTTATTATAAACGTTATAAATCAAACATTGTTACAAGATATCTGTTGATAGTTGTAACAAAAATTATATAGATTGTATAAGTTATTGTAATAATAAAAGATGAGTGAATAATTCAAAATGGGTCGTAACATCCAAAATTTAATTAAACACAGTTAATAAGGGTAGTCAAGTTATCATATTTTAATCGTTACATATTATAAATGCTATAGCATCCACGTCAAGTATTAAGTTTCTATTTTACGCAATATTCTTGTCCTAGCTAATTATTGACAACGTGGAAAGATAATATGAAAATATCTAAAGAATCATACAAAGAATTGACAAGGATAGTAATTAAAACAACGTAAGTCTATATAAAATTAAATTCCAGTTAATAGACTTTAAAATTTGATTTCTATAGAATCCATGTCGCATTTTACATTACAGTAACAATAAATGCTATGTTTGAAACGTATGATCGCACATCAAATACACGGCATTATCACAGTTTTTAGTACCATTTTATATAAAAACTGGAATGTAACATAGCCTCGCCATTACATTGGTCTTTTTTATGGCTGAATCAGCCTTCAAGCTTTCTAGAACTTACAAAAAAATAGTGCAAACACATTTGTAAAGTTTTTGTTTTAAAAGAGTGTCAAAAGCCTTTGAACAACAATTTTTATACAGAATAGATTCGAATTTGATGTCTATTATACAATTTCAACCATTCTGAAAATTTTAAACCCATAGTCCGTCCACGTTAAAACACTAACTAGCGACTGACCGCATCTTACGAGCGGATCTTGTGTGATTAATTAAATCATTTGTCCGATTCCAGTAATTAATGATGGGTTAAATAGTTATGCAACTTGATACTGGTAGCATTTGTAAATTTTCTACAGATCAAAGACACGTGTCACGACTAATCGAAAGCCTAATTTAATTACGAATAGGGTAGAGCGGAGTTTAAAGGACCGCGGGTAAAAAGGTCCACCACCGCTATCTCAAAAAGTGAAATATAGTGCTTTATTTCACTTTTTGAATACTGCTTTAAAGTAGGAGGCAAGAGTTGTCTGATGAACAATCATCCTAATTCTTACGACGTCACCATCAGGAGCTGAATTGCTACTAATTTACCTATATTCATAACAATGGTTTTATTGTTTTTTTTTTTTGGTTTGAAACTTTTTTATTTGGTTTGTGACACTATATATAAATATGCGCTATTTATTTGTTTTATAAGATATATTGCAAATTTAAAGTTAGATTCAACAGTTTTTATAACCTATGTAAAAACTTACACGCGGATGGGGTAAAAATGACCAGCTGCGCTTTTACGCTGGCAAAGGTAAAATTAGTAAATGAAAAAGTGAGATAAGTTAAAAAAAATAGTTTTACAAGAGACAAATTAAATAAATAGTTATTCCATCTCTGCGAATGAATATTTGTTGCAAAATACCGAATCCAGTATTTATACATTACTAATCGTTATCTCTGTTTTCATGATAATTATATTTTCTATAGGTTGAAAATTGTAGCTGTTTTTTTGGAAAATCTCATTGATATCAAAAAGAAATCATTGAATCTGAAAAATAGTAAAAAAAAATCACCTTTCTAGCATGATAAATTAGCTGGCAATTTTACTTAACATGGTCAGATAGTCGTTTGTTTGATATGTGTTATGTATTATACCAAATTCAATTGATCTAGGTTTCACAATATGATTTCTCAAACTGAAATTGGACCTTTAAGCCTAGTCTCATCTTCTCCTTTTTAATAAAGAGTCTTTTCATAAAATTTAGACTCAACAAATTACTACTTATTTCTCTTAGCTTTTCAGTTTTCATCGTGACACAGTAATTGGATTGCTAAAAAAGTTATATCATTGAAATAGGCATTCTAGTGAAACATGCTACCAGTGATGTTAAAGCTACCAGTGATTTTTAATAGAATTATGTCTTTAGATTGAGCTATTTAAATGAAATTTTATGCATACTTCTAAAGTTCGAAAGTGATCATGCCACATATTTTTTAATGTCTTTGCCAAAAACTAATCAGCACATGTCCCTATCAATAGGAATCAAATGTTTTTTGAAGCATTCAAATCGGTTGATCCGTGCGCCCGAAAACGTGACACACGCACACACACATCCATTTTTGCTGAGGTATGCCAAAATGTTCAGAAACCTTCAAAACGTGAAGAAAAGTAAACATTTTCAATTTCGATTTTTGGACGATTACAATAACTTACCCTACGGAAAGTTAAAAAATAACTGAGCACAAAATAGATTTACATGTAAACTCCACCGTAGTAAAATTCAATTGTAAGTAATATAAGACAGAGCTGTAAGTAATTTTTTTATATTCGAAATATCAAGTGTGTGGTATTTTTTACATTTGGACAATATAATATAGTTGTTAATATTATTGCTTTTATTAGAAATTCTAAATCGAACGCAGGTGATTGTATTGTTTGTAGTTGTTTTTTATATTTCATACATGTATTGATATATACACATTTATATATAAAATATGTGTGTGTGTGAGTTAAAAAAGTTCTTTATAGGTAAATGTGTTCTAGTGTGTGTGATAATTTATGTCGCGACTGGGAAGATTTTTATTTTTCCCTTTTGTCGTCTGAGCGAAATCCGGAGGCGAATATTTTTTCTCGGCTTGATATATGTGCAAAAAGTGTTTCCACACTAGTGTTTATATATATATATATATATATATATATATATATATATATGTATATGTATATGTATATTCTGGTTTGTATATTTATATGTATATACATATTACAAGTGTGTATGAATAAATTCGGGCGCGTGATTTTTTGCGGGCTTTCACACATTGACATATGTATTTGGCATACTCCTGCGTTATATATTCGTCACATATACAAATGCATATATTACAACGTCAGTGTTTATTTTAGGTATTTCGGTGTGTGCGAGTTTTTTATTGTCAGATAGATGGTGAGCGCGAAATGTAGATTTGTCTCCAAGAAAAGAATAATGACTGTATATGTCCCAGTACAATTGTATATATGTACAGCAATATGTAAGTTACACGTCTAGGAATAATGATAAATTTGGACCGAATGGTGTATTGAACAATCAATTTTTCATTTACAAGAATAGATCGTGCATTATTATTTTCATTTGTTTTTTTTTTCTCAGCCATATTGCCCAAAAATATACTTGGTTGTATATTATTAACAAACTCTATAATTAAGTTCATATATTTGGGCGACTACTTAATTTATGTTTATCTACAATTCAAGGAAAAATACAAACGCAAACTGGACTCACATTCGAACCCATCAATAGTTGACATCACTCAACCTTTTGGTATAAGGAGATTGAAACGACAATGGCCTTTAGACTTAGTCTGAGATTAGGTCTAATATAACATTATCATATTAATCGTTAAACTGAGAAGATCCCATTCGATTTCTTCTTAGGCATCGCTCTTAAATATTGTCAATTTAGCTCATAGAAATTTTTATGTATTTCTGATTGCTAAATAAAACGAGTTAAAAAAAAATATGTATGCTTTTTGAATTAATCGAATCGGATTCAGCGTTTTCTCAAAAAGAATTATTTTTACAATCAACACGAATCGAATGTTATTTGAGAAATTTTAATCAGATTTACTCGGATTTTGATCGTTCTCTCAAGAAACTGGTTGTGTTAGCTTTTTTGGTTTCGTATCTCCGGAATGACTAGACCTGCTTCTGCCAAAAACTAATCAATACATCTCCCTGTCGAGTAAAATCGAATATTTTTGAAGCATTGAAATTGATCTGTGCTCCCGTAGACGAACAATTGTATCCAAACACTGTTTTCTTTAATACCAAAAAAATACCAACAAAATCTTTGTTGGAAATATTAGTAAGTGGCAATTTATCTCCTGGTGGTGATGTCCTAAATATTAAGATGATAGCTCATCATTCAACTTTTGACTCTTAATTAAAAACAGTATTTTTAAAAAATACTATTGTCTACTTTTTGAGATAGTGGTGGTGGACCTTTTTACACGCGGTTTTTTAAACTCCGCTCTTATTATCACATATTGTTTCAATATTAAGTACTTTAATAATATCAATCAGATCTTAATAGTTATATGAGTTATTGTAACGAACATTAAACATAATAATGATAACTTCTATGAAACAAGTCCAGATTCGTTTCTACTAGGGTCAAAGATTGGTCTCACCATGGTCTTACCATATTTGATATATTTTTGTATTTTTTAAGTTCTGCAAGTTTATTTTTAATTTGAAGTAACAATTCCAGAAAATTTTTCAGACTTAGATACATACTTGAATAGATTTTGAGCTCTTTTTTAAAACAAACTGAAACCTGAAACTGTAAGATCAAAACTCCTACTACTGAACTATCATAAACATTCAAATTTTATTAAATTTGTATTTTTTTCACTTCACCATAATGGTGTATCAATAGTAAATGTCTGAACTATATGTTGCGAAGCATTGAAAAATTACATCAATATTATCCTTCTATCACTATAATAATGATTTCTAAACTAAAAGCTATTTTGTTAAATAAAAAAAACAATGTTAAAAGCGGTAAAGATGATAGTAGTAGTAAGGTATGTTTCACTCAAATATTTTCTTATAAAAATTGGTATTTGAATTTAACTTGGAGTGCAATTTGAAACCTATTTTATGTAATTTCATTTATTACATCATTCGATTTTGAAATACTAACTGAACAATAGTGATAAGGGCTGAAATATAATAAGAGATATGAAGATATTTGGATTTGTGTGAGTTAAGTTAAATTTTGTTTCAATCATTATAGTTTAGCTGTTATGACAACTGTCAGTATAGCAACCTGCCCCAGTCTCTTCTACTGACAAAAAATAAACAATTACTTTTTGGTATTTTTTGACGTAGTATTTTGTTGTTTTATAATACATAGATATTAGATATCTTCAACATTACCGTCATGAATATAATGCTTGTTTCTCCTCCATTACTCACATGTTTATAGTATTTTGACAATCACAACAATTACAGTGATGATATCTCATAATATAGTAATTGACTAATTAAATTTCATGTTAATTACCACATATTATGCGTCGTCTGGATTTAATTCTAGTTCTTGTGCCTTGATGATTTGTTTAAAGCCCGTTTACAAATTGGAAGTAATTCGCTTTGACATAATGTCATCGCGAGATTTGGATGGGAGGATTATCACCGAACGTTGCTAGGACTCTTTCTATATAAGCAGACACATATATATATATATATATATATATATATATATATTTGTTTAGAGAATAACCAGGAAAATCTAACCATGTCCAGCTCTTGGTTATATCTAGTTCGTGGGTCGTCATGGGAGACTAACGCTTGAACAATATGTAACAAAACATTTGATGAACTATGATTTTCATTAATAAAATAGCAATGAAAACTTAAAGGTCCTATGAGGTCGTATTTCTGGATGGCCTTATCTTTATATATTCTAGATATCATATTTTTATATGATAAATTTTTATTATTACTATTTTTGTGATATGCAATGAATATTATTGTTTATGCTGCAATGTTGGGTGATGCCTAATTGAATTATTATTAGAAGCATATTACTATCTATATTTGCAAGTAAAAACTGATTTCACCACTGCTTTACATTGGCCTTCTCGAGACGGGTAACAAACATGTTATCAATTGTTGAAAACCCATATCTGTAACCACTAATCCACGAAGAAGTCCACTGATGCATTCGTGTACAATTTTGAACATGTTAGATAGAACTTATACATATTTATTAGAAATCATAGTGTAATTTGAAAAGTATCATATGTACGAATAATTGCAAATGACAAATTGTTTAAATCTTTTCTAACTATACTGCTATTATTTGAATGGAAAATATCAGGTAATATATTTGTTAATTTGTTAATTATTGGATAACATATAAATTTTTAGCATATTCCAAAATATGATTTTGACTGTCAATTTATATCATTTAAATCGACAATTCATAAATCATTGTTTATCCAAAAAAGTTAGTCTTGAAAAATTGAACAAATGCTAGTTTTACAAGAAAATTCTGAGAGCCGAATCTGCAGTAAAATAGACCATTGTTATGGCAAGGCTATTTTACGCAGCATTTTTTATACAAAATGCTACTAAATAGTGTCAAAATGCAATTTTCCGTGTGATCAGTCTCTTTTACTTTTTATTTATGAAATGCAACTTCACTCATATGTGATCAAGCCATACCTCAAAGATGCAGTTATAATATAATTTCTTGATATTTGTGCTTTTTCTAAGTTAGGGTTTTTATTTAAAACGCTGAGCAGCCACAGCAATCACATAGGATTTTGACAGTTTTTAGTATCACTTTATATGAAAACTGCTACATAACATATAACGTAAATACCGACATTTCAGAAAACCGGTTTTCGAATTGTAAATTTCCCAGAAAACCGGTGTTCGAATTTTATATAAAAAATCAATTTTTGCTCGAATATTCTGTAATAACAAAAAATAATATCGGCAAATTTAGTGTGATTCAAAGCAATAATTTTGAAAATATTTCATCGTTATTCATGCATTATTTTCTCATATGAGAATATAAAATTTTATATGATAGTGTAAAAGATAGTTGGAATAAATAAAAATATTACATTTTTAAATAAAATACTTTTGACTTTTGATTAAATAAAAAAAATATTAGCTTTTAGTTCTAGAAACAATTAAACAAATGCCCGAAAATTTTTTTTTTCCGAAAAATTTTAATTAATTAATTTCAAATATTTAATTTAGAAGTGGCTTTTATTTTTTCACAAAATTTTCCGATATAGAAAATACTTCTCACTTGCAATCGAACTAGGCTTAATCGATTTTAAAGCGTGATATAATAATTCTAAAAATTTAGTTTTTTTATTTGTGACTTCTAAGGCTAAAAACTCTTTATAAAGTTTGAGTAGATTCACTCAATTCACTTCTTCAACATGGAGTCGCATTGATCTAAATTAATATATACGAGGTGTGTTCAAAAAGTACCCGGAATTACTAATAATTAAATTTCGCGGGTCTGGAGTGTCTGATTGTCAAAATTTTTTTTTTATTGTGTTGGTATACATGCCCCTAAAGTATGATGAAATTTTCAGCTATATTCACTGTTTACTTTGTCTGTGGTAGTCGCTAAGGTTCGACGTGTTTTTTGAGCTCGGCGATTTTTACAATGGAAGAATTGAAAAGTCAAAGAATTTGTATTAAATTTTGCGTAAAAAATGAAATAAAGTGTTGCAAAGTGCAAAAATTCACCAGATATGGCTCCGTGTGACTTTTTCCTATTCCCAAAGTTGAAGAGACCCATGAAAGGACGGCGGTTTTCCTCGATTGAAGAAAATTGCTGAGAGTGCTCAAGGACATATCAAAAAGTGAATATCAAGGGTGCTTCGAAAATTGGAAAAAACGCTGGCATAAGTGTATTATATCTGGGGGGGACTACTTTGAAGGGGACCACATTAATGTAGACGAATAAATAAATATTTTTTTGAAAAAACGAAAATTCCGGGTACTTTTTGAACAGACCTCGTACATTGATATAATGATCTAAATTAATATATACATTGATATAATGATCTAAATTAATATATACATTGATATAATAATATAAATTAATATATACATTGGACAAAAGATAACACAGAACCCTTATGGGAACAATAACAGATTGATATGATTCCAACGTTTGCTTCCATCTAGTATATTTGTCATTTTCCATTCATACAGTAAAAACCGATTTTTTTCGCTAAAAACCGGTTTTCAAATTTCATAATTTTTGTCAAAAAATCGGTTTTCAAAACCGGTTTTTGAAAATCGACAAACCCTAATAATATACCCTTGTAATAACATCGGTCTATTTCACGGCAGAATCAGTTCCATAGCATTGTATAACAAAAATAATGTAGTTTTGAATATATGAATATTATAATTTACAAAAAAAATATCTTAAGCCAATTAATGTATGAAATACAATTAGACTATCACTATCAGTAACAAGGTATTAAACCGCGGTATATAGATTTTATAGTCAAACCCACACCTCCTCTATTTAAATCTTACATTCGTCTGAGTTCTCTCTCAGTCGTTTGAATATGTACACAAGTGTCCCTAGGTATAATTTGTCGTTACAATTCACGTCTAAGATTCTGAGAGATAAGATGATGTCATTAGCTCCCCATTAAATCTGTAAAGCGTAGGAATTCTAACAGTAGTAGTACTATTTGTCAACTGGAAATTGTCTTATTATAATCTGTAATCATGGCCAAGATGTGGTGGAATGTTAATATGTGACGACTGTCGAGTTAAACTGCTCTGAAAGATATTTTGTAATAATTGGCTAGATGTAAATTGATAATTATACATGTTTCATAACGCGTCTCAAGAATAACTACTAACTGTTTGATGTTTTAATATGAGCGAATATTCATTAATTATTACTGCATGGAGATATTGGAACATAGTTTTCATAGTTAATTATTGTATCACAGTGATATTTTTAATTAAAAATTCAAATGATATATTATCCCATTTGAAAATAGCTTTATTCGAACTCGAAAATTAGCACTATTATTTTTATTATTGAATAAATACAGAAGTGCTCAAATGAATTGCCTAAAAAATATATTATATCAACTATAATATATTTAAAAAAATTCTTTTTCTTTTAAAAGTTCTGCAACAATCTAACGTAATAAAGACCAGAAATTTCTATTTAAGTCAATCTCATAGTTGATCTGTTTTTTCGTATTTTTTCATAAAACTTACAATTGTCTTCAGTCAATATCTACCAAATATAAATATAATGTAATGGCAGTTTTTTATTATAAGTTATTATACCAATTTGGAATAAACTAATAACAATTTATAGAAAATAACATATATTTATTAACCCATAGAAAAAAATATTTTTGGAGTCATCGCTATGAAAATTTAATATTATTAATTATAGATGCAACTTATATATTTAAATTCCCTCATTGTTTACGTAATTTTTGTAGTTAAATAGTAAACTAAGATGTGAAATCAAAATGAAACTAGTAGTGTATGGCATCGTGCCTTAAGGAAAATTGCTGGAACTTCCCGTACCGTAACGCAATGATCGAGGAAAATAAATATTTTCTTATAGTAATATATTGGCACACAATATATAATATTGTGAAAAATTTTTATATTTATGGGATTTAATTCAGTTGAGCTATATTACATTTGTTAGATTTAATGTAGCTTTGAAATCAGTATGTATATGGTATTTCGGAAGAAGTATATGTACAGTCAAATTTAAAACATGTTTATATGATAACGCTTGGTGATTTTTTTTTAATTTAGTAGATAAAACTCATCTGTTTTAATCAGATATGTTGCAAGAATTGTATTTTATGGTACCAAAAAATTGGTACTTATCTTATTGGGCTTATCTTTGCTCTAGATCAAAATGCTTGTACGATCTGTTCTCCATAAAATAACAATGAGTTTCAAATTGTATTCTGAACTAACTATTAGTTTGTCATTTTTTTTTTCAAATTTATTGCCTAATAAACGTGCATTCAAGAACTATGTGCTTTGGTCACATAACAGAAATTTTTGCACATTTACTTAGCTTTTAATTAAGTTTGACTAAACAAGTCTAAGTTTTTACTAAGATTTAAAATTATCATCAAACAATCGTAGTGGTTGCTTCTAAAAATAAAAATAAAATTATACCTGAAAGGCCAGCCCACCAGGTTGAAAGGAAAATTTCCACAAGACCTCATCTAATATAATTAACTTTATTACTAAGATAGATAGATACCATAGTCTTCTAGATCATACTATAATACGGCCCTACGATAACTCATTTAACTTTAAAAATTCGTCAGGGTTTGCAAAAATTGGTTTCGTTTTTTTTTGGCATTTGTCATACTTAAACCTTTAATCGACGTTTTCTCAAAAACGCCTGAACCGATTTCAGAAAACTAAAAGCCATTTGATATATCTCGATGAGGACTATCGTTTGTCTGTTTTGTACGACAATCTGTTTCTTTGTCATTTGGAAAAAAAGTGTTAAACGTTTTGTCCACATTTAAGCTCATACTACCGAATCGATTTTGAAAAATTAAAAACTGTACGAAAGATATTAGTTGGGAATGATGCTGATTAGTTTTAAGTGAAAATATACCGAGCCGTTTTCTTGTAATTAACTGTTGAAGAAAAACTTAAGCCGATTTTTATGGAACTTTTTTGGCGATATACTCGTATATGGTCTTATAAAACTTACTGAAAAATTCATCAATGTTTGAGAAAATGAGTAGTTTTTTTGGCGAATGTTCAGATTAAAATTAGACGATTTACTTGATATAACGATAGAGAACTTGGTGTTAATAAACATACTAAAGCATAAAGTCCTACGGAAACTGGTTCAATTATAAAAATTGTTGATTTTTGAAAATTTGCTTTTAGAAAATATTCCGAATTTATGTGTTTGTTCGTTTTCATACTTTAATCACTCATAAACTAATTTATTTTTTTATTGATTAAGTCGATTATTTACACATATCGTGAAGTTCATGTAACTTGCCTCAAGGCAAAATACCAATACCGACTAGTAAAAAACAATTTCCATTCTATGTACTTATCTTGAATAGTTCTAGTAGATACTCCACTGCGTATCTACTAATTTGTAATCAGCATTATCTTATCATATATTTGTTAGCAGTCTGTGCTTTATATTGAGTAACTAATATAAACAGATTGCACAAGAAAGTGAACAAAAAACAAAACTATCACCATCCATTTTCCAGAAACAACTCCTATAACACAATTATAGAAAAGTGCCAGAATTCAAAGAAGCGTTATTAATATCATCAGTCCCCATCGCACACATCGATGGGAAACACTTTTCGGAAACTTTTCCGGCGACACGCCACACAGGATGTTTTATGTTTTCCACATAAGCACTCAGAAAAGAGTTTTCCATTATTGTGTGTGCGCGGGAAAGTATGTGTCATATGTTGTGTCATGTATGTAGTTTGATCGCACATGTGAACCGGGGTGATGTATCATGGATCTGTGGCGAGTTTGTCAATTTTGACAGCGCAATACGCTTTTGCTTCTGATGCATGTAATATCTAAAACGTATTACACACTTTTTGCGCGGTTTGTAGTTCTCTAATGCGACGTCCGGAGTGACATCGCGTTAAGGAATTACATTTGCGGGGGAAAGAAATTTTTATGATGAGATACATTTCAGTTATTATGTACTTTAGTTATTATATCTTTAATAAAGTAATTTGTAAATGACGAAGATGGTTAATATGTGCTAATTTAAAAATTGTTTGTTGGCGGGGTGATAGTTATTTGGATTATAATTATAACTTCCTATAGATTATGTATATTTTATATTTCTTTAAGAATCACGATTTATTACTTTTTTCTAATTTTACTTGTTTTTTCATTTTGCAAACTAATAACACTGAATTGAACGCTGATTTTAAATATACCTTCCATTTTTCCATAACAGCTTTAGTTTTTGAGTTTTACGGAACTATCCCAATTAGTTATTCGTTAAACTGCGATAATCATAGCTAAAATGACTAAGAGTTTTATCTGCTGTTTTTGGCATGACTATGAGTGTAAGACCTAGTGTGCACTCGAAAGTCATATAAAAAACTATTGAAGGCATAAAATAAAATAGATTGTACTTTTTATTGTAATTTGTGGAAAAAATAGTACATCATTCCTCAAGAAATAGAGCTGTTAGCAAAATTTTGTTACCGTTTTTGGAATCAGCGTCCTCAAATTACTTAAAAATAAACATAACATCTCAGGAAAAAAAGTAGTGTTGTTTATGTTGTCCAAAGAGTGAAGATTGAACAGATGAAAAAAAGAGTGCTCGTAAGTTTCACACGCGATTGAAGTAAAACTTATTTGCTACTGTACAAGATGGCATTTAAGTAAAAATAAATACATCATATAAAAATTTTGAATAATGTTTATTAGCTTATATTTGTGTCGACCATTATACACATATATTTATAATAAATTATAAATCATATATTTATAATAGCATTATAAATTACATGGTTCTTATAATGTTTATTTCATCAAAAAAGAAAAACATAAAGCCAAACATGCTGGTTGAGCTCTGAGACAACCCTGCACATGTATATTGGTAAATATTTTTATATTGGTAAAAAAATATAAATTGTATTTTCAAGCAAAAATTATTATTGTTTTCTTAGTACAACAATACCTATTTTGAAATTAAATTATTTAGTAAACTGTAAAACTTGTACTCGTGGCTGCAAAAATTAAATGTTGAGGTATGTCACGTACTTCTTTTATTACGCATGGATAAAATAATATTTTAAGAGTTGTTATAAGAAAAAAAATGCATTTTATACAGTACCCGTATCAAAATTGTGCTAAGGATTATCATATATCATATATTTCTTATAAGATACCTGTATGATATTCACGTATGCCTAAACCTTAAATTCTATGTTGTACGCCTTTTAACTAACTATATAGTATGCCTAATACGCCTACCACCCTATATATACAAATGCATATATATAATACGCCGAATATTATTTCTTATCTTACACCTATAGTATTTCTTAAACGCTATTTTTTTCGAACCCTACCGAGAATCGAACCCGAGCCCTGTGCGTGACAGGAAGCGACCTTAACCACTAGACCACCGTAGCGCTACGATTGGATTAAACAAATATTGTTTTCACATTTTTACTTATCATCATTAATATTTGTGTCTTAATATCATAATATTTGTGTTTGAAGAACTTTATGTAAATAAAATTAACAAACATTCATTGACTGCTGACTTCTGTCAATTGCCCTGAGTTTATGGACATTTGTGACACTCGCTCTTTTCTTGTATTATTTGATTTTGTCACAAAACTATCGTATTTGAGGACATTATTTGAGTATTTTCACGTAGACAAATGTTCAATTATTAAAAAAAAATATTTTATTGATTTATTTGCAAAATTGCCTATAAAATCAATAATATCAATCTTTTTGCATTTTGCGTTCGTTATTTTTCTTAAACTAAGTTATCTACCATGACATATGGTAGTAACAGAGTGTACAATTTTATGTTATTAAAGATTATTTTAGTACATTAGTACAGGTACATTAGTTTTAATTATATTTTAAATATGTAACTTCAAACACTATGATATGCATGTTGTTCTTTTCTTATCAATTCAGGTAATCGCGCTGTTCATTTGCTCCACATTAAACACCTACGTTTAGTTTTCGCATCTAGATTGCAGATAAATCACTTTAATTAATAGGCGATTCTCACGCATATGCGTTGTCGGGTGAAAGGATTTGCTTGTAAATGTCTGTTCCACTTACATTTGCAATTTTATATAAATATAACATATTATGCTGTGTTTTTTGCTAGTTTTTATACTTTAAGTAAATATTAATTCAAGTCGACGAAATACTCTTATCAAGAGGTAACACATTCATCTTCTATATTGAAACTTATAATGGCATTCTGAATCAAATGTAATAAGTGGATTATAGTTAATTAGTAGCTTTCATTATATTTTAATATTTTTATTCTATTTTTGTATTAATGATTCTGCAAAACAGAAAATTATTAGAAAATTTATTTGACTAATTAAAATTAGAGCCATAGTGATGGCATAGTATATATATATATATATATATATATATATATATATTGTCTATTTAGACTTTATGACCAAAAGTATAAGTCAATTAGGTCTACTCTATACCATTTATGTTGGTACTAATAGTTTATGAAAAAATAGACTCAAGACTACTTAAAACTCTTGTATAAGTGATATGATAGTTGTTTTAAAAAGTTTCTGCATATTTATTAATTCTCACTATATGTCGCGGTGTTTTTGAGAAATTTATCAGAACTGCTCTATAGTTGAATTTTATTTTTATGTGATGCTACGAAATTTCTATTTTGTTCAATAGTGCAATATTGGTATAACAATAAATCAGAAATTATTTAAATTTTAATTATTAAGTCAGTTTTTAAACAACACTAAAAAAGTAAGATTTTTTGAGAACTATCGTGATACTTATTGACTCCATAGGTTTTTAGAAGGGCAATCCATAAATTTGATACATTTTCATTACAATAACTATTTCATACTTATATTTTATATAGCGATGGTTATATATGATCGGTATAGGGGCTATTTTCACTAATGAGCATATTAATTATGAATATTATCAAGTAGTAACCTGTAGCACTATCTCTTGTATCTTTTTAACTGAAGTAGGTCTAAAATTTGGTCACAAACACTGAATAAGTAACAAGAATTTATTTTAGATTACATGTGTTTACTTAAGTAGATATAAGTTTGTCCTAAAAGCAAACTCTAATGGTTAAATTATTAAATTTTCAATAACAATGTATAGTTCATCATGAACTACATTAATGAAATTAATTGAGGGATACATATTGTGTTATTTTTTTAACAGTTACCGATTTTGGTTCAAAACCCCACTTTTCAAATTTGTTTAAATTACCAATTATTCCCAAATCAAACTGATCAACTAATTTACTCGAACGGGTGAGCTATTGAATCTGATAGTTACATATCCAATCAGTATAATATATATTGAATAATCTCATCTTAGGCGACCGACCACTGTACATTCGGGAGGTAGTCGTGTATATTAAATTAATTAGCCAGTTAAGCTTGCTCTTGACAAATTTCGGCTCGTTAGCCCAGTTGCATTTGGCATCCCCGTGCAGTCGGTCGTGCGTGAGTGCCTACTATTTAGCAGTCGCACGGGCAGAGTTATCTGCTAAATAACTAACGTAACTGGGTCCCATCTGATAACAATCTGGGCGTTACTTAGCGCCCTCCGAGTTAATCACATGAAGCCATGTCGCGGCAAACACACGTTATTAGGCATGTCATGTGAGCGCATTTCTACCTGCCTGCAGGGAGTAGAAACTCTATTTTATACAACTGAATTTCATAGAAATTTTATTTTATTTGAAATTTATATTTTTTGCGATTTTTAGCTTATCTACAATAAACTATTGTAGACAAGATCTTGCAAGGCATTGATGTTAATTAAAAATTTCATCTAATAAAAATCATAACTACTAATCATTATTGATGTTGTAAACGGTGTTGCCATTACTACTCAAAAGTACCTGGACAATTTTGATATGTATGTGAGTTGCATACTTTATAGCTCTTGCAATTATTTTAATTTAAATTCATCTTAGAGACCTGTTAACTAATAAATTTTGCAATTTCTACGATTTATTATATATAAAATGAAGTTTATTCTAATTAGTTTACCTTCAAATAACACGCTATTAGAACAAAACTAACATTAAGATCCTTATTACATTGTAAATTAATGTAAGCTGATGGAATATTATGCTGATGATTCACGAATATCATATGCATAATTAATGATTTGGTTACTCTAGTTTGGAAATGGTTCGATGTATTTGCATATCTATGATTATAAAGCGAAAATGTATGTTAATTTATAATTAAAGAATTGTATTTACAAAACTTCATATACTTATTATTATTTAATTTAAATAACTAACGGTTCAGGTTTAAAGAATTGTGGTTTCATTCGTAGTTCGAAATACGTTCAATGATTTACACGGTGGAGACGCCAATACATTTATATTTAGGTCAACTGGGAAGGATTTTTTTTTTCAAATAATTTGAAATTAATTATATACAAAAAATAATTTTAACAATAATAAACTTAAATGATATACATATATGTTTACTTTATACAAGGTGTCTCACCCATACGGGGTGATCATATTGATAGTAACTATTATGATAAAAATTATAAAAATAATTATTTTATTCACTTTATTCGCTTTGAAGTCAGGTAGAGCATTGGTAAAACTGCGACAATTTTTTGATTTTGTGGTTAATCTATATTAATTTTTTCATTTAAGCCATGAATCTGTATTAGTAATTAACATTTCTAAAACCGGATTCAGAAATTATGGGACAATTATTCCAAAAAATAATTTTAACAGTAATAAACTGAAATGATGTGCATATATGTTTATTATATACAAGGTGTCTCTAACGCTGTGATAATATTGATAGTAACATCATGATAAAAATTAGAAAAATAATTATTTTATTCACTTTGAAAACTATGAGCTATGAAGTCAGGTAGAGTATTGGTAAAACTGTGACCATTTTTTTATTTTGTGGTTAATCTATATTATTTTTTTTTTCATTTAAGCCATGGATCTGTATTCGAAATTAACATTTCTAAAACCGGATTGAGAAATTCTGGCACAATTATTCCAAGATATAAACATAACACTGTAATACATATTGCACTTTTAGTCGCACTATTAATGCATTTGCACTTTTAGTTCAAATGTCTATTGTTCGCGAAGCAGAAATATTTGAAAGCCTAATTAATTAATTACTTAGTTTGTAAACCAAAAATGTATATATTTTCTAAAACAAACATTTTAATATAGATATTACAAAAAATATTCTCATTCATTTCATTAAATCTATTCAATGAATATCATGGCAAAGTTATGTACCAACCAATCAAAATTTTAATCTTCTTCTTAGTCGAAACCTCGTACGTGCACACGGTCGAGTTTTTGCAATATGATATCCTGTTAGTTTTTTTGCTGCTTGTAATTAGCATAATTTTCCAGAGGGCGAGTTCTATAGAGAAATTGCTTTTGTTAAATCATGAAAACGTATGCTCCTATACGTGTTGCTCCAGAATGTGGATGCGCTTACATCTCTGGTTCAGATTTTTATTTAGTTATTATTTTAATGGTGTAAAATATTATTAAGTTTTACAGGTAGAACCACAGACTTCTCGCTATGGACTTTAATTTGAAATACATTTTGTTTACATTTCTTTGTTCATATAATATAAGCATGTAGAAAAATCTCGAGTATGCAGTTAGTAAATAACTGTTGTTTAATTGCAAAAAAAATTCTACAAATAAATAAAATGCTTTAAAAAATATTCTCATATACTATTGTCATATTGGTTAAATTTTATTGCTCCGGTTTGTCTTTTTGCAATGGAATATCACATACAAAAAAAATTCCTGAAAAAATATCATTGTCAATAAAAAAATTGATATCTTAATGTATTATATTCACAGATATAGAATAATATAATTTAACGTTCACCATTATTATAAAAATGATGATTATCAGAGCATATAATAGCAAAGACTGTAATGGAATCTTTGATTAATACTGAATACAAACAATTGTGTATGATATATCATCCAACATCAAGATGAAATTTTCCGTTTACAATTGTTCTGTAAACACGATATTATATTGGGTTAAATGATGCGTGATAATAATGGTAGTCTAGACAGAGATTTTTTCATTTGATTTCACGGCCAATTACAATGTGCGCTATTGTATTAGCGTATGTATAAACTATCATTATAAGAATGAATTGCCATTTTCATAAAAATAACAAATTGGAAAAAGAAATGAAAGTTCAATAGAATATAATACTTGAATGTAGAAAAGCATATATTGTATATAAGATGTAATTTTCGTATTATTGAAAACAACATGACAAAATTTATTTACTTTTCTGAAACTGTCACAAACGTGTTAATCAATTTTCAGTTCAGTTTCACTTTCATTGTCTATACTTTGTTATAAACTACCATCTACTTTAGTAATTACCAAATATTTTGCAGAACGTTAAAGATATTATAAAATTTGTTTATTTAAATTAAGGTAGGAATAACAGAATCAATAATCAATTCCAAACCTATGTCACTTACCTAATTCTATCTTAATCACCAATATTATTCAATACACGACACATTCCGACTTGATTTATTATCTTGTGTGTCTCTATGTATAATGTATAGTTTGTATCACGAATTGTGCCTGAATACGAAACATTATAGTATATGTAGTGAACATAAGCTGATTGTTTTCTAACGACCACCTAATTTGATATTATATATACACGACATTTCGGAACAGGTAAATCGTATACCTGCACGCTAGCACGCCACTGGGTTGTGGCGCGAAGAACCATGTTTGACAACCGACAAATTTATGATATTAGTTTTTAAAATATATTATTCATAAGATCATTATACTATATACATCTAAAAGTTAATATTAAGAGCTAAAACTTTCAGAGAACAGTTTTTTATCAATTTGGAACCATTTGAACCCTTCGGAGCAAGGAAATTCGAAAATGTCCAAATTATGGACCACCCTAATATACACATATATATATATATATATATATATATATATATATACCATGATATGTCATTTCTATGAATATCACGTCGGAAACAACACAAAACCACTAGTCACGCGATTTGCCTTTGAAAATGAAGTAAATTAAATTATAACGTTTGATGTTTGAGAAAAAATATCAATATAAAATGTAAAATGACTGTCAGCATGTCAACTCTGTAAATATGAAATTGAAAAGAATATTATGAGCAATATCGTAATTTTAAAATAATAGAGAAAATTTATTTCTGTTTGAATATACCTAATATAATCAAATATTTTCAAATAATAACATTGGAAGTATTATATCAATAAAAGTTGTGTAAGACATCGGTTCTTGCTCTGTAATATAATGCTGCAACGTTATAATATTATTTTTCGAAAATGATAGTTTTTTTTAAAACATAAAGACGAGCTTTAAAATCTCTTCAAATGTAAAAGTCTCAATTGCAAATACCTAGAGTGCTTTTTGAAATTGATCTTGTGTAGTATTTCTTACTATATAAAAATCATACCACAGACAAAGACATAGAGTCATTGTTTATATTTACTACTGCTATTTTGGTTTAAAAAACTCCAAACTATCGTTTGATACTATTATTATTTTTAATAAGTTAAAATTATATTATTATTACTAAATTGGCTTGCGCTGACATTTTATAGAAGTTAATAAATTAACAAAATATATATAGCTTTTTTGAACAGATTAATTTATATATTATTGTATATGGTTTGAAATAAAAAAATCGTCTTGTATGATTTTCTGATATATTGGTTGATTTTGGAAGGGGCAGGTCTAGATATAAACAAGGCACAACAGGAGAAGTACTAATAACGGTAGTTTTCATACCAGAATAAATGACAATATTTATCTATATTTATCTATATTTTTATGAAAATTAATTGACTATTCCTATAAAGGACAATTAATTTGTAAAACTAATTGACATACCAAATTGAAAGTTTTCAAATTAAAACACATTGTAAGGTACAATTATAGTATCAATTCAACAGTTCAGCAATTCAAATAAAAGCTTTGAACACCTAGATGCACTATGCAGTTTCTACTGCAATTCTGTAAACTAATAACTTATTTGACCACTATAATTTTGTCTTCTTCTGGAATGAAAAGTAACTGAATTATTATTTTTAGTAATTATATATTCTTATATATATTTATAGGAATTATAGTTATAGTAATTTTATGTGTATTAACAAATATTTAACTAAATATTTAATACTCAATATTTTGAGACTCGAATGACTCTGAGAAAGTTCGACAAATTTTAATTACATGTTGTATAACTTAGTATGATGCACTTTTTCTCTTCTATGAGTAAAAGTCTATCAGTATTTTCCGGATGATTACATTGCATACTAGACCTTGGTCTAAAGGGTTATTGACGACGGCATAAACATACATATATACAAAGTACTTGCATGTATACATACCGTTAGATATGTTTACAATCTTATGTGCATTTCCAGGTCAACTCGATCGATTCTTGAGAACGTGTGAAGTTATATGAGGATACAAATGTAGAGTTGAATTGGAAGACTTTGTAATAAAATATATACTTGAATCTTCATATTATAAATCTAAAATAATGCTTAGGACCTGCTGAAGGTAATTTTTTGCAAATATCCATGACATATGACTTCTAGACCAAACATATTAAAAAGTTCAAAATAGGTTAGAAAGCTCAAAGAGTGCATAGGCCCAAAATAATTATGGGCATTGCTGTGCCAAAAAGTATATTACAATTAATATGATAAAATTTTAGTGTAGCAGGTATATCGAAAACCATAGAATCTATCTATCTTGCAAGAATAATTAGCAATTAAACTGATTTCACGAACTTTCACGAACACCACTGTAACTTGTATAGAGATAGTGCAACTTTGTCTGCTGTTTTGTTATAAGTTTAACATAATTAGTGAATTACCTGCAATTAGTTTTGTTATATGTGACATGTATTTGTTGCGACATATATTTTTTGCACTTTTCGCGTAAATATTAAACAGATGCAGAAAAATCCCACTTAACAGAGACAAAATTCGAAAGAGAAAGGGAAAGGAAAATTCAATGTGATAAAATAAAAGATTGCACAAATATTTCTTTTTAACTATGTTTAAAATATTATGTCTTGATATATTGTTATATTATATTCATAAGTTTTGTTTAAATGTTTATGTTGTATTGTGTTACATATTTCTAACAATAAATGTCATTTTAAACCATTTTGGTTCTGGGGTTGTGGACGGTGGTGACACATGCCCATTTTTGTATGATTTTATTTTATGACTAGTATTTTCACATAGACAAATATTTATTTTATCATACAATTAACTTCTCTCCCAGCTAACAGATGAACTAACAAAATTATTGCTGATCAAAAACAAGTGGCACAACCATACCCAGTCTCTCTTACATACAAATACTTGGCGCTAAACTTACTTTTAAACACTAATACTAAAATTCCTTATAATAGTTATAATTTTTCAATGAAAAATATCTTACTTAGTTCTTAGAGTGTTTTAATAAAAATTATTATAAATTAACTTATTAACTTAGTGAATATTATCTACAAGGATAATAATCATGGGCAAGTTTAGCAATGAGCTATAAACCGCGGAGCGATAAAAACTCTTATGTTTTATAGTAGCACCCGATCTCCAGACTGAAACTTTAAACTCATTTAAATGCGATTAAATTCAGATGGCTGAAATAAGATTATAAAGTCTAGCAATGGCAAACAGTAATTCTCTACAGTTTGTGGTATTTGTTCTAATATTCTTTTTAGCAAATTTGATCAATTTTCTCCTAAATCGCATTTCGGTCTGTAGAAATCGTTTTCTATAGTAACACATATAAAAATAGAAAAAGAAAATCAAAGCGAAGGAAATTTACATCATCAGAAAGTAAGGTAAACATAAGTGTTCACTAAGATTATTTAGATTTTTTTTTACTTTCAAACATTTATCTGTTGTTTATAATATATACATACACCACTGAAAACTCTTATTATGAAAATAACAGGATTAACCTTACAGTATTATTAACAATATTCAATTTTTTATTTTCACTGTATTTATGTATGTATATGTTTAGTAGTAGTTTTAGTTTTTTTTGCTATTTATTGAATTTTTGTAAAAAAATTCTAGAACTTTCCGTACCGTAATGAAATATTCGGTTCCATAATATAAGTCCCTAAGAATTAAAGGACAACGTTTAATTTACGAGAAGTAAATAAACAAAACTTAATCAAAAAGAGTTAGAATGAATGACCTATTATTCCAGATTTTGAAGAAATATATATACTGAATGGCAAAGTTAAAATTATTTAATTTAAGTATATAAGTAAGCTCTAGAATTTAAGCTAGAATTCAATTTGAAATATGAATAATTTTCAATATTTCAAAAAAATAATTTTGGATATTAAAAAAGCAAAAACTAATCCTAATTTGTCTTTACCAAAAACTAATCTTTTCTTTACATAATCAACATAAGCCGAACGTTTTAAAAATTCTAATTTTAAACACTTTTTGTTCTGTATCTCCGAAAGGAGTAAACCTGTCTTTTCCAAAAAGTAACCAGCACCTCCCGCCGCCAATACAAATCGGATGTATTTTGATTCAATTCAATTGCAAAACCTGAATATCCACTTTTCGCACTTTTTGCTCTATATTTTTGAACATAAACAGCTGGATCTGCCTTTGCCAAAAATTGATCAGCACGTCATCCTATGCATATGAATCAAATCTATTTTGAATTATTCAAATCGGTTGAGTGGTGCTTCAGAACAAATCGACTTAATATTACATCCACACAAAATACTTACATACACATCTACAAACATCAGTTTTTTCTAAGGTTTACCAAAACGTTCAGAAGATCTTGAAATGTGAAGATATGTAAAAATTAATAATTTTAGATTTTTTGCGATTACTTGCGAGAGGAAAAAAGCATGTAATGCACATCGGAGCACAGAAAAAAAAATGAGACCCAAAACGCTCCATTGACTGGGGTAATACGGGAAGATATTACCTAGTATTAGTGTTATTCTGAATAAGAGCACATATAAAGTGTCGACAAATACATGTGTTATTTATGGATAAAAAGAAAATATTATTTTCAATGTCCTCATAAAAACACCTACATAAATGGTTTAAATGATTGCACCTCCTAGAACTTGTGATAATATAGAGTGTCAAATGTAATCTATTATTTTGTCCAAAGCAACCATAACATGCTTTTTGCTTGAATACTTGCACTGTATTTGAAATGGGTTTCTGTGGTATGGTTCATATCATATAGTTGAATAGGTCGGTAGATTTGGCCTGTGAAAGATATTCTAAATTGTCACAATAGTTTCAAATCTGCGTACTGTAGTTTCCGATCAAGCGATCGATCCGCCACCGACACGGTATCGCAAACCGTTGTGCCAATCCGTCGGGATTTAAACCAACGTTCACGTTTATTCCTCCATAGAATGTAGGTATTTATAGGGCATAATGGGAAAACGGGAAAAATTTCACCTCTATATCCCTTCTAGGATAATGTGCTTTGCTAATATAACTTTTGGAATAAAGCAATTAAGATAGAAGCATGGTTTCACGCAAAAACACTCTTTTGTTTGTACAATTTTTAAAACCTAGACCAAGGCCACAATGAGACGAACATATTTATAAAGAATAAACAGAATTGTTTGTTTCATTACAAATAATATAATGCAACACAAAAGTTTAGATATATTTAACAGAATAATTATAAGTAACATAAAAAATAGACATAAGTAGTAATTAAGAGCAAACTATCAATTTGCGTAAATACAAGTAGTGGTACATTATAAATGTACATGATGGAAGAATATTAACGAATGTACTAACGAAGCACATTATCTTTTTACTTCAAGACTAATAACATCAATGATGTTTGTTGAATTATATTTGCATCACAATTGCAGCATGTAACATAAACTTCACAATGACGTATACATAATTTTATTAACTAATACTGATATTTATTTTTTTATTCATTTTGAATAATTAATATAAAAACATAATTTAAGTGCGTTTGAATTTATATAGATATTGTCCACGTGTTTAAACATAGTTTTATACTACTTCTGAAATTTTTAATTTTATTAAATTTAAGCAAATGTAACAGGTTCGATACTCGTCTCGAATAGCCTGTTGTCAAGTAGTAGTGATATTCGTTTTCCTTAGGAAATTAGATAGAAAAATATTTTCAAGCGAAAACAGCAACTATGAACATTGCTGCATCATAACTATTAAATAATACAAAATTACAAAATACATCAAACAAAGATTGGTCACCCGTCAAGTTTTTTTCTAAAAATACCACGTAGTCAACTGAATTTGAACCCTCAAATTCTGCTGTTCAATTTGAAATAAAATTAGTGGTGAATGGCTTCGTGCCTTAAGGCAATTTTCTGGAACTTTCCGTACCGCAATTTATTATTCGAAAAATTTTAAAAGCTTCCAAATTGATTATTATGAATGCCTTAACTTTTATTATTGGTATTTTATAGACTATATAAGATAGACTATATAAATATAAGAGCTTTTAAATTGGACAATGATTATATGGAAATAAAATAAACAAAACTTGCTTAAACGATGTTAGAATGAAGGAGGTCTCATATTTCTTAGAACTATATAAACTGAATCGCAAAGCTAAAGTTATCCATTTGAAGTATATAAGTAAGTTTTAATTTATATCCTAATCATTTTAATATTAAAAAAACGGAAACTAAAAAAAATATTTCAGATAAAAATGATTTTTTTTGCTTTGCCCAAAAACTAATCGTTTCTTCACAAGCAAAATGTTTTTGAACCTTCTGTTTGGTTTTCTCAAAAACTGCTATTTTTACAAATTTCATATCTCTGAAACGGCTAGACCTGTCTTTGCTAAAAACTTATCACCATCCCATCCCATCATTACGAATTGAATGTTTTTTTAATCATTCAAGTCAGATGCTCTGACTTTTTAAAACTCGATATCTATTTTTTGCACGCTTTGCTTCGTATCTACGAAACGGCACGTCCGACCTTTCCCGAAAACTGATCAGCACATCTATTTATCAGTAGAGATCGATTGCTTTTTGAACCATTTATATCGATTGATCCGCACACCCGAAATCGCCGACGAAAAATGGTATCTACACACACACATCAATTATTTCTAAGGTATGCCAAGATGTTCAGAAAAAATTATTTTCGATTTTCGGATGATTACCTACAATAGCTTACCCTATGGATGGTTAAATATATGTGATCACTGTTTTCACTCAAATATTTTTAAAATAATAAGTAGCTAAGAATTTTGTTTGCACAGGATCTTTTTATTGATTTTTTTAAAACGTAAACTTATTTCATTTAGATTTTGTAGAAAAAAAGACGGCCCTTTCAATCTGAAGGTATTTTTCCTAAGCAGTATATAATCTCTTGACCGTTTTCCATTGCTTTGCCCTACATATAGACTCATTCGCTTCTGTGTATATGCAGTGGGATATTTCAGGATATATACCCCTTTGGCCTGCAGTGCATGTCGAAAAGCGGGCGAGCAAATTGCATTTCGGTAATCCGCGCGGACGACCAAAATCTGAAAACCATTACGGTCCTCTAGAATCGCGAGATTTGCAGAGTTATTTTATTGCGACGACCGATAGTTAGCAACATTTTCCAGGGTTCTTTGAGAACTGGAAATTGACTGAAACCGAGCTTTTAACATTTCTCAAGTATAAATGGACAAAGTATGCGGATACGGGGATCAAATTTGTTCTAATAATCAACTATATTAGTCCGTTATTAACTTCTCATAGGGTAAGTTATAGTAATCACAAAAAATATATAGTTTTTTTTGTTATAATTTATTTTTGTTAATCAAGACTTTAATGTCTTATTAAAAATATACAGTGAGAATGTTTACAAATATTTACGTTTCAAAAACTCTTGAACATTTTAGCATACCTTATAAAAACTAGATGTGTATCTATATCTAAACTAACTAATATATTATCTGCCTTATTCATAAAAACAATTAGTTTAATGATATATTAAACTAGTTAACTGAGGTGCATTCATTGGTTTTTGTGCATATAATTAACACTCACACTTTAATAGTTCATTATTAACTTCTCATAGAGAAAGTTATAGTAATCATAAAAAATATTTAATGGAAATGTTTACATATATTTACGTTCTAAGAACTCTGGAACATTTTGGCATACCTTATTAAAACTGGATGTGTGTCTGTGTGTGTGTACTTTTTCGTCTACAATTTTTTGCGCAAGGATCAACCGATATGAAGGATTGAGAAAATTTGATTCATATTAAAGAAAAAATGTTTTGATTTGTTCTGGTAAAGGCAGGCCCAGTCGTTTTGAAGATACAGAGAAAAAAAAATGACAATTTGTTTTTGAGAGAACAGTGTCGGATTTGATTTATTCAACAAAATATTTCACTTGAAGTTGAAATGAATCTAGATTTTTTTAATTTATTTAGCAGTTGAAAATTGTTGTTAGGCTTATGCACATTAAATTAATTATCTGTTATTTTATAGAGATTTTAATAATAAGTATATGAATTGATTCTAATTGTTCGGGTTTTATATTCAGATTTATAAAGTTTGAACTTCATTCATATAGTTTAAACAAACCTCGACATTTTGATAAACCTACTTGAATGGGTTTAAAAATTTTCAAAATATTTCAGAGTTAATATATATACTATGATTAAATTTTACTATGAAAATAGACAAATCTTGCTAAAACTAATGAAACTCATAATTTAGAAAATAAATGTTATTGGAAGATAGGTAATGAATATATAAGACATAAATTTAATTGGATAAATTATTTTATTGTATTTAACATACTTATAGTAACCGTAGTATCGTTTGATATCAAACTTATCAGTATTTATGCAATAGAAATATTGGGACTTTAGAAAATTTAGACGACGAGAGTGTACAATTTACGATTATTTATTTTTAGAATATAGGAAAATAAAAAGATTAAAAAGTAGTAGTTGTAGTTGTAAGACTTAAAAGTTGTCCGAAAGGGTCTTAAATCGTAGTTGAACGTGGTTGAATAATTAGTTCTTTTATAGTGAAATAACTTATTTTGTAGTCAGAAAAGTTAATTCTGATTTGAATTATTACTACTATAATTAAATATAGTAAGAAATGTACAATTTCAGTGATAATTACTACTATTTTATCAGGGATATAGTGACACATTATCATTATAATATTTCCTTTTTGTTCAATACCCATAATAAAATTTACCTTGATACCTTGTTATGTTTACAGAGTTTATGCCAGTACTGATGTGAAAATGTTATTTTGACCTTTATAGAATAATATTCCTATTTATAACTTCATGGGTAAACACAAAATGGTTTTAGATGGATAAATATTTGAACTGTTCGATGATCATATTTGTCAGGCTTTCTGTTTACAACATAGTAGTTTATGAAATACAGAAAATACCAAAAATGTATCTCTGTTTATGTATCTATTATCGAAATCACTATACTCTATGTAGAAACTAATTCATATGTAATGAATAAATATAAGATCAATATACAGATGTATAAATACATATACATAATGAATATTGATTGTTTAACAAATTCCTTTGATTTTATTTTTAGTTGTGGGTCTTACAACCAAATTTTTAATCTTAATTGGAAAAGCGTATTCAACACTATTACAACCTTAAGGTTCCAGTTTTTAATTCACTTTAAATTTAGAAATATATGGTAGACTATAAGTAAAAATAACCATTTCGAGAATTGCTACACAAATATTGAAGTAAAAAATACTAATTAGGTATGTTACATTCTATCACAATTATTGCAACAACAACAATTCAATTGTCCAACAATTACTCAATATTCTAGTATAATAACAGATTGTAATTTCGGTGTGAAATATCAATGAAATGATTTACTCTAATATAGATTTTTTTTAATTTAAATTAGCTATTTAAAACAGATTTTATATCTATAATATATTAATACTTATGTTAGAAATAATAGAATTAATAAAGTCTGGAGCACATTTTCTAATTTAATTAGTCAGGTGGCGATCCGTTAGAACTATTGACATGATTGCGTAAAGTATCAACCAAATGTTTCTCAACTTTGTTTCAAAATTTCAGTACAAGCAATTCCTTCTGCTTTACTTCGAAAATAATTTGACAAGAATTCTGAAATAATTCTGCATATATTTTAATATAAGTATTCTATATGTAATATATCCGACAAATAAGAATGTGACAGTACAGTATTGTCGTAACTTCAGCAATGTTAGAATGTGCCATTACTTTTGTTTGCAAGTAGTTAGTGAAACAGATTACAACTCGGATTAGGTATAGTCTGATCTCAGACACAGCTGAATATACAAGTATTCTCCTTATACATATATATATATATATATATATATATATATATACATTGTATATATATATATATATATATATATATATATATATATAAGGAATTTCTTCAAAAATTGTTTTACCTCACTAGCTGCGCTTTCTTCTTGTTGTTGCTGTTGTCAAAATAATTGTTAGTTTTTTGATAATGTCCTGCTTGCCCAAAATGTAAATACCTTAAGTAAATTTATGTGTTTAAAATACATTTTTTTTACAAATATACGTACGTACAAATATTTCATACGTGAGCCAAATGATAATTTAGTAGATATGAAGGTACTGCACTCCTCTTACCGCTTGTAATGTAATTAATAATGTTATTGCTTGCAAACGTTTCGACATCGTCTTTGTTTTTAACATCAGTGCCTAAATATAAAAAGTAAAATTAAAACATTTTGTGAAAAAAATATTCTTTATAAAAAGACAATTGTAGCAATTATTTGTTGAGTTGTGTCACAAATGTTTTTAATAACTCTTAAAAAACGTATAAATAATCTACTATTTCCAATGAGAACGATAAACAATTTTGTCATAATTATATTAGCAGCATGAGGCTAATGTTTTTAGTAAATTTTACTATTCTAGTTCATTTTATAGAAAATGTAAAAATAATCTATACTTTTTGAATCTAGTAGCCATTTTGCTATGTTGTGGAATATAATCTCAACTTGCATCAATAATAATGTTAAAACTGCTTCGAAGTTTCATTTTAACAAAATGCAAAATAAATTGATAAATGTTGAATTTAGTAGCATTTTGTGATTTCAAGTAAACTTTCTGAATCTACTTCTTATAATTTTGTCAAGTAAACGCAAAACTAATATAAATTTATAGTAAACTTCTAATTTTAGAAGTTCGAACAACTAGATTTCAGAAAATTTTATCACTAGCTTTAAAATTTTGTCCACTTTTGAATTATCAGAAATTCTGTTGATTTATTAATTACATAGCTTAGAGAAGAGTAAATCAAATGCTAATTTGAACATGAAAAAACCAAAATACCAAAATACTGTCTGGAGCGCAATCCATAAATAACTTGGTATATTTAATGAAAAACGCAATACTTTACTATTTCACGATGATTTTATAAGAATCGATTATATGAGATATTTTCTATACATTCTTTTGTTTCTATATTGCAATTTAACTAATTTGGAGCAAATATGCTCCACTGTCCTTAAACACGATGAATCAGACAAAAATCAGAATCACACAAAAAAGGTTATTAATAAACTGATTCGAACAAAAAAAAACTTACATTTGATAACTTACTCTTTGAAAGCAATTCGGTCTACTGATCATGTTAATGTGAGGCGCTGACTCAATGGAATAATGTAAACTTGTTCGTACAAACATACCGCTTCTTCAGTATAGTGTAGTTGTTTCAGTCACTACCGTAACCAGTCGTACCCAGTTTTGTCTATATGTTTTTTTTTTATTAAATTGCAATCTGTACAGTCAATAGACAAAGATTTCCTCGCATGATGAGTGTTTCCGTCAATATCCAAGCCACCACTCAGTAGAGTAGGTATATTTGTCAATTACAGCTAAACAAGTAAATTTTATCACCGCAAATGAATCACTAATCCATGAATTTCAAATCTAACTGCTTGCTGACAATTCATAGAAAGTAATTAAAATTTATTTCTGTTGAATTCTCGTACCAACCATCATCACTTGACGTCGCCAAAACCTGTGATTAAAACTAGCCGTTTTATAGCAACTTCAAAAAGGACGCAGTAATTACAGCTCTACTTATACATCATATTACTTCTAGTCACATATTAAATTTACACATCAAAGAAGATTCGCTAATTCTTACTTAATTCGCGAAAGTTTCGCACTGCAACTAATTGTGGGAGTGGGTCTGAGTCTGTTCCTGATGCGCGCACGGCGAAGTTTCTCGCGTGACTTAATTTGCTTTGTCACTTTGAGTTTAATTGCGAAATTTTAATTGTATACAACTAAGTATTTACAATTGTTTGTTAACGATCGTACTTAATGACAAATCATTCAGACGAAACATTAAAATGAAATGATAGTGAATATTATAAGGTCGTAAATTGCGCGATGAAGTGGACTTCAAAGTTCAGAAAATGACTGAGCAAGATCGGACAAAATAGTTTTATTATCATTTGTTAGTTTTTGTAACATTAGTCATATATTTGGTGGATTGAATTACATAAATTGAGGTACATGTATGTTTTCAGAGTCGCAAAAGTTGCTTGCCCATGTTCCTTCAAAAATTAATATTATCTATTTGATTATATATGTATCAGGGTATTCCAGTAAGTAATACACAACACTAGCACTATCATTAGTTGTAATCACTATTAAAAACAGTGATTACAACTATTATAATAATAAACTCATGTATTTCAAAGGTTATGAGCTTAAATAGAACCTAGAGCTTTCGACTATGCCCACTTATCAACTATTGTGGTAATTTTTTATGATTTCATCAATTTGGACCATAGAACTCCAACTGTGTATTAATATTTCTAGAGCTACAGTCAAAAATGCTCAAAGTTTGGAAATAAGACTTTTAAAAAAATTATTATAACGATTTAGATAGTTTTCATAAAAGTTTGTTCAGATAATTAGGATTGCTAAATGATTCAATACTTGTTAGATTCATACTAAATGAACTGAGAACAAGTGAAAAACCTGCAAATAAGACAGAATTTTCTTATGCAATCAGTCAAATATGTTTCGTTCTCAATTATCGAGACAGAAACATTTAATACTGATAGATAGTAAAATGCGTTTATGTGAAAATTTTGTGTTATTTTAAGGTTTTAATATGTGCAAATTTGCACATATAAGCACATCCTAAAAACGCAAATTTTTAATAGAACTTGCCAAATCACTGTAGTACTTTTTTTTAGGTAGTATTTGCAATCAATGATTATATTAAAACTTTATCGTATTGTGTTCTTGATAAATATTTGTACAAATGATACTAATATGATGTAATCTTATACAAGAGTTTTTAATTTATTATTATATTGGGATTTTGGATTTAAAAAAATATCAGATATCTGTATGATGTCATAAATATTTACATGATCAATAATCTGGAAAATCAAATAATTTGAGGAATAAATATATTAAGATTTATAATCAGTCAAAAAATTAGTTGGTATTGGTATTTTGCCTTGAGGCAAGTTACATGAACTTCCCGATATGTGTAAATAATCGACCTAATCAATTAAAATTAAATTAATTTATGAGTGATGGAGTGGATTTATTACACATGATTGAAAACAAACAAACACGTTAACTCGGAGTATTTTCTAAAAGCCAATCTTCAAAAATCAATAATTTTTATAATTGAACCAGTTTCCGTAGGACTTTAATGATTTAGTATGTTCATGAAGACCAAGTCCTCTATCGTTATACTAAGTAAATCGTCTAATTTTAATTTTAACAAACGTCAAAAAAGCTACTCATTTACTCAAGCTTTGATGAATTTTTAAAATTAAACTATTTGTCGTAAGGCTATAATATTTTAGTAAGTTCTATAAGACCATGATATATATCGCCAAAAAAAATCCATAAAAACCAGCTCAATTTTTTTTCAATAGTTAATTACAAGAAAACGGCTCGGTAGATTTTTACCTAAAACAAATCAGTATCAATCCCAACTGATATCTTTCGAACAGTTTGTGATTTTTTAAAATCGATTCAGTAGTTTGAGATTAAATGTGGACGAAAAGTTTAACACTTTTTTGAAATTACAAAGAAACGGCTCGGCACATACGCACACACACATACTTTTACCAAATTTAGTTTCATTCGATTCAAAATGGCTTGAAATGTCGAGAAAACATAAAATCAGCGAGTTTTTGATGAAAACATAACATTCTCCTTCGGGAAGTTAATAAAACTTATGAAAATTCTACAAGAATTTAATTTAACCTTTACCTTGGTGTCGGAATTATATTTTCGAGAAATTACATCCTGACCACATGTGATTGATTCTTGCACATACCTAAAAATAAAAGAAATATGATTTTAGACATACGATTTTATATTGACATGCTACAAAAGTGTTTAGCAATTACATTTATAACTGAATGATTATTTTTTGGCTTGATTAATTTTTGAGATTTCTTTAAGAAAATATACTTTAAGAAGTTATAGTCAATATTGTTTAAATATCATATTCATCTTTAAATGAATATACGACAAATGAGAATCCTTGTATACCATAGATATACAACAATTGCTTTGTGACGTACGTATATATATGTATATATATATATATATATATATATATATATATATATATCTTATGCATTTTTTCATTTCCTTCATGTGAGCATTTTAATCCATATTTGTCTTTTTGTATCCATTAGTACATTCGAATGAATACGTTTTCTATTTGTGTCTGCTATTTTCCTCACTGGAATGTGTCAGACAAATCGAAGAAGCGACAATAATGAAAATCCCAGATGTGAAAACCATTGAAAAAGGAAAACCGCATATACTCAATATGCATATATATAGCCACTACAATCCATAGTAACATGTACACGTGGACTTCTTTACTCTGGCATGAACACATACGATAGTGTAACAAAAAAGCGAATCACAGAGAAAAACAGGAAATCAAGATATACAAATTTTCTCCTGGCTTCGAATCTCCAGGGATAGGAAACAAATTAGTAGGTTCGTTAGGACCTTTTTTGTGTAATCAGATTTCGAAGACATGTTATCTTGGTCTATCAGGTTTTTTAGAAATAATTTCGCAAACCGAGTGGCAAATTATATTTTACGACTAGTAGAGAATATAAAAAATTTCTTATATAGAAAGGTAATTATTATTCAAAAAGGTTCCTGAGAATGTATAAGCAATTATAAAACACTCCAATAACTTTGACGAGGTAATCGAAATTATTTATTTACTGGAAATATTCTTAAACATTTGAAATAGAATTATACTGGAAATATACGATTAAGTAAATAAATTATTTCTGAATAATTCATAAACTGATTTTGAGACAAAGTCCGACTGGAAAAAGATGTATGTTTTTTATACATGTTTTTAATACATGTTTACATTAACATGATCTGTTTCTTTATTCGATTTCTGTCAATAATAACTTTTACTTGTATACAAATTAGTCACTTTTGTTATTCTGCTGATAGTTGAATATTTGTAGAAAATTACGAGCAATTTGCATATATAAATTAGTTCATTCAAAACGATGATTTCTTTTCAAAAGTGTGCGTTGGGTACGGTTGTGACACGTGGTTGTAGATCTTGTCCTTTTCGCCTGAAGATAAAATACGAAAGAGAAAGGGAGGAAAAATCAATACAAGAATAAAAGATTTCACAAAGATTTATTGTTAACTTTGTTTAAAAAAATTAATTTATATAATGTTACATTCGTGAGCTTTGTGTTTAAATAGGTACTTTGTGTTGTATTTCATATTTTTGGTAATGAAGATCGTTTGGTGTTTATAACTATTTTATGCCTGTCACAAACATTCCGGGGATGTGGCCGGTTGTGACACCCGCCCTCTTTTTGTATGCTTTTATTTTATCGCAAATAAGGACATTATTTTATTATTTACATGTAGACCAATGTTCAAAGTACCATTTAATTTATTCATCTCCCAGTTAACGATCTTTATGCGCCGTCTTACCATAAAACATTATTAAATAAAAAATGAACACACTTGTAAAACATACATGTATTAAACTTTTATTTTTAAAATTCGGTTTCGGGTTTTTGGCTAAAACATAAACGAAAAATGTTGTTCTTTTCATCCAGTAAAAAAAAATGCCTGGACCGACCGTAGTGTAAGTGTAAGTAAAAAAAATCGACGCCAGTTCTTACGAAATACATCAAATGGTTTCTAAATTTTTAAAATTGTTGCAAATATTTTTGAGAAGTCGATACAATGTTAAGATTGTAACTTACATACACACACATACTTTGTCTAAATTTTGTCTCAATCACTTGAAATGTTTGTCTGAATGAATGAAAATGTTGAAATGCTGACTTGAAATGTCAAGAAAAGATAAAAGTAGCACGTCATATTTTTTGCAATATCATGAACTTGTCTTTCAAATATCAATTGATGAATAGAAAATTATATCATAAGTGAGTCAAAGTTTTTTAGTTGACAATCACAGATTTAAAACAAATACTAATAATATTGATGAGTGTTAAAAATCAGATATTTCTGGTCAATTTTCAAAGAAAACATTAGGAGCTATAAAGCAAAACCCAACAGTAGAAGTGATTTATTTGACAATCACAAATTTGAAAATACTCAATCGAGTAAAACAGTTGAGTGTCAAAAATCAGATATTTCTGGACAATTTTCATAGAAAATAGTGAGGGTTATATAACAAGTACCCAACAGTATGTCATAAAACTAAAACAGAAATACACAATAAAACATGTTAAAATCGGACGTAATACTAAATAGGGTATAACAAATTAATAAAAGTCAATTAGTTATTTAAAATTGACTTTTTAGTGTGTTCTTTTGTTCGAAATTTCTATTTTTTTTTTTTCAACATCAGTTTAGACAAACACTTAAATCGATAGTATTGAACTGTTTATTGATTCATCGGATTCAAATTTCAACCCGGTAGATATTAATAAAAGCCGCAGCAAAGCTTGACCGAACATACTAGTATATATATAGTAGAATCCGATTAGTATATATATATATATATATATATATATATATATAGTAGAATCCGATTAGTATGACGCCGGATATATTGACAACTAGGTATATCGCACTAGGAAGTTTGGTTTCTATATAAATTTCCTTAAAAAACAGCTGTCTAGTCGGATATATTGACATCGTTTACATTGACATGTCGCTTATAATGACCCCTATTTGCAAAAAATTATGTCCAATTATAATGACCAACATAATGTGGCCAAGTCTACGAAAGAAGTTGCTATGTCTTTTGTGCATAACAGCACTAGGGACTGTTTTTACAATAAAATTATGTAAATAAATCAATCAATAATTTCTGATTACTTACATTAAAAAATCACATTTGTATGTTTATGGGCAGGGTAGACCAATTATTAATGGTCCATCACGGATATATCTTAAAAAAATAAAATTAGATTTTTTTTTAACAAAAATATTTGATAGTAGAGGGCAAAAAATGTATAAATTCATAACCGGACATCACCTTTATTCTTATAACTTTGCTAACAGAAGATAAGCATCACATGAGTGGGATAAAAAGGACCAGCAAAACTTTTACTTTGGCAAAGGTGTAAGCAATAAAATATTAAAGTTTTTAAAAAAAGCAATTTTACAAGAGATTAATTAAATAAATTGTTATTCCGGCTCGTCAGATAAATATTTCTGACCCATAGCAGATCAATGTAATGATTGTTTTAATGTTTGTAACAAGTGTACCCACAGAATTAATATTTTGCATTGATTCAATAATGTAGCTTAAAATCCCTTTAAAATTTAATAGAAGAAATTGCATCTGTTGCCATTGTTGGTTGCAAATCAAATTGGACCTTTGTACTCCGCCCTACCCTATGTCAATTTTATTTTATATTAAATTTTAATATGTGTCATTTTTATTTTTAATAAAAATGTATGTATATGCTTTTCTTTCAAATTACTGAAACATGTAACATATTCACATATTAAAAAGTTTTTCTTCAGTATGCTTTGTATGACGACCGGTTAGTATGACGAGATTTCGGCGACCCTTCGATGTCATACTAAGCGGATTCTACTGTATATATATATATATATATATATATATATATATATATATATATTAAGGGTATATATATTGATACCAAGACGCGACAACGCCCGTTGTTTTCGACTCTTTCTGCGGCATCAGATAAGCCAATACTTGCCTCTCGTTTGCCGTTCCACATTGTACTATCGATCAAGTTGCGACGTCACGGGGTTAGGGGTGGAAGGGCTGTAAGGGTTTTATTTCGAGCACGGATCGTATGCAAAATAAAGGATTATATGCAAAAAAATCATACCCAAGAAATTATCAAAGGACACGAGGCTTTACGATGTCACACTGTGTATATATTGTAATATATCTGCATATTTTGATGACAACTGTTCGTAAGAATGTGAATGGAACGTTTTGTGAATTATATTATGAACAAGGTTAATATAATTGTATAAATATGTATTGACAATAAGTATAAACTAGTGTGGTGTATGGCATCGTGTCTTAAGGCAAATTGGTGGAACTTCCCGTACCGTTTGCGAAATGTTCGAGGAATATCAAATGTTTTCAAATAGACTATTATAAATATTGTAACATTGTATAATATTTATAAGAATTATATAAACTGAATTGCTTAGTTCTCTTAAAAACTGCCATTTTTTGCACATTGAGCTTTGTATCTTCGAAATCGCTGGGCCTGCTTTTACCAAAAACTGATAACCACTTCTCCCAATCATTACTAATTGAATGTTTTTAGATCATTCAAATCGGATGCTCCGTTCTCTCAAAAACTCGATTTCTATTTGCTGCATTCTTTGTTCTTTATCTCCGTAACTGCTGGACCTGCCTTTGCAAAAAACTAATCAGCACATCTCCCTATCAATAGGAATCGAATGATTTTTGAACCATTCAAATCGGTTGATCCGTGCGCCCGAAAACGTGAACGAAGAAATGCGGACACCCAAAATATACACACTCACACATCAATTTTTTCTGAGGTATGCCAAAATGTTCAGAAACTTTCAAAATGTCGAGAAATGCCCATTACTATAATATAACTACCCCATTTTAAATTGTATGCTTAGGTTCATGCTGTTTTGAATTAAGAACATAAATAGAATTATCTTTTTCTTCTTGGAAATTTATATCCCAAGAATTATAAACTAGGTGATTAAATAAAGATAAACTTTGTGTAAATTTTTAAATTTATAATGAGATGAATCTATGGACCTTAAAAAATATAAAAGAGAGAAAAACGAAAATTTAAGAGCAAAATCCCTTTCATCATAAAGATTGAGTGTAAAGTGCTATATCAGTATAATTGTTATAACAAAGCATTGAAAAATGATGTGTTGAAAACTGATAAGTTACAAAAAATGATAAGCAAATTGTAAGCAATCCTGATTTATGGACCGATTCCGTCGTAAAATAGACCAAGGTTATGTTACGCTGCCATTTTCATATAAATTGGTACTAAAAACTGTCAAAATGCTATGGCGTTGTTGTGCAGTTAGGCATCCTACAAAACGCACACATGTCAGAAAAACAATAATATATCAGCATCTTTATGATGTGCATTTATAATATATGCGAGAAGTTTGATTGTTTGAGTAATATTGTAGCATAGTTTTTCCATAATATTGGTATATTTTACGGCAGTATCGGCTCATTAGTCTTGTTACTCTGAAATTTTATTTACTATGTGGCTTAAAATATCTTACCAAGTCTTATTAAAATATCTTATCAAGTAAGTGTGGCATAATAGTACAATTTAAATTTAATTCAACTATGTGAAAAAATTGAGATATGTTGGAACAATTCCATTTTTGTTCAATAACCATCTTACTACGAGTATCACCCTATTGACGGCATTCAATGTGTCGACTATTATTTCAATAATTATCACTATTCGTTAAATTATTGAGCATTTAAATTTTTATTTGCAATTTTTAGTTTTTAAAAAGTGTAATTTTTAAGTTTGTCAGTAATGTTTTCTAATAATGATTACAACAAGTTCAAATATGTTGTGTGACTAATATTCTAACAGCTTTCTGGTCTCTGCAGCAAATCTTTAATGCAAAAACTATAGTAGCCAGAATTTCTATGACAAAATGTATGCAACAAATTCCTTTTACCTATTGAACCTCTAAAATTTCGTAGAACATTTTCACGTACCCACATAGTTCTGTCTATAGTTTGACACGCGCGAATGTGAGCTCTCCGTTTTGTGAAATATCGTTTTTCTCTAGGCAAGAAGGGACCTCGCGATCCATTTAAGGACGATGTAAGGACTTAATCTCGTGATTGAAGATTCCTTTTCCCTTTCCGCACACTCCAATAACCCTTTTCGGATTAAGGACTCCCGTTTAATCCCGACGGGAGAAGCTGAACATTGCACACTTAAGGCACTTTAAACCGAACGAGATTCTTAAGTAAGTCACAGAAAGAAAATTTTATTGCACATGATAATTATAAAAGATTACTGGAACTGTGCGAGTTTTGCCTCGACGTGATAATTTTATTTGTGTAAAATTATTATAAAATGTATGTTTTTAAAAGAAGTTATTACTAAACAGAACAAAATTGAACAAAGCATCATAGGTTAGTTACACTAGATATAAATATTTAAGTGCTATTCTTAAATAATATCACTAATAGCAGAAGTGTGTATTATTAATTATTCCCCTGCTGATAAAAAATATGGTATATATATATATATATATATATATATATATATATATATATATACTAGCTGACCTGGCAAACGTTGTTTTGCTATACAAGGTATATTCTAAACATTTTCTAGAGAATCAAAAATACTAATACTTTGTGTGTATAAGGATGTGTTGTTTGAATGCATACAATATTATAAAAACAATGAACTCGATTAGTTTGTCTGTATTTTGTCAATACAAACTGGAAGTTTCATACACTTTCTATAGAAAACATGGTATAATTAAATCCAAGTACTTATTGATTACGTTTCAAGATTTTCAGAATCTTTTTGTGTATAAATGTAAATAATACTACTGAGCTTATACCAAATTTTCAAATTTCTGCGAAGAGAGATGGAAAATAAATTAAGTATTTTATCTTTGACCTGCCATTTGAAAAGTTTCAAGTAGCATCCGATGAATTAATGTAGATTTAATAAAAAATATATATGTAGAGCAGAGCGAGGCACAAAAGTCCAATTCGACTTTGAGCAAATATTAATTCTATTATAAAAATCAAACCAATTATATCGCAATAAATAACACATTTCAAACGAACAATTATCTGACAACGTTCAGTAAAACTGCCAGCTACTTCATCATTGTAGAAAAGTGCTTTTTTCTGTCTTCCACAAATTTGTTTTCTAGACCAGGGTAAAAAGGTCTATTTATAGGCGGACTTGGAACGGCCTGTTGGCAAACAGGTTTAATGTCTTATTTTAATTTTAAAGAAATTTTACGAAATAATTACATTTTTAACTAATGCTAAAAAACTACCAACTGAAGAAAATACTTTTATTATTATTTTTCAAAGATTATCTATCTCCCGATAGCAAAGTCATGATAATCAAGATTATAGCTGGATATACATTTTTGTCCCTCTACTTTTGAATATCTTTGTTAAACAATGCTTATCTTTACTGATGTTTAACACATCGGTGATAGACGTTTTTAACCCCGGACCTTCATATATTACTATCTATTCTACGATAACTTCTGGGAAATTATAACTGGGAAAATGTTATTCGACAAAATGCCCCTTTGATCGATACCAAATTTAGGTTCTGAAATTAAATAACATAAATAAAAAATAATACAAGAGAGCTACATTTTTATATATAAGATATAAACCTATGAAATATAATTTTAAAGTTGTTAGAACTTTTCAGTTTGAAATTATATATCAAATCTCTTTTTTTTTCAGGAAGATGGCCTCTACGAGAAGTATCAAAAAGGCTGAATGCCACTTCATGAAAGCATTACAAGTAAGTTGTACATTATTTATTAATAATATTTATTTAAAATAAGGAAACATTTATATTTTTGCATGAAAAAAATAATTTTAGAATTAAACTGGTATGGTCAATTTAATTGCCGTCAATTAAATAAAATCATCAACGAATACGACATTTCTAATAAACGTACGTGTACGAGTATGTATTTAATATATATGATCCAGCAGACCCGATTTTGGAATCATTTATACTGGTTTAGCAAAAGGTCGAGTTTAAATCCGTTGATCGTGGAAACTTAAATTGTCTATAATTGTTAAGTTGCCTTCGTAAGCCTTACCCGGTTAACGGCTATGGATAAATTTCCATTTAATCCAGAATTGTAGGGATCAAATTTATTATATATCAATACTGATTTGATTAGAATGGTATTTGGCCCCTCGCCCTTTTCTACTTGTGTACATTTTTGTAAAAAATATTGTGTTTAGTATTTGGCTAATATTTAGCTAATCATTTGAATAAAGAGAAGAGGAAAATTAATTTTGATAAATACCATATTGTGACCAATTGGAATATTTTGTTTGGTTGGTATCACGGCTAACATTGATTTTTTAATAATTTAATTAATAATGAAGTGTCAGTTATTTTTATTTGATTAGGTTGGTCCTATTAAATGTATGCGCTCGGACAGCCTTCAACAATAATTAGGAATTATCTGACCGCTAGGTTTTTTTGTAATGTGATAAATTTTAAAAGAGCAATGAGTTTCATTTTTTAATCACTTGTGATGTGCGAGTGCAAATATTTATTTTACAAAATGTTCTCATCATGTGTGCGGTATACCTTCAACAATTAGTAGGCCGTAATACCCGCGCTCTTTTATCTAAATTTGGAACTTTTTCGATATGTACGGACGTTCGATATTCAATTGTAAAGGAATATTTGCTTTCAATTTCAATACACTTTACTATATACTAGGGTTTATACAAAAACCGACATTTCAGAAAACCGGTTTTCGAATTTTAATTTGACTAAAAAACCGGTTTTCGAATTTTATATAGAAAATAAATTTTTGCTCGAATATTCTGCAAAATTATCCGCAAATTTAGTGTGATTTAAAGCAGTATTTGACTAAGTTTATTTATTTCTATGATAGTAAACGAAATTATTTCAATTCTAATAAGTAGAATTAAAAAATAATAGTTTATCTTGATTAAACTTTAAAAATAATAATTTGTTATTCATATATTATTTTCACATATAAGAATGAAAATATTTTTATGATTGTGAAAGGAAAGTTTTCGAATAAATAACAATACTACATTTTCAAATAAAAAACATTCATTAAATAAAAAATAAAGAATATTAGATACATGTTGATACATACTTGTTAATAACAATTTTAGTTTTAGAAACAATTAAGCTAAACTCGGGTATTGTCCGTTCTGAGCAATTTTAATTAATTAATTTTAAACATTCTAATTGTTTTTTGTTTAATAAAATACGATTTTAAAAACTTGAGAACGCTTATCGAATTGCTACTTAGACGTGTCCTTTGTTTACTTACAAAATTTCCTGAAATAGAAAATAATCTCATACTTACGACCAAATTCTGTTTTCAAAGCCTGATATGATAATTCTAAGTATTTTGTTTTTTTATTTGTGGCTTCTAGGGTTTAAAACTCTTTTTTTTAAAGTTTGACTACCGACAAACCCTACTATATACATCGTGCCCATACACGAAACGAATTGAGATAGTATCCATTCAAATAAATTTATACATTTAGAAAATAAAAATATGCAAATTTTAATGACGTGTAAATAGGCTGCCGGGATTGCCACGTATATCACTTATTTTGAAGGTGGCCAAGACACTCTGAATATTTAAAATTTATTCAGTAAACCCAATCTCTAAACTATAAATAAATAATCCATAATTCAAATTCTCTAATTTATTACAATTAATAACGCAGTTGTCTAGTAAATTTATATATAAAGTTTATATCAGCGTGAGAGATAAATTCGAAGAGACACAAATCAAATATTGAAAACTCCGGCCAAGTCGCTGCGAGGAACCTAACTCATTATAAAGTCATAACTCATGCAATTATTATGTCAAATATACCCGGAGCCACCCGGAGCCGTGCATCGCGTCGCCATCGTAACGGAGATAACGAAATCTGCCGAGCAGAATGGTGCAGCCCGGAATGCTGATGGCGACGGTGCTAAATCGGCCATAATTGGGCAAATTTGGGATGCAGTAGTAGTAGTATGCATTAAACAGCATCAAATCATATTAAACCTCATGGGATTCATTTATTATAATATTACTGATACAACTCTTACCAGAAAAATATATAATTTAAAATAGGTACAGCAATTTTACACAAGAATTGAGAAGTCATTTATTTATGCATATACAGAATACTAAATCTAACGATCAGAAATGCAGCGCAAAATGGCATAATTGGACAAATTTAGGATGTAGCGTTTTGCATTTGAATCATATTTGAATGCAAAACGTAAGATCTTCTCATATCACATGTCTAGAATTATAAACTGTAATTAACGTATATGTTAGTATTATTATGTATGGTAAGGCAACTTTAACCATGAATAGGTAATTTCTTCATTACATAGCAATAAAATAGTACATCTTCAGAGGAAATAGATAAATACATAGTATAAAGTAACATTTGAAGAACTGGTAGGACTAATTACTTTGCATTCGATGTAAAAACTAGTGGTGATGGCATGGTGGCTTGTAACATCGTAACAAAATGTTCGAGGAAAATTAAATGTTCTCAAATTAATTCTAATATTTATAAGAATTATATAAACTGAATTATATGAACTGAAAAAGTTAAAATTATTCAAAAAAACTGATTTCTATTTGCTGCACATCTTCATATCAATAAGAATCGATTGTCTTTTTGAATTTATCAAACCGGTTCATCCATACGCTCGAAATCGTTGTCGATAAATTATTTCCACACATACAAACACATTTCATTTCATTTTTTCTGAGGTATGCCAAAATGTTCAGAAACCTTTAAAACGTAAACATATGCAAAAAATTTCATTTTCGATTTTTGGTACATTACTATAACTTACCCTATGGAAAGTTCATTATTTCACGTTATATTATATATGCGTATGTACTAATTTGTAAACAACCAATTGTAAACACTTGTCAGCATTCTCTGCTAAATATAATTATTTTTATAGATTGCAGAATAAAAATAAAATAAAAAAAAAAACTAGCTGTAAGTGGAATTCTGTCTTGAGGCAATTATGGCATCGTGCCTTAAGGCAAATTGCTGGAACTTCCCGTACCGTAACGAAATGTTCGAGGAATACTGAATGTTTTCAAATAGATTATTATAAATATTGTAACATTGTGTAATATTTATAAGAATTATATAAACTGAATTGCAGAGTTGAAATTATTTGTAAAGTATATTAGAACTATAGTCAGAAAAAAAAATTAAATCTGAAATATTTTCGATATACAAAAAACTAAAAAAAAAAAAAAAAAAAAAAAAAAAAAAAAAAAAAAAAAAAAAAAAAAAATGTAACAAAATTTTTTTTTCCAAAATCAATTATTTTGTTAAGACAAGCTGAAAGTTCTTTCAATCATTTAAATCGGACGCTTAGTTCTCTCAAAAACTGCCATTTTTTACATATTTAGCTCCGTATCTTCAAAATGGCTGGGCCTGCCTTTGCCAAAAACTAATAAACACTTCTCCCAATCATTACTAATTGAATGTTTTTTACATCATTCAAATCGGATACTCCGTTCTCTCAAAAATTCGATTTCTATTTTCTGCACTCTTTGCTCCGTATCTCCGAAACGGCTGGACCTGCCTTTGCCAAAAACTAATCAGCTCTTTTCCCTATCAATAGGAATCGAATGTTTTTTGAACCATTCAAATCGGTTGATCCGTGCGCCCTGAAACGTGACTGGAAATTTGTATCCATACATACATACACACACACACACACACACACACACACACACACACACACACACATCCATTTTTTCTGAGGTATGCCAAAACGTTCAGAAACCTTCAAAACGTCGAGAAATGTAAAAATTTTCAATTCCGATTTTCGGCCCATTACAATAACTTACCCTACGGGAAGTTAAAAATATTATATATGGATATTAAATAAATCCATAATATAAATATACACAAATTGAAAAGTAGCAAATTAAATAGCCAATTAAAGTAACATTTGTAATATGCACAAAATTGACCCGAAATTAACTTAATTACAAGTCTATTATCGATCGGTTTGTATAAATCACTTGGAATTCCATATGATTATTATGTTTTTTTTTTGTTTACGAATATCAGTCAGAATATAAAAGTGCTATGAACTGTTGTATTGATAATTCTCAACTACATAGTTTTTTTAGAAGGCAACCCTTCGGTTGGCCTAACTATATTTGATACACTTTTATCTTGAATACTAATTTTTATTTAGTGTAGTAGAAAGAAACCAATTACTATAGCCAAGGAAGATCAATGAAAATGAAAAAATTAAAAGAAAGAAAAATGTCCAGAAAAAGGACATTTTAAGTAAAAATCATTATCACTACTGCTTAACATTAGGGTGTCCGAGGTGGTTGTCGAACCTAAAACTTTATGGTTGAAAGTAAAAGTGCTGACCATTTGGCAAGAAAAATCTCATTACTTTTTACTTTAAAGCGGCATATTTGACATAAAATTGTTTGTTCTATCATTGTGAATATTGTGTATAAGATTAATAAAAGGCAAAAGTACGAATTAAATCATCGATAAAAAATCTTAAAATTATGTTCTTTTTAAAATGCATAGTAACTCTTGAATTTAATATCATAAGTGGTATAATATATTTATATTACATTGACAGGAATATTTAAATTGTGACTTGTATGCGCCGCTACTCATTCTATTTGCCTGATCAAAAATATCATTTAAAATGCCTTCATGTTTTAGTATCCTGCTAAAGTAACCAAGTTTGTATGTGCTGGGATGTTGAAAATCAAATTAATACAACTATATTTTAGAAACTCTATATTATATTGTCTGATATACCAAGAGTTGGAATTAGTCTCATGTCCAAATTGGCCTCCGGAGTTTCACCTAATAATATTTAGTTTGGTGTTTTATTCAGTATATCACTTTTTAATTGTTTAAAAACTGATATAAATTAAAAACATTAAAAAATTTGTAATTTCAATCTTAAATATTTTATGTTGCCCATTCATAAATCAGACGTTAACAGATGCCTACAACAAGGATCAACTGATTGAACTTCGTAAAATCTTTTCCAACTCAATTGCTTAAGATTATTAAACTCTCGGAATAATTTATGACTACGGGAAACATATAAGTTATGTATTTTATGTTAAGTTCAAAATTCCGGCTTCTGACATTTTCGAAGCAAGAATAATTTCTCCTAAATGCATAGTCAACTACACTGTATATCAATCCAGGGCACTTGTAAATTTCCCACAAGCTCACATATCAAGTGTTATACATATTCAGCAAATATTCTGTGAATAATTTAGATAACATCTGATCTTGCACGTAATCAAACTCGAAAAGCACAGAAGAAGGCAAAGAAGAGAAACTGATGGGTCATTTAATGGTCTCATCAATCAATCTGAAGAGACGTTATCGAATACACTGGAGACTTGTCTTCTGTAAATTACCAGAATGATCAAGTATTTGATTCATACACACTTCGCATGAAAAAATAATATTAGTCAATTTGAGTAAATGGGAGGCGAACTTCCCATTCAGTTTTTGAGTAATACATTAACACACTTTATTTCATGAAGTACATAATACATACGAAATACTACGAAAGATGATAGTGAAGTTAGATAGTGATCAAATATAAATACTTAAATTTTTTGGTATATAATTTAAATACATTTCATTAATAATTACACTTTTTTAAATCAAATCGTGTCTAGATATAAAACCAAACCATAAAGTATCTCGTATCACTCACGGGCACAGAACCTATATTCGATCTTTTTATGCTTTGCCAAAAATAAACATAATCCAACGTTTTTGAAACAAAACCACTGTAATAAATTATAATTTAAAGCAGTGAATAATGTTAGAAAATTAAATCTAAAATTAAAGTTATGTTTAGTATAATTGGTAAATAACAAAATCGTATATTTCATAAAAATAAAAAAATATTGAGATCTTCTTTGGCTGTCAAAGAAAGACTTTTAGTTTATTTATTTTCAAAAGCAATCAAAATATTATATCCTATGAGCTTTTTGGCAAAATTCATTTACTCACACAAACACACGAATGAAATTATTGTGTTAGATTTCAATATATAATTGTAGTCACTCCCATGAGTAATTCACTAATTCTGTAAATTTGGTCTTAAAGATTGTCTATGGAAAGCTTCTTTTCTAGTTTTCTTGAGACTAGTATCCCTGAAAATGAGTTAGTATAGAATTGGTATGGCCTTCCAGTTTTATAAAATGTTAAACGCTTAAAGTTAAAGCTTTTAGTTTCATCACTCTGTCTATAAATTCTATATTATGATCATAGTCAAAGGTTTTATTAGTGACATATCAAGGAGCATCGGTAATCTGTCTCGAAACTTTAGACCGGACACAATACCAGGTGATAATCATTATCAGGTATAAATGTCAATTTTTTATATCCAGTACCTTAATTTTTCTCTCCAAATTTTATCCTAGCCAACAATTCCTTACCTTGTTTAATTCATATTTCGTTGTCTTTTGTGATTGCTAAAGATATAACTACTATTAAGTCTGATCAATAAGAAGAAATTTTAATAGTAAATAACATATGTAGCTCAAGGCAAAATGTTACAGTCCGTCAGAAGAACCAAATACAATAAAATAGCGATTAGGAAGCATTCTCTGCGGACCACAATAAAATCATCTCCCAGGGGACAATTATGACCTCCCACGAGTCAGAGGAAAAAATATCATTTAGAAATCCCGCAAATCGAACTATTATTTCTGATTTATTATCCATCGTGATACCGCATTTAGGATCATTAAGCGAACCAAAGGATCAGATATAATGCGATAGAAGAACTTTATACTCGAGATTTTATCTCGGAGTAGGGAGCAGCGACAAAAAAGCAAAAGTGAAGCTAACTGAACTTGACTAAACTCATTATTTTTAATTTTATTTTAAAAACTGGAACTGACAGTTTTTATCCGCACGCCGCGAATAATTTATAGATTAATAATGCAATGAGGATCTGGATTATAGACGTGATCCGGGAATGAAGCTCATATAAATTCAACCGATATTAAAGTAAAGAGAAAATATCAAGAGCTTTTTATTTTAATAGTATATATATATATATATATATATATATATATATATACGTGTATATAATAATTAATAAATATTCTAACATTATTAGCTCCTACGTTTGCTTTTTCTGTGATGAGGCTATGTTAGAAGATTTTAGAATGTTGAAATAAAACAATTTTCAATAAGGAATCAAAATAAATATAATATGGCCTGAATCATATAATAAGCATCCCAGGAGAAGCAAAATTAAGTAGATAATTAGCAAATTATTTTAATAGTAATTTATCCCGAATAAATGACTTGCTACTATGTGGGAAATATTTATCAGCAGAGTCGAAATAACTTAATTTTATTTACCCCTTGTAACATTCGGGTCGATTGTGATTAGTCGTCATGTACGTGAATAGAGATCTGTCGTTGTATGTTTTAAAGTTACATAATAGTACAAATCTTTATTTAATGAAAATTGCCTGAATCAGAAGAATATTTTACCCTATACCTTGAATCTAATAAAACAAATTAAACATTTGTGCCGTGTACTAAACGTAAGTTTATTGATTAGAAATAATTTCTATATTATTCACAGTATCAATAAATCTTTGAAGTTATTAAAATGGAAAATATTTTAGGCAAGAAAAATGTTACATCTGTTCAAAGAATGAGATTCTATTGCCAGCGAAAAAGTAAAAAAAATACCATCAGTTAATGAATGTATGTTAATTTTAATTACATAAAGTACTTTGAACACAATTTCATGATGAGTGAAGTTGCGAAAACAATATTTGTTTAGGCGTTGTATATCATAATCCGAACGAATAATATAGAATTTATTAATCAGCAATTATTTCATTTCTCTAATGAAGGTTCATTTCTAAATGCTAATTACAATGACAAACCGATCATGTCATATTTGAAGTAAGACTTTAATTACATTATTATTTAAATATTACACATATTTTTAATGCTATTATAAATATATAATTTATAATTTATCATTATATACTAATAAATGTGTGCATCACGAGTGTTACCATATTACTAATAAACATTATTCAAAATTGTTGGATGATGTATTTATTTTTACTTAAATGCGATCTTGTACAGTAGCAAATAAGTTTTACTTCAATCGCGTGTGAACCTTGCGCGCACTCTTTTTTTTAGATATTGGTGGTAAACCTATTCATCCGAGGATCTTGAAGCCCCTTTAACCCTTTTAAATATTTTTATATAAAAAAAAGATCAACTATGTCGTACATACATTTCGTTCGTCCTCATAGTTATATGAAAACGACACCATCAATGTCGTTTTGTGTTCATTTGTCCAGGTATAGTTTCGAAAGAAATTTGTTACAATGTTTTACCACCTGTTTCTAATAATGTAATAAATCATTCATATAACTCCACCGGCGCATCCCAGGATATCTTGAAACTAAAATTCTTGCATCTAATAACTAGTTATACTTCAGTCAAACTGTTCCCGCCGCTAACTGTTCGCTAACTTTATTTCGCTCGTCGACTTGAGATATAATCAAAATGTATTACTCTCGGTGATATTGTGTTATAAGGTTATGGCGTTATGAGATAACTTCAAGCAACTTTTGCAGAAACTGTTTGTTCTTAAGGATATTCTTCGAGTAGAACGTACATGTCTGACGTATCGCTGATTAAACTAGCGAATACTGAATAAATATGCTAATTATAATGCGAATTGTTGTGGAAATGGAACACTGGGGTACTGGAAAGGAAGGCAGTCGTATGCGGAACACTATATAATTGCAAATGTATACTTGCAGTAAAGAGACAAATGTTAGTTTTCAAAAATGGACAAATATTTTTAATAATTGTGTTACTACCATTTTATTCACATATTTAATGATTATTGGAATTTGTGGTTATAAAAAAATACATTTTATATAATTTTGCATAAAATACTATTTTCAATCTCTTGTATATGTATTATGCGTCTTAAATATTTACCCCACTTTTCATGAAGTAAGTTATAGTAATTGCAAAAAATCGAAAATGAAATTTTTATATATCTTTACGTTTCAAAGGTCTCTGAATATTTTTGGCATACAGTGAAGAAATAGATGAATGTGTAGTAAGTTCAAGAACGGATCTACCGATTTGAATGATTAAAAAAACATTATTGTCTTGTTGATAATGAAACGTGCTGATTAGCTTTTGGACAAGGCTGGTCCATCCGTTTCGAAGATGCAGGGCCAAAAATTATGATTTAGTTTTTGAGACAACGGAGCGTCCGATTTCAATAATTCAAAAATCATTTTAAAATGAAGAACTGACTAAGTTTTAAGAAAGGCGGGTCTAGCGTTTGGTTTTTGGATTGGTAGAACTGACTAAGTTTTAAGAAAGGCGAGTGAAAAAAATTGGTATTTGGCAGTCAAAAATTATTAGACATATGTATATCAAATTATCCGATATTATATGGAGATTTTAATAATAAGTATAATTTTGTGGGTTACGGGTTACGTACAAATTTACGTTTTATCGTAGACTGCGACGTGATGCTTACGCGCTTCAATATTTCTTCTCTTAAACAGCCACGCAGCACGATTGCTTTGAAAAAAATATTAACATTACAAATAATATAAAAAATTCAAATTTCTCAGAGGTCAGTTATATCAAATATTTCAAAATTTTCAAAAATTTCATTTTCTCAGTTTTTATTACAAATATTTTATAAACACTATTTCTCATCGAATCAGTTCAGCCGTTTCGAAATTCAATAATTTTTATAATAGTGAGACAAAGGACTGCTATCGATTTGCAAGTGTTTGTGTCAATCCGGTTGTACATATTTGGCTACATTTGTCATTGTCATTTTTTTAAGTGATAAAAGCATTCACCACCGTTATTTTTTACTAATAACCGCTTCACAAGTTTCATACTTTTTTTTAAAAAAACGCTTTTTAAAAACTGACTAGTACAAAGACTATAACTATTTTTAAATTTTATTGGGATGTGAAACTTAAATGTTGATTATTATGAAATATATAGCTATATTGATTAAATGTATTCGTTTAGACTAAAAGGAATTTTATAAAGATATTTGTTACTTTTGTTACGTAGTTATATAATTTATTAAAACTCTCCTTTGATAATTCAGGTTATTGGGGTATAATTTAACCCTTGTAGCTGTGGACTGTATTAAACACTGATTTGTTTGTATATTATGTATTTGTTGCAGTTGTAATTACAATAACTGATTTGTTACTAAGCTATAATGAAAGAAGATATATTTATTTTTATTGGTTATTTACATGTTGTTAAGCGGACTTTACTTTCAGAAGTGAACAACTAGTTCAATTAAAACACTCCGCTACCCCCTCTACCAGGGGTAGCAACCATTCCGTGTAAAACTTGATGCCCTAAAGTTTGTCACCTTCATGGCCAATATGATAAAACGAAAAGCCATCCGAACAATATTAAAAATATATTTTTAAATTAACGATATATCAAATTGAATTTAAATTGAAAAACATGGATAAAATATCAACTTTTGGCTCACATACACACACATACTTTGTGGAATTTTATGTCAATTGATTCATAATGAGTAATTTTTCGTAATAACACTTAATTTTACGGATGAAGTTTATCAGATTTTCTGACTAAAATAAACTTTTCACTTGAGAAGTTCGTAATATTTAATATAATGCGTCTTGAGTAATAATGCAATGGAAACATTCAAAATGAGATTTAAAATGATTGAAGTGTTTCCGATTTTAATTGCATCAACCTAAATTTTTCGTAATGATCACTGTGGTAATTTACTTAATAACACTCAATTCGAGCATCAAACTGTCCCTGTGACAGTTTTTTAAGAATTCTCATCCCTGAATGTATTTTTTCTGCATTATTTTGGTAATTACTACTTCGGCGAACGCGCAAAGCTAATTGAGATTTATACTCAGGGATTTTTGCTCTGACACAAAAAATGTGCGCGCAAAACGAACAAAAATCTAGAACGGAACGGAACTGTAGATTGGCTGTAAAAATCGTTAAGGATCGCTGAAGAAATTGCTAAGGAAATACTTTTCTTGATGCCTTTTTCTATCGCATTATCGTTATATGCAGATGCATTTGATACTTGACTTCAAGACTGTATAAGCAACTATAATTGCAGGATTGTAGAGCTATTTTAGGATCTAGTATATATATATATATATATATATATATATATATCGTATTCTCCAAACGTTTGTAACTTCAACAATATTTTGTTCTATATTTTCAAGATAATGTTTCTTTCCATCAAAATACTATATATAAATACACAATGTATTTCTTCCCTTACAGAAGGTCAAAAATCGTCTTTTTCCGCATAATTACATTAGCTTTTCTAAGTCAACGGCTTACGAAACTTAATATCGTGCACCCTTTAGCAAACTCAAAGAGAATTTAAGAACGTCTGAAAAGAAAATGATTTTTTTGTGCCTGACTTGGTTGTTGGAATCATAAAGACGACCTATTTTTATATGTGGCTTAATTGAGCGCTATCGAAAAAAAAGGATTCTGTGAATATTTATATATATATATATATATATATATATATATACATATATATATATATATATATATATATATATACATATATATATAACCTAATTAGGATGCTTTTGAATTTCCTTGCTCCCAGGGACCCAAATTCTTCCAAATTGCTAAAAAAAATTCTCTGTTAGTTTTAGCTTCTAATATTAAATGTAGGAAAGTCTGCACTGGGTTCTGGGGTCTCTTTTCTAAGTCTTACTTAATAGCATATATCAGATTTTTGTTGCAAATTTTTTATTAATGATAAAAATGAGCAAATACAATGTTACTCTCAAAATTTTGATTCACTCGTCGCTAAGATGCAAAATTATAAAAAAAAACAATGGAATTTTACCTATGTTATTTTCACAAGAAACTTCGGTTGGAGTTCCGACTATCTTATAGTTAATATTTATCTATTCAGGCAAATGTTTTTATTTTTTGGTTGGTAGGACTTCTATTGTCTAGTTAAAATTTTTCGTGAATTGGTTTATTGAAGTAGTGATTAACCTTTTGTTTGCAAAAAAACAGAAGTTGTTTTTTTTATTCTTATAATGTTTGCAAGTATTCAACAAAGATGAGCATTTTTTACTTAACTTCTAAAATAGCAATCAGAATAATTAACAAGTCTATAAGCTATTGAAATATGAAATGTACGTAACTCAAATGCTATAATTAAGGTCGATTAAAAGAAAAGTAGAAATAGTTTTGTTTAGAGAACTCTCCAGTGAGAGTATTTAATATGATGAATAAAATTAAACCTGCTTTTTCTTAGCATTGAATTTTGTGTGCGAAATAAAATATCAGCAGCCGAAACGTTCACAATAAGTTGCAGAGATTGATTTCATTAGTGAGAAGTCAATGTCAAGAGCAAGTGTCTTTAATTGGCATAAATTGTTCCAAGAAGGTCCAAAGCGCATTGAAGACGAGCCATATTAAAAGACGAACAGGAACATCTACAAAATCAAAGAATTGGTGCTACAAGATCATAGATTGACTAGTAGTCATTGGATGGATTTTTTCCACATTTCAAGGAAGTAAGAAAACACAATTTTGAAGTGTATCTGCAATTCCATAATGCACAATCCCACACTGCACTTGTTTTTAGTGACGATTTCGCCAAAAATTCAACCAATATCGTTTTGCAATCACCGTATTCGTCGGATTTAGTATCCCGTGACTTAAGTTGAAAGAAAACTATAAAGGAGAACATGATTTATATGCAGAAGATAAATTGAAAAGTATATAGTATGAAAATAGGATTTATGTAAAAAGAAGATAGTATGAAAAACTGAAGAATGTAGTAGAATTGTAGTAGTATATAATAATTATGTCATGTTGTAGGTGGATACATGCCTGAAAGCGAGGCCAATAAAAATTTAATAAAAAAAAATTATTGTACTTATTATACAGTTTAAGTCATTTTCCATGTTTGAAAATTTATAATGATCTGTTGTAAAATACAATGTATTAAAATAATAACCAGAAATACAATAGTGGATTTTCCAATCAAATGATGAATTATGAAGATATTTTATTGATTTCTATATAAAACTGAAATGAATTTTTGCAATTAATAAAATTACATTGTAAATTTAGTTTTCGTCTAAAATCAATGTAATTATATTTCAATAATGGCGGCTTTTTTCAACCTTCTATAGAAGTTTTTTTAAGTTTTTTTATAACTACATTTTTTGTTATTTGATAGTATATAGTTTGCTTGTATTAATCAGCCAGTTTGGAACGTACAAAAAATAATAATAAAATAAAATAAATTTGTCCTCATTCCGAATTCTTTCCACTCGTTACTGTATTTTACAAATTGGTTTTGTGACATTAACTTAGTTGATTAGAATCGGTAGTGCGCGGTTCAATTACTACTGATTTATTTGGATTTTCCTGATTACATCGTACTACAGGTACATGTATATATATATATATCTATATATATATATATATATATATATATATATATATATATATATACATGTTACATCATGAATAGCCTTGCAAACGAACACTTATACCAAATATATAAGTTAGAAACAAGATCAATTACGAACGTAAGATGCTCCTCTCATATTATGAGAGTGCAGGGCGAAACCTTCCTGAATTGATTCAAAGCACACGTAGCAGTATATCAACTGCTATATACTTACACAGAAAACAGGGCCGCATTTTACCCAAAAGTTGAAAAAAAAATACAAAGTAAAAATTATACTTGAAGTAACGGGTAGATGTCCTCTCAAAAATGCTTATTGCACACATAAGAAAATATTAAAGAGTTAAACTAAATTTTATTTATTTTTTCTTAAGGCAACTTTTATAAGAATTACGATATATGGAAGTATTCAATTTAAGCAATACGAATTGAGATTTAGTATATATTAAAATTAGCATGGCAAAATTTCCAATACAACCCAATAATTTGAAAATAAAACCAAGTCTGATTGAAATTATAAATACGTTTTTTTAAGAAATAATGATTTTTTTATAATTCAACCACATTTTGCAGGCCTATGGTATTTTAAGATGCTAGTTTAGATAATAAACTTTTTCTATTAAAAAGTTTTATTATAATTACCAGGAAAAATTTAACAATAGCTCTTGAACAAAACATTAATGGACACAAAAAACTTGCCATAAAAATAATTATATTTTATTTATTATATAGAGCATAGCATATAATTTTATTAATATGTAATAGCTAATTTTCAACTGGGCATCTATTTAATAACCTATTTTTTAACATTTATTAGTTAATTTCAGTATTGCAGTAAATAATGTCATTAATTTGTTTGCATATAATTGGTCGTTTTTTATAAGTGAAATATGGAGTTTTAAGAATTATAGATGTGTCTCAAATATATAATTTTATCTATTTGAATATCGCAAACAAAATATAACAATTCATGTATCCAATATGATTAAAATTTATCGAATTGTTAAATAAATTATATTTAACATATGTTATGTAATTTTTATTGTATATTTTGCCATACGTTGTTTAATTTAGAAATTTTTCATCATTAATGAATGTAGGTGTGTGCCAAGAGCAATTCCCTGAATTATAAATTGAAATATTATTCTGAATTGAGGTAGTTTTTTAGATAAATATTATAAACAGTAAATACACATATATTCCAAAATCATTAAGGACTATTTTAATAAAAATTAAGATATAAACTTTGCGACATACTACGATTTTTATGGTATTAGGTTGTTATGTCTTGATGAACTGTTATTTTAATTATATTTATTATAATTTTTATGTTTTGCTAAAAGTACATATCTGGTTGTATACTGCCTTATTTATAAATCTCACACACACTACGATACAAGTACATCCATATAAATAGAATCTTGGCACAAGATTCAGTTTTCCTCTTTGGCTTTTCCGCAATTATCTCCGGAAAACTTACAAGTGATTTAATCCCTTAATTACCTTTGGTTTCCTATATACCGATACTTATATATATATATATATATATATATATATATACGACCTTATAGCAGACCAAAATATTTTTAAGGAATAATATATATTATATATGTACCAAAACATTGAAATCAGATAAAAAGAAATAATAGAGTAAAATATAACAATAATGAAAGATAAAATATTTAGAAAGAAATTTATTTTTAAAATTTTTCAAAAACCTTAAGAACATTGCATTCTTCAAAGTTGAAAAGAAAATCTCAAAGTTATTTATACCATAAAACTTAATATTCATAAGCCGTACGTGCAAGAATGAACTAAATAAGGAATATTTGATGTATAATACATGTTGTTGAAATACAATGAAAATTTTATCTAAAAATTAATCAATTAATAACCTGCTAACTCCCACAATTGGTTTGTTTTGGCGTATATAGATTTATGACAAAAAAACTCAAGCTACTTATAACATCACATTTATTAATTCATGGATATCATTTTTATATTGTTAAACTAAATAAATCGTTGAGCTTATAACGTATTGACTTAATCACTACAGCCCAAGTCCTTTGGTTAAAACACTTAAGTCGGTGTTAACTAGTCCATCTTGAGAAGAACTTGATGATGAAGATGAAGAATGTTTGCTATGAGAGCTACTTGATCCAGTCACTGACGATAAAACATCTAAGTCAGTATTCACAAGTCCACTTTGACTTTCTGAGCCAGTCACAGTAGAAAGAATATCCAAATCGGTATTCACTAAACCTTCCTGACTTTGTCCACTACTTTGAGAAGACTGGCTACTTTGAGAAGACTTGCTGCTTTGAGAGCTACTAGATCCTCCAGTGACCTTGGATAGGACATCTAAGTCAGTATTTACAAGTCCACTTTGACTTTCTGAGCCAGTAACAGTAGAAAGAACGTCTAAATCGGTATTCACTAAACCTTCCTGACTTTGTCCACTGCTTTGAGAAGACTGGCTACTTTGAGAAGACTGGCTACTTTGAGAAGATTGGCTACTTTGAGAGCTACTGGAACCTCCTGTAACCTTGGATAGAACATCTAAGTCAGTATTCACAAGTCCACTTTGACTTTCTGAGCCAGTCACAGTAGAAAGAACGTCCAAATCGGTATTCACTAAACCTTCCTGACTTTGTCCACTGCTTTGAGAAGACTGGCTACTTTGAGAACTACTGGATCCTCCAGTAACCTTAGATAGAATATCTAAATCAGTATTCACTAACCCATCTTGACTTTCCGAGCCCGTAACAGTAGATAAAACATCCAAATCTGTATTTACTAAACCACTTTGGCTTTGACCAGAGCTGCCAGATGATCCATCGTTGCATTGCTCAGCGCTGTCTGAAGATTCCCCATGCCAATGCTCATTACTTCCAGAAGATTCATCATTGCATTGTTCTTCGCCTGACCAATCATGGTGTGACCAGTTAGAATCATTATCATGTTCATCGCTGCCAGAGGATTTATCATTACCTGACCAATCATGGTGTGACCAGTTAGAATCATTATCATGCTTATTGCTGCCAGAGGATTTATCGTTACATTGATCTTGTTCATTTGACCAATCTTGGTGAGACCAGTTAGAATCATTATCATGCCCTGAACTTCCATTATCATCATTACCTCCACCAGAAATGATATCGGCATCAGTGTTAATGAGACCGTTTTGGTTGGTTGATCCACCATTTGAAATAATATCAGCATCTGTGTTTACTAAACCGTCTTGGTTAGTAGAACCACCATCGGAAATTATATCAGCATCAGTGTTAATGAGACCGTTTTGGTTGGTTGATCCACCATTTGAAATAATGTCAGCATCTGTGTTTACTAAACCGTCTTGGTTAGTAGAACCACCATCGGAAATTATATCAGCATCAGTGTTAATGAGACCGTTTTGGTTGGTTGATCCTCCATTTGAAATAATATCAGCGTCTGTATTAACCAAACCATTTTGGTTAGTGGAGCCACCATCGGAAATGATATCAGCATCAGTGTTAATGAGACCGTTTTGGTTGGTTGATCCTCCATTTGAAATAATATCGGCGTCTGTATTAACCAAACCATTTTGGTTAGTAGATCCACCATCAGAAATGATATCGGCATCAGTATTAATAAGGCCGCTTTGGGAGGTTGAGCCACTGTTGGAAATAATATCAGCATCAGTGTTTAGCAAACCGTCCTGGTTAGTTGAACCACTGTTGGAGATAACATCTAAATCAGTATTGACAAGTCCATCTTGCACAGTTGATCCAGTATTCGAAATTACATCCAAATCAGTATTTACAAGCCCATCCTGCTTAGTAGATCCACCCAAACCACCCAACTGTGATATATAATAGTAATCAATGAATTATTCTACGTAGGATAAAAGTGTTATATTTAAAAATACTTACCAAAGGATTTGCTTGGCAACAGCTAATAATAGCAAGAACTAGTATAGTTTTAAAATGCATCTCAGTTTCAATTGAGATTAAAAAAAAACTGAAGTTATTGCTATAAAATAGTAGATGTACTGATCTGATCAGAAAGCCTATACAATTGCAATAGCTCAACAAATTATTTTCTGATGCTTTGGTCAAAAGAAAATGACTATATATACCTTATAGAAAAATAAACAATGCGAAACGATTTGTTGTTGTTGTTACAAAAATAACTAAATCACAATATTATAAAATAATTGTGAAACCACCTGAATAATCAATAAACTCTTTTTGCATTAACTTTTCTAGTAAGTTTATATGAAAACACCTACATGATTGATTGAATTGTTTATTGATTTTTTCTTCATCGCCGACAAACAACTTATCGAGTCGTTGACTCTGTTAATTGTTTAAATATTAACGCATTACGTATTGTTTGATATCGACACAAGAAAAATATATCAAATGTTCAAATATTTATTCTAAAATTATTTAGTTATTTTTGTTGCTTGTATTATAAATTAATGGCATTGCAAAAAAATTGGGAATTAAATTGGTATTAATATTTTTTGACATAATTTAGACAAAATTTGTATAAATGTATGTGAATGTGGTTCGACATTTTTTGTTAAGAATAATTACAAAATATTCATAATAGTTGCATTGACAATTTAAAAAGTAATTTGTTGAAATCTGCAATAATGGCAGTCCGTTACGCATACTAACTGATATCAAGCAGTAGTAATATCAATTTATACTTGAAAATATATATTTGCATTGATTCCAAATAAATTAACTTTTACAAGCATTAGAACTATTATGTTAATCGCTTTTTACTATTAAACTGCTAGATTCCTTTTTAGTAGAACAATCTATATAAAAATTACCACAAATAATGAAATGTATTTATATAATAATAGTAATATTGTATTTCCAAAAAGTAAATCACAAACATCCAGTACAAATTAACTTAACTATGGAAGATTTTCTTTCAATATTATTCAAAAACTATACCTCTTGGTTGCCAACTATTATTACTTTGATATAAAAAATTATAATATATTTCTTTTATTTCTGTTCTACGGGAGTAGAAAATGGCAAGATTTACCTTTACATTCTCCTTTGTACTCAACTCAACTTTTTCTACATTATATCAAATATTTAGCAATCTAAGTAAATATAAAATTAGCATAAACGACATTTTTTTAAGTTTATAAATAAAAACAGAAATTAATTTTTTTTTTAAAAACTATAAAAGACAATGAAGCTATAAATTATATTTATTAAAATTTAAAATATTTATAAATTATAAGATGTTACAGGTTTTGTATATTTTATATTGAAAAATGAATTTATAAATGTTTTTCCTAAGATACTATTGATATTAGGCAATATATCATATCTTTAGCTACTATGATTTACTATAATTTCTAATCCATAGATTCAAGTAAGAATTGAAGTAAGTAAAGTAAGAAGTAAAATTTTTATATTTCAAGATCTCTTTATTGGATCACGTTTCAATATCTATACGTCTACGTCAATACTACTATCAATATTCAATTCTTCGATTTGTTCATTTGAAACTATATCTTCTACCAATTCACATCAGTATTATCTTCTAATTTAGGTATTTGATTAGCATCTTGCATAAAATCTTCTGTATTTACGACAATGTTTGATGTAAAATCCAATTCTTCATTATCATTTAATTGTATTTTTGAATCTTCATCGAACACATCTACAGTATCTAATTTGTCTAAAGTTGAGCTCTCGCCAATATTTTCTAATAAATCAGTTTTGTTAACATCATCATTAACTGGTGAAGATCCCAAAAATTCTAAAAGGCTTCCAGCATTCTGATTTTCGATTTGGTTGTTATTGTTCGCTATGAAAGTTGGATTATTGCCAATGGGCAATATTCCTATAATTCAAAAAAAATTGAGATTATAGTTTTATTATTATTGAGATTGGCTTTATTGTATTGAGAAAAATTTTACCTGTTACTGGTACTACTTTAACAATCTCGCTCAGAACTGGAAAATGTGAGATAGGATTTGAAATAAAACCGCCAAAGTTGAAAATGTTATCAAATCCTAGGATTCCTAAATTTGAGAAACCTGTACCTGCTCCAAATATACCACCTAAACTTGTTAAGGTATTTCCAGTACCAAGTTTTAATGCCGATTTTTTCATTTGTATTATATCACTTATAAAACTTGGTTGTGAATCAGGATATTGAGATTGTCCATAATTTGGAGAAAAGTTTTGTATGTTAATAACACCAGCATTAACATTGCTTATCTACGAATGTAGAAACAAAATTATATTTAATCATATTATATTAATTATATTATATTTAATCAAATGTATTTGAACTCTTTCTTAGAGGCAATAAACTTTAGTTTAATCAAAGCATAAATATTTTTATTAAAAAATTATATTGCATATTATGATTTTTTAAATAATTACTCACCAACATGTGCTCAAGGCAAATACATAACAATAAAATATGTTTCAAGATCATTGTAAATTTATTTAAATTTATAATTTATTGCGTTGTATTTATTGTGGAATCAGCACAAAATAATTTCACTTACTTGATCAAGTAGAACGAAAATTTAACTAAAAAATTCGTGATATTTTAGTAAAGGTAAATATGTTTTCATACATTTTTATCACTATGAGCAAATCGTATTAGCATTCTTTCACGTTTTTTAATAAGTTTTATTTCATCTCCAAATTAGTTTATTTGCCTATTATATATATATATATATATATATATATATATATATATATATATATAATATCATTTCACTTTGACCTATGAATTATTCATAGATGAATACTATTGATATTGAATGCTTTAACATCATTAGTCCTCGTATTCAGTACGTTCATGTTTCCATTTAATTTTACCAAAATTCACTAATATAGCTTTAAATATATTATTATTTGCTAAAAAACATGTTATAAACAACACATAAATAAACTTTATTCAATAAGCATACTTTAAATATTAGTAATATAAAGAAGATTTGCTATAAGTATTTTGATATATTTTATTTTATTTATTCTTTAAAAAGCACTTGTACTTAACTAAGTTATTATTGAGATTCAATTTTCAATCTTTATTTTTCTATAAACTAAATAACAAGTGAAATTAACATTTTTATCCGAAACTGACTCAACCAGCTTGTAAATTTTTCTGAAGATGTGATGTTCATTTACTTTTGATGAATTTAGATTAAAAAAAAAAATAATATTTATATGATTATATGATAAAAAAAATATTTCACAGCATCTTTTATCTATATTTTAGGTACCACCGATGAATTTGCTGATGTTTATTAATTATTTCACAATTAATTAGGTGCAAATACATAAAAAGGAAAAAAAAAATCTGTTATCTATAACATACGGTTGTTTTTCTTATTGTATATAGAAAATCAAATCACTGTATATAAAATAAGCTAGTATCAATCACTTATGGCTGTTCTTACAAATTAAATTTACTACAAATTGAAGAAATTGAAAATTGCACGTTCATTTATCGTATTTGCTAGTGAACAGTCACACTATTTTTTTATATTACCTTAATATGCCATAAAAAAACAAGAATTTCAAATTTTGGGCCAAAGAACTGAACCTTAGACAACCACAGGTATCCAGGTGCATTTTGCGTCTCGAACAACTTGATATCAAGCAGTAGTAAAATGTTTTTACTTCTATATAAATAGAAAACTAGCTGTAAGTGGAATTCTGTCTTAAGGCAATTAAGGCATCGTGCCTTAAGGCAAATTGCTGGAACTTCCCGTACCAAAAATTATTATTTTTTTAAAAACGATTAACATTTTTGAAAAAAACTTACTTTGAAAAAATAAGATTTTTGAGAAACTATAAATTGGACAAAAAATTACTTTTTTTTGAAAAAAAAAATTTAAAAAAAAATTTTTTTTTTAAAAATTTTTTTTTTGAAAAGAATTTTTTTTTTTATTTTGACATATTGTGGAAGATCTAAACTTTCTTTTCAAAGCAATCGTACTGCTTTAACTGCATAGGGACAAAATATAAAGCGCGTAAGCGCCGCGTCGCTGTCTAAAGCATAAGCATTGGTACGGAACCCATAGGAATGTTAACAAAATGTATACTTATTGTTAAAATCTCTATAAAATATCTGATAATTTGATGTGCATTAATATGTCTGATGATCATTTTTGACCGCCAAATGGCTCATTTTTTTACTTTTTCCTCCATATCTCCGAAACCGCTAGACCTACCTGCATGAAAATTTTATCGGTTCTTCATCTTGTCAATATAAGTGAAATGTTTTTTGAATTATTCAAATCGGACGCTCCGTTCTTTTAAAAACTAAGTTACCGTTTTCGGCACTTTTTGCCCCGTATCTTCGGAACGGCTAGACCTGCCTTCGCCAAAAACTAATCAGCACTTCTCCTTATCAATACGAATCGAATGTTTTTTGAATTATTAAAATCGGTTGATCCGTGTTCCCGAAATCGTCGACGAAAATTTGTATCCGCACATACATACACACACATACATACATACATACATACATACATACATACATACACACACACACATACATACATACACACACACACACATACATCCATTTTTTCTAAGGTATGCCAAAATGTTCAGAAACCTCTGAAACGTAAAGATATATAAAAATTTTCATTTTTGATTTTTTTGCGATTACTATAACTTGCCCTACGGGAAGTTAATAATGCAGGTGCAATTTGCGTCTTAAACAACTTGATATCAAGCAGTAGTAAAATGTTTTCACTTCTATATAATTAGCAGAATATATATCTAAATGTAATTTAAAGTGATAAATGTTTTCCAGAGCCGTTGCTGTAACGAAGTGAAAATAGGTATGATTACAGTTGGAAATAATTATGCGGATCATAGTTATAGAGGACAAATAAGGACTAAAAATATTTATTAATTTATTATTTAAGGTAGTCAAGGTAGATATCTAATTCATTCGTTAAATTGTATTTATATTGTATCATTATTAAAATCTATTTATCCGTTGTTTTTCTTGAAAACCCAGTCACATTAGTATTCTGGTTGACGCGTATTATTGTTTGTGTCCTGTCAAAATGCGAACGTGAACGTCCTTCAGAACGAAGAGAAGAAACCCGCCATAAAAGGTCCTTGTTTATAGCACACGGACTCGGCTATCTAATTATGTGATAAAGAATTTATATGTTACAGTATTACACAAGTAAATCCTACTTTCTCATACAATAATTTGATTGCTTTGTAGAATACTTAATAATGAAATAAAAAAGTGATATTTCTTAATTTGGCAGTCTCTAATGGGTTTAGATACAATATTAAAAAAAATTAAAAACACTAATAAATACATATGGAATAGTTTTATAAAAACTGGATACTACTTGCATGTATCTCATAGGAGCACACCTTCAATTATTGTTCGATTCAACAAATTTATTATGCCATTTCGTTTTTATTTTTCCAACTCAAATGTTAATTCTCAATCTGACTGACTATTTTTTTCTCTATAAAATATTCGCGTTCAACTGAATTAAAACTATTTTTTTAAATTGTCATGTCACTCAGTGTCACACACAATAATAGCAATTTGGCATATTCATATTCAAATGCAAAACTTGGCAAAAATAATTTGTTGGGATAGAAATGGGATAGAAATAGTTACTCTGCTCTATTATATTTTTATGAACTGCTGTTGTTGTTATATATGATACAAAAACAAATTTTTATTCAAGGTACACAGTTATAGAGTAAGGAGGGGGTATAAAGTTCCGCGGTAAATAAGATCTACCACCGTGAGGATTTTTTTAACAACAATATTTGAAAGTAGAGATAAAAAGTTGTATAACGTACCATCACCTTGTTTGCTACAATGGTATTCTTGTGAGATAAATGACAATGTTTGGAAGTCAATAACAAAAGCATTTTTTCGTTGTTAGTTTTTTTTTGGCTGTGAGCACTGTTGTTTAGTTTACAAAACCCCAATATAAACAAGATTAGATAGACAGATTCAATAAATTTTTTAAATAACCTCTACAAATGCTTACATGTGGGTGCGGTAAAAAGTATCAAATGATCCTTTGCCATGACAAAGATGTAACGATAAAAAGTAATTAGTAAAATAGGTTAAAAAATCAATTTTACAAGATATATTTTTTATATAGTTTAGCAATTAAATGAATAGATATTTTAACTGTGCATATGCATATTTTTTACGAAATACCAGAACAAGTTTATACACAGTGTTATTTTTGTAAAAAATATAATGCAATGTAAAGTAATTTGAAAATGCAATGAAATCTGGAATTTTGGAAGTGAGCATTTACCACTTGTGCACTATAATTAATATAATTACAGGTATTATAAATGTGTTGGTGAAATATTAATTAGAAATCGTAATGCAACCTAGTGTTTAAAAAAGCAAAAACCTATTCCTGGAATAAACAGTTAAATTTTGTATCTAAATAGCTAAATCCCAATATCGGTTGATCAACCACAAGGGTAAGAAACACATATCAGGAAGTTAGTGCATATGACATTTACGCCTAGTTCTTCAACATATTGACAAACTCGATTATTTACCTATTCAGGAATATTTTTGTAATTTTCCTTAATTCAAATGACCACTTAAGCCTAGTTATCATATAATTTCCGAATAACAATCGTAGCTAAATCAACATCTACTAGTCGCCTACAATGTATTTAGAGCAAAGCAAACCAAACCAAAAGGGTTTACTTATGTGCATAGTTAGCTCAGGGAGACACATCTGACTGTATATATCTGTAGATGGTACTAGATATCTGTAGCTGGTGGTGGATTGGGGTAATTTAGTAACAAGCCCTTAGGACATTCAATGACTCTTGTTAGTCTATCAGAAACTATATGGATACGCGCTAACAATAGATAACATAACTGACTGTCTAGGCGTAGTATAGGTGATAGTAATAGGCAGGTTGGTGCATGTGTATTGATTGAGATTTCAAACGACACAAAAGCCTTGGACTGATTGGGTAATTAATTTATAGTAACTTATGTATATTTGCTAATAACTGTATTGTTGGTTGATGTTTAATTATTTGAAAATTAAAACCACCGATCCAGCTTTTTTAATTCTTTTTATTCTGGTTTTCGGTAAACTCGGTTCAGTATTTTTGTAACGTAGTAAAAATTATGCACCTTCCTGCTGATTCTAAAGAAACATTTCGACTAATCCAAAACTAACTAGTGGGGTGTATGGCATAGCGCGTTAAGGCAAATTGCTGGAACTTCCCGTACCGTGATGAAATGTTCGAGGAATACTGAATGTTTTCAAATAGATGATTATTAATATTGTAGCATTGTCTTATATTTATAAGAATTATATAAACCTAATTGCAAAGTTGAAATTATTTGTTTAAAGTATATTAGAACTATAGTCAGAATTAAAAATAAAATCTAAATTATTTTTCATATACAATTTTTTTTTGACAAAAAAAAATGAAAAAAAAAGTTGGAACAATTTTTTTTCCCGAAATCAATTATTTTGTTAAGACAAGCAGAACATTCTTTGAATATTTAAATCGGGCGCTCAAAAACTGCCATTTTTTGCAAATTTAGCCCCGTATCTTCGAAATGGCTAGGCCTGCCCTTGCCAAAAACTAATAAACACTTTCCCGATCATTACTAATTGAATGTTTTTAGGTCATTCAAATCGGATGCTCCGTTCTCTCAAAAACTCGATTTCTATTTTCTGCACTCTTTGCTCTTCATCTCCGTAACTGCTGGACCTGCCTTTGCCAAAATCAAATCGGTTGATCCGAAAACGTGACTGAGAAATTGTATCCATACATACAAACATACACACAAACACACACACATCCATTTTTTCTGAGGTATGCCAAAATGTTCAGAAACCTTCAAAACGTCGAGAAATGTAAAAATTTACAATTTCGATTTTCGGCCCATTACAATAACTTACCCTATGGGAAGTTAATTAACGCGAGTTTCCTTTAAGTTTGATCTAAAGGCATTTAAATTTTTGAAATCACATACGCATGTTTTTTCTAATTTGGTGTCAAACGATTCACATTGCTTCAATCGTCTGGAAATCATACATTAACGAATCACATTTTCTTCCAAATGTAAAAACTCTATTAACTGCCAATGTGCGATTTTGGTATATTTGGTATAAATCATCTAAGAAAAATAAATTTTAGACGCGCGTGGATTACGTTATGGGAGTTATAGAACTTTCAAACCGATTTAAATCATTTTAAAACTACGGTTATAAAATTACGGCGATTTTGGTATACTCTAGAAATTGTGATTATATATTCTAGAGTCATCCGAATTTTCAGGAAAAAACGAGAAACTAATCATTCAATTTTATCTTAATAATGATGTTGTATTTGCAGAAACTATACAAACAAAAAAAATTGTAGTTTATCTTTGTATAAAATAGCATTCATTGAATTCCTTTCTACATTGAATAAATTGGAAGAAATTTATATAACGTTAGATTGATCCAGGACTAGTTTTACATGACCATATTTATATCTTTTCGACTTGAACAATATTGTTCTATAAATGATTAATATTTTGTTGAATTTCTTCCTCAGTCAGTAGAGGTTTATATTTGATATAAGCTTCAAGAAAGTCTTCGAGCGCTTGCCGTGCGCATCAACTCTTCGTAAATAAATGATCAAACTTTAATATCGTAGCTCACGAATGCATAAAATAGATTGAATTCTATTTACAATTCCTGTACTATTTCAACAAATGTTTCCTATTTGTAGAAAGAATGTGGTTTATTTATTAAAATCGTAGAAACTATTGGAGCATGGCATCGTGCCTTACGGAAAATTGCTGGTACTTTCCGCAGCGCCATTTAAAATTTTTGATAGATTTTTATGTTAATGTCTGATTTTTTTTTCGAAGCAATTGCGCTGCTTAGAGTTTTAGAGAAGAAATTCAAAGTCTTACAATTTAACATTACAAATTTTGATATGGAATCATAGTAATGTAAGAAAGAGTGCGCGTAAGGTTCACACGCGATTAAAGTAAAATTTTTATGCTATGTACGAGATGGAATTTAAGTTAAAAATAAATACATCATATAACTATTTTGAATAATGTTTATTAGTAATATGGTAACACTCGTGATGCACACATTTATTAGTGTCGACCATTATACATATTTATATAATACTAAATTATAAATTATATATTTATAATAGCATTAAAAATTTACATGGTTCTTATAATGTTTATTTCATAAATTTATCGAACATGTTGGTTGAGTTTCTGGACAACCCTGCACATGTATATTGTGTAAATATTTTTATATTGGTAAATAAATATAAATTGTATTTTTAAGCAAAATTCATTTTTGTTTTCTCAGTACAACAATACCTATTTTGAATTTAAATTATTTAATAAACTGCAAAACCCGGATCAAAATTCTGCTAACGATTATCATGTGACATGTATTTCTTATAAGATACTTATACTATATTCACGTATGCCTAAACCTTAAATTCTATGTTGTACGCGTTTTAACTAACTATATAGTACGCCTAATACGCCTAATACGCCTACAACCCTATATACATAACACGCTCAATATTATTTCTTATCTTACAACTATAATTTTTCTTAAACGCTAATTTTTCCGAACCCTACCGAGAATCGAACCCGAGCCTTCTGCGTGGCAGGCAGCGACCTTAACCACTAGACCACCGTATCGCTGAGATTGAACGCTTTTTTCCGCGTGTGGTCATGTCACCTTAGTTTCAATTACTTAATTATAAGGTAAAGGTACCGCGGAAGAACAGTGCGTCTCTTAATATGTTATTTGTGGGGGACCTAATAGAGTAGCGGTCAAGGCGCTCGACTGCCACGCGGTGGTCTCGGGTTCAATTCCCGGTGTGGGGAATAGATAAACAATAGAGTATAGGGTAGAGACAATAGATAAGAGTAAAAAAATATAGTATAGGGTAGAGACAATAGATAATAGATAATAGTGAAATATAGCGTGTAAATGGTAGTATGTAAGGTTCATAAAAGGTAGTATGTAAGGGTAAAAAGATATGTAGGGTGTATGTTATATACCGAGCGCTTTTAAATATGGAAACACGACTGGTAAATTTTGTGAATTAAGCAGTAATGATAATGATTCAAATAAACATTCATACAGACAAATTTTGCGAAATTACCATTTGCACCGAAGATAGTGATGAATGTGATGATGATATTATCCTACCAACAAAAAGAAGAAGTTTGATAAATTAAATGAAGAGTGGAAAGGCATTAGCGAATGTGCCGATTCTTCTTCAATAATCGAGTTTGACATACATCAACAAACACCCTACACGACTACAAATACCAAGCAATATAAGACATCCAATAGATTATTTAACTTTATATTTTACAAATGAATTATTAGACAGTATAACTGAGAAAAAACAAACCATTATGGCAGCAAAAAATGAACAAATATACTGATCAGTGGTACATTCTAACAGCGAGAGATAGAAAAAGGGATTGTATTATCTGTTCTGACAGAAAAGCACAAGGAGGAAGGCGGCGAACAAAATTTTATTGTAAAATATATCAAAATCCACCAGCTAAGCATTTTGGAAATTGTTTTGAACGTCACCATTCTTTATGTAATGATCTGAAATAAATTAATATTATAATGTATGTCCTTCAATGACCACAATTTTTTTTCAAACAAATTGCATAACATACACAATGAAATCAAGTTTACAGCCCAGTAGATTGTTTTGAAATTGGTGCGATCCCGTTATTTTTGATTACTACATGTTTCTGTTTGATATCATTATATATTTTAATAAAGGTTGTCTGATAAATGACAATAACAATCACACTTAAAAATAACTGTGTAATTTAATTATATACTCTGTGTTTCTATTTTGAGATTATATAAAAATCAGCTATGCGTAATATGCGCAACCCACGATTTAATTAAATATGAAACGACTCGAAAGGGTTTTGACGTTATGCAGACACAGATATTGTCAAAGAGACTCATACACACAATACTGTGAACATTATATAAAATAATAATAAAATGCGAATTCTTATGTGGGCTTGTACTTTTCCATTTATTCAATATTAAATACCGTATTACGTACTTCCATCGTCGTAAACATAATATTTGTTTTCGTTGCAAATATTTACATTGAATTAGCATATGTCTCTACTCGAAAAGCTTGCGCGCACAAACGTTGAGAATCAAAATGTTCAAAACGGTTCTTCACACATTTGCCTGGTTTTTATTTGACATTTTATGTAGCCAGAACGTCACATGGTATTTGCAGAATTACACGATCCAAACATAAAGTGTGCAATAGCAAGTATTTGCATTTTATTGCAATTTGCATGTATGACGTTGCACTTGTGGTGTGTGTGCTCAAACGATGCTTGCATTGCAACAAAAGAAACTATTTATAGAATTTATTTAATCATAAAATATATGAAAACATATCTGTTGCATTCGAATTTGTAACATGTGATGTATAGCTCTTGCTTTCTATGCTTTAATTATGTTCCGATATTTACACAAGCTGGCTTGGCAAACATTGTTTTGTCATATAAATTGTTTTCAGAGAATTTCTGTGCTAATACTAAAATGACTATTAAAAAATAGCGGTTTTTTGTAGGAAAATGAAAATTTAAGGCAGTATGTGTTTTTTTTTAAATACAAATGATACAGAAATAAATTGAAAGAAACTGATCCAAGAAAAACGTAATTAGAGATCATCCATCCTTACCACATATGTGGTCCACAATTCGGAGATATATGACAAGACTTACTATATTGTTTATATTTTTTTTGAATGAAAGTAATATATTATAATTGCAAATTTTGTCGATATTTCAATCTTATGAAAATTGCGTTTATAAATTAATATATAGTATAAAAACTGTTTTATGATATTTTGTTATATTCTATTATAATTTTACATATTTTAGATATGCTTATAGTTATTTTAATTTTCTCTCGGTCAAGGTATAGAGGATGACAAGAATTTAAATTCATACAAATATTTATATACACAAATAATATATAATTATATTCGTTATTTCTTATCTTCCGAACAAAAAAATCAACTAATAATAAAAAACGCAAGTTTCTTGTTTTTACGTTTCGAGATTAGATATGTAGGAAAATACCAAATAAATAATAAATAATCCGGGACAGTATATATATATATATATTTATATATATATATATATATATATATATATATATATATATATATATATATAAATATATATAAATAAATATATATATATAAATAAAGTTATTATATATATATATATATATATATATATATATATATATATATATATATATATATATCAATAACTTCGGCTCTGCGTCGCTGAATAACAAGGCCATAAGATTTTTCTCGACATAAATTATTAATTATATAACATCTTTTCTTGAGATATTTATAAAAATATTTATTAATTTAAAAGAAAAGTTATACAAAAATGTTTTAATTATACAAAATGTCATACCTGGTTCTGAAGGAACTGATTGAATGTGCATCTTACCTGTAACAAGAATAAATTTATTTATTTCGTGTTTATATATTATACATTCCTTTAGATTTTCATTTGATATTAAAACTAAATTCTAATTTGATATTTTGTTAGAATTGAAGGATAGTGTACTTATTAAAGAATTCATTACGTCCATATTGGTTGTTCATCTTTTATAAAATAACACCAATATTTAATAAATATATAATTTAGTATATTAATGAAAGGTGAACCACTGGGTTTTTCTTTTAAAATTCTGTGTTATTTGTCAAACTAATTTCTAAATGTTTTTCTATTTAGACAGATTGTAATTTATAAGAAAATAAAAAAAAACTTTTATAGATTGTACTTTTTGAAGTCTAGAAAATCCAGCATTTACATTGTGTAAATGTTCTATCACCGAAAAATTATTAATATAACACTATAAATATGATATGGCAAATTTTAACTTAAAATAAATTTCATAACTAAGACATGAAGGTTATTGAATAATGCGATTTTCTAATTCAAAGAAATATTTCATAACTTATGGACTAGACCATTTTCATCCATAAATCATAAAAAATTAAGATTAACTATCAGAGAATGCTCTGAGAGAATGAAACTTAATTTATTCGATATGAAGCTGATTGCAGTGTTTTTTAATTTGCAATATTTGAATAATATTCATAAAATTTTGGCAGGAAATTTACGCTTCATTTAAATACCTATCAAAATACTTTAATTTTTTTTAAAGATCATCTTTAATAACATTAATATCAACAATTAAGTAACTAGTTGTCAGTAGCATTTTACCTTAAAGCAAGTTTCTTGAACTTAGACGTCAACTGTAATCGGTAGTTATCACACATATACAAAGCCAAACATACTTCTCCAAATATAGTCTCATTCGATTCAGAATGACTTGAAAAAGTCTTGAAAAACTAAATTTTTTACGAAAGCCTTAACTTCGATTTTGGGCAGTTGATATGAAAACAGATCGATAGTTTAAGAATTAAACCTTGATACTCGTTGATTTCATAATAATTTCCACCTAAGGCAGTCAGTAGTACAATATTAAAAGAAAAGAAAAATATATAATTTTTTTCAAATCTAGGAGATGAAATCAACTTACTTTTGCAAAAATAAGAATTTAGTAAATAAAATATTGAAATATTGTCATTAATTAAGATTAACTACTTCTGCACTTGAACTCTATCCTTTATTAAAGCAATTCCGTGATTGTTCAAGAAAGTATAACTTACAAATTAGCCCGTGTTCTCTGTCAATTGCATTCCCCATCTATCTTGCCTGCTAATCAACGTGAATGACCCATGGATCTCTATTATTCAAAGCTGGAGGAGAGTAGATTTGAAATAGGTCGGTTCATAGCAAATGTATCGAACCAGACTCCACAATTAAATTGGACTCTATTTGCTATGTTATTACTCAATATAAAGGACTGAATAATTGCTTTTATTGACCCAAATGTCAGATCTCATGAAAATTATGACTGGAATACATATGGACCTATTTGATACTGATGAGCATCGAACAAGATTGTCGGATAATAATCTGTAGGTTTGAGATATAAAATATTTTATGTATTTGCTATAGGATTAATTTGGTGAAATTAGTAGAATTAAAATTCATATATTTTTCACGAATCACTATTTATAGTCAAAACATAATTATGAATATGAATCATTACCTTGTACATATTTAATGTTTTGCAAATATATGTACGACCTTAGCTATTTTGTTTCTAATTTATTTTCTAATGATTCTGAAATCGAAAACTCCAACTAAAGTTCTATTTGCCTATAGTTTAAAATTTCTATTCATAAACACATACAATTGCTCTAGATTTTATAAATTGTAAGGCTGGATAGTATACAAAACATTATCAGAATTACAACATCAGAAAGTACAAATTAAATGTAACTACCAAGGTAAATATATGTATTTATTAATTAATAATAGCAGCTATAAATTCAATTATTTTAGTTACATATTTTATATCTCTGTAATCATAAAATTCAATATATAAGGTTGGAATCTCAGTAATTTCAGCGTAGATGGTTTCAATTAAATTTTTAGGTTTTAGGTTTGCTGACGTAGTCCAAATATAAAATTACTATTGGTAGTGGATATAGTTTTTTGAGCCCTCGCGTTATTTATGATTGGCGTTTATTTAAAGATAGAGAATGAAATCGAAAATTCTTGCCATATTTTGTTTTTCATTTCTGCAATGTAAAGAGTAGGGTTTATACAAAAATCTACAATTCAGAAAATCGGTTTTCGAATTTCAATTTTACCAGAAAACCGGTTATAACCGGTTTTCGAATTTTATATAGAAAATACAATTTTGCTCGAATATTCTGTAATAACAAAAATTTATCCGCAAAAGTGCGATTTAAAGCAGTATTTGGCTGAATTCATTTGTTGTTCAATTTTACGGATAGTAAACAAAATTATTTTAATTTTAATTAGTAGAACAAAAAATATTAGTCTATCTGGATTAAATAACTTTGCAAATAAATATTCGGTAATCATGCATCATTTTCACATATAAGAATAAAAATATATTTATAATAGTGAACGGCAAGTTTTCGAATGAATGAAAATAATACATTTAAATAAAAAACATGTGTCGAATTAAAAAAAATATTAAATACAATCTTTGTTAATATCAATTTTAGTTTTAAAAACAATTAAGCTAAACCCCGAGTTTAAATTCAGGGCAAATTTTAAAACTAATTTTAAAAATTCTAATTAGTTTTTTGTTTAATAAAATATTTTCAAAGAAATGGCTTAATATAATATAACATATAATAATGTTTTTGTTATTTTATGTGTGGCTTCTAGGGCTAAATACTCTTTTTTAAGTTTAATTAGAAAAATATACTGAAGAAGAAGTGACACTAATTTAAATTAATATATACACTGGTATGGAAGTACAAATTAATATATACATTAGATAAAAGATTACAGAAAACCTTTCTGGAAACTACAGCAGACTGATAAAGTTCCATATGATTCCAAGAATCAAAACGCTCGCTTCCATCTGGTATATTTGGCTATATTTGTCATTTTCCATTTATACAGTGAAAATTCACGAAAAGTTATGATGTCTACGTTGAACAATTAACAAATTTAAACAATGTAGTTTAAAGTGGCCTGAATTGGCTAATCTAATTGTAATTTATTATTGACATCACAAATTTTTGGCTATTTAAGAAAAATTTTTGTACCCTGACCATGCACCTTCTGATACATTTTTTTTCATTCGAAAATTCAACAATACTTCAAATAGTAAATAATTCATTAATTACGATGGTGTCCAATTACCTGATTCAGTTTTTTTTATTTTCTAGACAACATATAAGTGCTTTCTAGACAACATATAAGTGCTTATAAACTGGACGAGGACGTTTATATATATTTGAGAAGTAAATTATGAGAGTGAAAATTATGAGAAGTAAATAAACAAAACTCAATTAAACTAAAATGACGGAATCAATCTTTTATCAATTTATAGAAATTGAATTCCAAACTTAAAAATATTTATTTCAGGTATAGTGGTGAGCTTTAAACATTTAGCTTGAACTAAAATTAAAATCCAAATCATTTTCAGTACTTAAAAAAAATTCAAAATTGAAAAATGTTTTTTTTTTGAAATTTTGAAATCAAACATTTTTCTGCTTTTTTCAAAAACTAATAGTTTCTTCTGACTTTCAATAGAAGCAAAATGTTTTTTGAGTTATTGAAATTCGATGCCTAGAAAATCTGCCATTTTTGCATTTTTGGTTCTGTATCTCCGAAACGACACGTCCTATCTCTGCATCAAAATTTAATCGTTACATTTCTTTATCATTACAAATTAAATTTTTTTTAATCACACTCCTGAAACGTCTTTACCGACCAAAAGCACATTTCAGCACATCTCCTTATAAATAGGAATCGAATGTTTTTCGAATAATTCAAATCTGTTAGTCTATAGTTACAAAAACGTGGTCGAAAAATTGTGTCTACACATACATACACACACACATGCAAACATAATTTTATTTGTAAGGTACACCAATATGTTTAGAAACATTTCAAAGGTAGAGATAGGTAAAAAAAATATTTTTAATTTTTGGGCAACTACGATAATTTACCTTAAGGGAAGTTAAGGTATAATTTGCCCTACGGGAAAGTTTATCATAAGCTAATTAAAATTTGTGAATTTCTAGATATTTATTTTTTTTAGCATAAATTAACATTTAATTCATGAAATTCGTTTACTTAAAAATCGCGTTTAAAAAGGTCAGTGCCAAATGAATTTCCTTCAATCAACAAATTGATAATATCTCACGGCGCGCATACTAATTTTCGGCGTTCTCAAATATTTACGTAGCACCTGTGCGGCTGTGCAAAGTGCGTTATTAATTATATCAGACATCTTTGCGTATTTATTTTTCACTCCGCTTATCATCTTTCTGTTGACACTGTCTGGTCATTTAATTCGTACAAAGTGTATTCCTTGTAAAGGTTCTAATAACATTTAATGCCATTATGTAAATAGCAGAAAGATGGATCAGAGAGTGTGTGTCGGTCGTGAGATTATTCAAAAATTTTGGGGTTGTATGTAGGCAATATTAATTTTTTTTGAAAAATTTGGTGAAAATTGTTGTAGTTTACAGTGAAGTTGTGAAAACACGTATTTATGTAAGCAAGTGAAAGTTTGTCTCAATTTTCTAATGAACTACTTATCAGCATTAACTTTTTAACAGAGAGCTAAAGAATAACATTTTACCCACAATTAACCCTTTTGCTACATATATCGTTCATGTACGACATTCACTAGACCACCTGTGTATACGAGTGTCGTTCATGGGCGTCAGCATTATGTGCTTGTGTGTGCGGATGTCATCCATGGACGACATGTTCTGTGTCAGGTTTTGCTTCAAAATTTATCACTACATCTTAAAACACAGATTATCGATTTATTTCAAGATATGTTTGTCATTTCCAATAAGAATGTGTTGAAAAATTAAAAATCACGCTTCTAATAAACAAAAAATTAGTAATAGTTACTACACTATTACTATTGCGTTATCTAATTCTTCAACACATTCTTATTGAAACTGGCATAAATATCTTGAAATAATTCGTTGTCCCAGGGGTCTCTTTAATAGTGCTATTTTTTCGTAGCAAAAGAGTTAAACTTATTTCGTTGTGATTATTAAACTTACATATTTTTCGTAGGACAATGAAGGAATCTTCTATGTATATACATATCTCGCGAAATGTCAATTATTAACAAAAAGAAATTAAGAACTTTTTTTAGTTCCATGGTTTCTCCACTTACAAGAGGAGGTATGTATCATGTCTTACAAAATGTATCTAAGTATTACAAAATTTGCAATTTTTCTTTTACCCTGGTATATTACAAATGACATCCTACATAAAGACCTAAAAATAAAAACTATTAATGAAATGATAAAAGAAAGGAGCAAAAAATAGCACGAAAAACTAAGCAATAAATATCCCACACGAAGATTGAAAAACAAATGGCCATACGATCTTAAATAAAATGTCAAAAATAAAAAAAAAAAAGATATTTTATAGGAGATAATCTCTTAAATGCATTAACACTGCAAATGCATTGTCTTAAAAAATGTATATTATTTTGATTGACAATAAAACTATACAAATAATTTTTTTTTTGTTCAAATGTTATTGTAATTAAGAGTAGTGATATTAAACATATAATTCATATGTATATTTTTTTGAATTAGAAATAAGTATTTTCTTGATATAGTTGTTTATAAAAATATATCATTTTTGATAGTTGCTATAATCAAATTGTAGTAGTTTCAATTGATTTATTATTAATTTATTTATTTTTACTCTTCTTGATAGTTAATTACTACTCTTGCTAAATAATTTGCTGTAAATAATTGACTACAATACAAACAACTATGAATAAAAGTTGAAATTGTTATCATCACAATTATATTTATTACATTTTGAGAGGTCATTAATATAATTTTAGTTTAGTATTAATACAATTATTATAGATATTCCAATTATTTTACAATTTCCAATCATAAATTCAGAATCGACGTCCATCCTAACGATTTATTCATCTAACTCTAAGCGAAAGCCCAGCCCACCAGACTGAACCGAAAATTCCCCACTGTTTAGTATTTTTAGTTTTTAGTAAATTTTTATATTATTCAAAATTTCTTATGATCAAAAACATCAGGGTTATTGAACACCAGTGTCATTCTTATTACTTCCCGTAGGGCAAGTTATAGCAACCGCAAAAAATCGAAAATGAAAATGTTTATATATCCTTACGTTTCAGAGGTTTCTGAACATTTTGGCATACCTTAGAAAAAATGTATGTATGTGTGTCTATGTGTGTGTGTGCGGATACAAATTTTCGTGGACGATATCGGGAACACGGTTCAACCAATTTCAAAAAACAATCGATTTTTATTAATAAGGACACGTGCTGATTAGTTTTTGGCATAGGCCGGTCTAGCCGCTTCGAAGTTACGGGGCAAAAAGTGCCAAAAAGGGTAACTCAGTTTTTAAGAGAACGAAGTTCACACACGTGTTACAATAACGTGTTACAATTTTGTGTAATTTTTTTTTTGGGTTCCGTACCAAGATTTTTAATTACGGTACGGGAGGTTCCTGCAATTTGCCTTAAGGCACGATGCCATACACCCCACTAGTTATATATTTTTTAACGCTTTGAATAAAAAGGACTTCGGGTCTCACTTTAGCCGCCCGAGGGTGTATCATTTCGCGGTCTCGCATTCATAATCCTTTTTATGACGAGCGCGTGTGTGATCCTCTGTTAAATTAATTTCTAGAAATATCTACGCAGGAATCTTTATTGCGGAAACTGTTGGACCGTTTGCGAATGCCGGACGGCATAGTTGTGTTAAAGGACAAATATGTACTTTTTCCCGCTTTTCCTTGATAAGGTGAGCATTTCGGAACGTGTGTTTACATCACATTTTGGAATTACGTCAACATATCAAAGGTTACTCCGAGTTGTTTAATGTCGTATGATAATTTGTATTTGTTTTGAGCGAATCAGGTAAATGTTATATGAATATGCATTAAGAATTACAAATATTTCGGTATATGTATTAGGAAATGTTAAAAAAACAAAGGCAAAATTATCATTGTTGGCTTGTAGGTAAGTGGCTAGAAAGACTGGGTCTGAATCGGAGGTACCAGATTCTTCCCACTTTAAGCATCTTGTTGTCAAGCAATGGTGACAACAGTTTTCATTTGGAAATATTGGTAGCAATATGTTGCAAATGAAAATAGCTCTTGATCCAGCATTGCTGCAATAATAAATATTTGTCTTATTACAGAAATTATAATAGTAAATCATCACACAGAGATAGGATAACTGAACGGGTATCTGTAGATACGACTAGTATTATGTGTTGTATTAAAACAAATCAGCGCAACAGCTTGTATGACTCTTAAATTCTGCTCAAAATAATTAAAAAAGAAAATATATATTTAAACGTATTATAAAATTTAACAAATCGGTTTTTACCAAATGTAGATATAATAAGCATCGAGTGATAGCGTATATCAATGTGTGATGTACGGGTTGCCATGAAGAATTATTGACGGATCTGAAAGTTGCGTTTTCAAGTGGAAATAATATAATGATAATTATCATGTTTTGCTCTAAAATTAGTAATACAAAAAGTATTTATGCTATTCATAAATTTGCAATAATTTAATTTAAACGGAATTGTATTGGCTAAGAGCTAAGAGCTTTGGCATTGCGATCACAGAATTCTAGATTCGATACCCATGTAGGACAATAGATATCAAGTTATAGGTATTGTTCTATTGTTTATTTCGTTTTTAAGTGAAAATAGCTTTCCACCGTTATTTACAGCTTTAAATTAATGGCATAACATCAACATTTAATAATTTCTAGAATCTAAAATACTAGATAAAAATATTAGATAGAGATGCATTCTAAAAGTATGTTATTGAGGGCAATCTTTCTTAATTTTCATGCACCTGTTAAGTTCTTATTGATGTTCAGAAAGTAAGGTAAAAACTACCTGTTAAGTTCTTGCGGTCGTTTGTCTACTTTTAGCCATCAAAGCCATTTTAGCGTTCCGGTCGTAAGTCTGCTTTCTGACACCAAAGCAAGGAACCATTTGAATCGAGTGCTATCTGCATTTATACAGTATGCAGTAATTATAAAACATAACTTTTATACACAAACAACACTAGTTATGCGTATTGAATAAAAATGTACACAAAGTTCACATAACTATTAATAAATATTGTTTACGCATATTAAACTTGCGTGTCCTGCTCTATCAACGAAAAATAATTCCGGGTAGAAAGATACGCTTCTTCAAATTTAATTCGATCGCAAAGGGTTAAACAACCATAACGTAGTTGAAAATGAGCTGTTACAAGTTTTCTTACATTTATTACATGTTAAGGCGTCAATAACAACTTACTGCTGCCTTTGCCGATATCACCTCGTATATTAATAATTACTACACTTTTGATGTGCCTAGTGTCGCGACTAACTGAATACTAAATTATAAATTTTAAAATATAATACAAAAATTATTATACTAAAATTACGCTGCCTGGATGGGATGACATACAAAACACTTACACACTAATACATACAAAATTTGCGATTTTTGTATAATCCGTATAAATACGAAAGTTTGCAGTTGACCTGTCATAAGTTCTTAAAAGAGCACATGGTTTATTGCAAGGATAAATTGTTAATAAAAATATAAAAAGGGATGCAACGTATTTACTTAGGCTATAGAAATATATATATATAGGAAAAATTTATATGATTTGCACGTGCATCCTGTGCTCACTTAAACTAAACAATCATCATAATATATTTAACGAATTTTTAACATTACATGATTCATATTGTTTATGTATAAACCATGCATAACATTTAACAGTATAACAATGCAGTAACTCCCAAGATGAAACTTAGACAGAAACTATTTGCATATTTTTAAGAACAACTACAAAAATTAATGTCGTTTACTCCCTTTGGTCACAAACGAAGAGGTTTACCATTGCACGATGAAATTTTTATACCAAGTGTACTGGTTCATAAACTAAACCACGAAACATTAATGTATTTCAGCAGAGCATAAAATAATTTTCTTCCAATCGTCGTACGCCAAGTCCGGGTCGTAGTATTCTCTCTAATCACATCGCAACATATTCAAATGGACTAGTATTCCTATTCCAGGATGTGGTTCGAATATATAAGTGTCAAAGGAATTATTTTTAAGAATAACTGCAAAAAATAAAGTTTGTTCACTTGTATGCATATGATCGATAGATTTACAAATGTATCATAAAAAGTTTCCACCAAATGTACTGGTTAATAAACTAAACCACAAGCCATTAATGTATTACAGCAGAACATAAAATAATTTTATTCCAATCGTCGTATGCCAAGTCCGGGTCATAGTATTCTCTCTAATCACATTGCAACATACTCAAATGGACTAGTAGTCTTCCTATTCCAGGATGTGGTTCAAATGTGTGTCATCGGAATTGTTTGCATATTTTTAAGAAACGCTACAAAAAGTGACTTTTTTTCACTCGTATGCTTGTGACCGATAGGTTTACAATTGTACCATAAAAAGTTTATACCAAATGTACTGATGAATACAACTAAATCACGAGCCGTTAATGTATTTCAGCATAGCATAAAATCATTTTCTTCCAATCCTCGTATGACAAGTCCGGGTCATGGTTTTGCTCTCTAATCACAGCGCAACATATTCAATGGACGGCTATTCCAGGGTGTGGTTCGAATATGTAAGTGTCATCGGAATTCTTTGCATATTTTCAAGATTTTTTTTTTTTTTTTTTTTTTTTTAACTCATTTTATTTAGCAATCAGAAATACATTAAGATTCCTATGAGCTAAAATGACAATGTAAGAGCGAAGCCTAAGAAGAGCTCCAATGAGATCTTCTCAGTTTAACAATTGCTATAATAATATTATATTAGACCTAATCTAAGACTAAGTCTAAAGGCCATTGTCGTTTCAATCTTCTTATACCATAAGATTTAGTAATTTCAACTATTTAATAAATTCAAATATTTTCAAGAATGACTACAAAAAATGATTTTTATTCACTCGTATGCTTGTGATATATAAATTTACAATTGTATAATGAAAAGTTTGTACCAAATGTACTGGTTTATAAACTAAACCACGAGCCATTAATGTAGTTCAGCAGAGCACAAAATAATTTTCTTCCAATCGTTGTATGCTAAGTCCGGGTCGTAGTATTCTCTCTAATCACATCGCAACATATTCAAATGGACTAGTAGTCTTCCTATTCCAGGATGTGGTTCGAATGTGTAAGTGTCATCGGTCGGGCATTAAGACGAGGCGGCCATCCTGTGGGTTATGATACAGTGTGGGTAAGAAAGGACATTACTAAGGCGTGCCCGGCTATTAGCATGCTATTTGCTTGCGCTTGATATATGGCCAGTGATTTCGACTCGGTAACAAATTATGCAATCTATAAGACAGTCTCTCTGGCTGTAGGTACGTGCCGTCCCGAAGATATCGAAATTGCGGTTATTACACATGGATTATTAACGACGACTATTTGTCAGTTGCGTCGACGGAAATTAACGCGAATTAAGAGAGAATAGGGACGTGAGATACTTGTTTATGGCGATGTTCGGGAAAATTATGATGGAATTTCTGAGTAATTCGAGGAAATGGATAGTCACATATATTAATTTTGAACCTCCGAAATACAATAACTGTTATATGCTATATTTGGGCTATAATTGTCAATTATTCAGTTCAATTTTTTTCATAGTTCAACAAACTTCTAAAATTTGAACTTAAATATGCAAATATAATCTCACAGACGTACATGCATACTTAGGAATATATTTAGATAAATCTATTTATCTAATTGTTTTCATAAATATTGACAAATGACATTTCACTTTTTTCATGTCAACATTTATTTAAATTTATAAATATTGATTTTTAATTAGATTTAAAACTATAAACAGTGATTTTGAATATAGCATTTCATCTCATTTGGATATAAATGGATACATCTATATATTTATGTTTTTGAATTATATTGTTGGAACTGTCAAATATTTTTTTTCAAAAATCATAAATCTTTTATTCTCGAATTTTCCATAAATTTTGACATTTGTCATTTTAGTGTTTTGTTTTTTTTAGTCATTTTAGTGTTTTGTTTTTTTTAGTCATTTTCTGTCAAATTTTTATGAAATTTATAAAAATTTTATATTTATATTTTAAATTCACTTTTCAATATTTCCTATTAATCTAAGTTGGATACATATGCACACGTTGAGCCAATAAAACTTAAAATCGGTTCAGTAATTTGGGCGTTCATCGCGAACCAACATCGTGACACGAGGTTTATATATATATATATATATATATATATATATATATATATATATATGTGTGTGTGTGTGTGTATGTCTGTGTTAGGGCTGATCAATTTGTGGGAAGCTGAAACAATTTGAACAGCCCTTGCTGGGTACTCTGCATTTTTTTCTGAGTCTATTTAAGAAACTTTCCTAAAGAAACGATAGCCCTGTTTTGAATATCGTGCTAGCGACGTTTTCAATAAGTATAATATTTTAAAACATTAGTGTATTTAAAATTACCTTTACTAATGAACTAAAACTACTACTCTTAGCAAATGATATTTTATAAAATTTATATAAAAAGGCGATAAATTCAATCGATATTATTGCCCATCACTAATAAGTATAATAATTCAGTTAGCATATTTATTCAGTTCACATGATTTATTCATAAATCAGTTGCAGTTTACATATAATGTAATTAAATATTAAATGGGTGAAATATAAAGAAATATTTGCCTATTAAGGGTTTAAATTTTTAACATTTCTATAGTACGAGCTAGAATTTTGATTATCTAATATTATTCGTAATCATGTATTCTGAATTGTCATAATTAGGGCATTTGCATGGATAAACAAGTATGAATTTGTGTTGTTTTCAAATATATAATATTTCAAATGGTGGTAATAATTTGCAAAATGATTATATAAGTTTTATTTCTTTGCTCCGAAATTCCTCGTATAGACTTTTGGCCATTAGAATGTTTTATTCTTGATACTTATTACAAAGCTTAAATAATGGAGAAAAAACTATATTGTTAAAAATTTAAATCCTAAATAAACAATTTTTTTCTTAAATTTCACCCATTTCATATTTACTTACAATATATGCAACCTGTAACTGATTTGTAGAGATTGATTGTAACTTATTTGCAGATAAAAATTACTATTTAATTATAAGATGAAAAACATGTAACCATTTATATTCTTTTAAATATACTAATGTTATAATTATTATTATTAAGTATAAATACTTATTAGTGATGGGAAATTTTATAAAATATCACTTGCTAAGCATAGTAGTTTTAGTTTACCAGTGAAGATAGAAGTATTATTACAGTCATTATTGTAAGTTTACCTCGGAATTTGAGATTCACTGCTGTGAGTCTGTAAATTCTTGTATATTGACACTAAAAAGTTAGGTATACCTTGCCATATGTAGGTTTTGAGACAACTTCTTAGCTTTAATAGACTAGTATTTACAGACTTATAGCTGGGTATTTCGAATTCCGAGATTCTTACCTAATGTAAGCTTAAATGACTGGACTATGTCTATACTATTATAACCAAATAGATTCATCAAGTAAAATGCATTTGGGAAATGTTTTTTTAAAGATCGGATCATTTTATAAAATTAATTCTTAAAAATTTAATATCTATGCAAATGCATAATTAATTAATTATATATTAATTCATATATAGTTTTATATAAAATATAACTATGCAGCAAATTGATGTGTTGTTGTCATATTTTTCCAATATTGAACGTGATAACATTATTAATTTAAAGGTAAAGTAGATATTTTCTAATTAGTGTAACTTATAAGAGTTGTAACAATATAATTATTTCATATAAATATAACAAAAACACTACTTCGTTTTTGTATATAAAATAGTTGATATTAAATTGCTTTATAAACATCAAGTGCCAATAGATAAGTAGTTTAAATACATAACATAAAAATGTACTTATGTCAATTTATATATTGTTTCAACATACCAAATTATCTCTAAATTAACTCTTAATTCAATTAGTAAAATAATGAAAAGGAACCTACGCATATAGTTTCAGAACATCCTGAATATTTTGTTTATGGGAAATCCTATAAGCAGTAATATGAAAATCATGCTATGCTTGCTTTATTACAAATCAGTGTTAATAATTCGCATATATGAATTCATAAATGCAAATAGTTCTAGGTGCATCTAATGGATGTCTATTTATATATCTATCCAATATGCTAGTCTAGGGTATCATAGCACATAAATCAAAACCACACAGCCGTCCATTACCGACAGCATCAACTAATAATCTCTCACTAAATAAAATTTTCAAATTAATTTTATCGCAAAAAATTCAGCAGTTAATGGTGCTTTGATAAAAGCTCTGACAAAAGCTGCCTGTTACCTGTGTCGCGCCCGCCTATAATTCCGCCATCAAATTGCACGATAAATCTATATATGTTTAATAAGCATGCGCTGGCACGTATAAATTTATTATTACACAAAATACATTCGGTAATATAGTTCCCATGGCGGGTTCGCGAGCTGCGTTTTGGGTTATAAACCGAAATCCCTGACACGCACACATAAATATGTTATCTGTACAAAATATGCGGCCTAGACGTGTGCGTAGGGCTGGAAGATGATCGAGGATGGTGGAAGAAAGTCGATTATAAAAATTAGAACAATCGATAATTAACTATTTTTTATCCGTAAGTCTTCTAAATTCTAGTGTAAGGAGCAGAGCTTGATTGTTAACTTCCCGAAGGAGAAGTTTATGTTTTCATCAAAAAATCCGATTCGCTAATTCATGTTTTCTCTACGTTTCAAGCCATTTTGAATCGAATGAAACCAAATTTGGAACAAGTATGTGTGTATGTGTGTGTGTGTGCAAACAGATTTTTTGCCGATTTCAAAAATTTAAAAGCCATTTGATGTATCTCTAACTACTATCGTTTGTCAATTTTGCGCTACGATCGGACGAGCCGTTTCTTTGTAAATCGCAGAGAAGTGAAAATATGTTCGTTCACGTTTTAGCCTGCAATTTTGAATCGATTTTAAAAATTGAAAAACGTTTGTTTTTGGTAAAGATCGGCCGGGTACCATAGTCTTATAGATCATACTAAAATCTTACGACTCTCTAATTTGAACAAATCGTTTAATTTTAAAATTTCGTCAATGTTTACTAATATAAGTGTCGTTTTTTTGGCGTTTGTCAAAATTAGACCTTTCATCGACGTTTGCTCAAAAACGCCTAAACCGATTTCAGAAATTTAAACGCCATTTGATGTATCTCGATGTGGGTTATGATTTCTCAGTTTTGTGTGACGATCTGCCAAGCCGTTTCTTTGTAATTTAAAAAAAATGTTGAACTTTTTATCTTCATTTAAGCTCATACTACCAAATCAATTTTAAAAAAATCAAAAACTGAACGATACTGATTACTTTTAGATGAAAATCTGCCGAGATGTTTTCTTGTAATTAACTGTTAAAAAACATTTATGCCACAATCTTTTTTGGCGATATATCATGGTCTTATAGAACTTACTGAAATATTACGGTCTTACAACAAGTAGTTTAATTTTAAAAATTCATAAAAAAATGAGTAGTTTTTTTGACGTTTGTTAAAATTAAAATTAGACGATTTACTTGGTATAACAATAGAGTTCTTGGTCATAATGAACATACTAAACCATGAAAGTCCTACGAAAACTGGTTTAATTATAAAAATTAATGATTTATGAAAATTTGCTTTTAGAAAATACTCCGAGTTAACGTGTTCGTTCGTTTTCAATTATGTGTAATATTTCGGAATACTTTTAATCACTCAAAAATTAATTTATTTTGTTATTAATTATTGATTACACATATCGGAAAGTTTATGTAACTTGCCTCAAGGAAAAATACCAATACAAATTAGTTTATATTATTTTTCAGCTTAATTAAGAGTGAATAGAATTAGACGCTCGTGTTTTATTTTAAATTTCGGTCAAAGAACAGATTTAAAAGAACCATATTTCACAGAATGTTCTAAGAAAGTTTCCATCATTTAATTTTTTTTATATCAATTAGTTGGCTATCTTTTTGATGATTTGCCATAATCCGCACAATTATATTTATAAAATTCGCATCACACTAGAAATAATTACTTAGTAATCACCAAGTATTCGATATTTATATTAATTTCAAAATCTTTTTTAAATTTAACTTGAAAATGAATTTAATTTGAAAATCTAAAAACAATTGATTTATTTATTGTAGTAATTCATTAAAAAACTGTTCAAGATAACTTCTAGAATTGAGAACATTTTAAACTTTTCAAAAGTGCTTTATCTATTAAATATAATGATAAATTAATAAAGGGTAGTATTTTTCTAGAGCAAGTCCGTGAGCTGGGTCCAACTATTAAATATTTACTCGAATATGTCATTTACATTTTTCAATATTTATCTTTGCCGATAAACTCAAATTGCTAAACTGAACAAATGGTATTTTATAGATTTACTATAAAAATGTTATAAAATTGTTCGACATTATTACCCATCACTAGTTGGGCGCGTCATATGGCCGCGATTAATAATATATGGATATGCGTATACTAACTGGTAGGTATTTATTACCACTACCGGCGGGTATACCCCAAAAGACCAAGAGCTCTGCCAAATAATTTCTATATTCGCTATTTTGTCTTCAAGATATATAGCGAAAGAGAGCATTATTTTCTTCGTAAAAACGCCTGGCGGTATAAGACAGTATTAAGTATTGAACAAATAATGCTCTGCTGGAATAATTTTTATCTTTTATGCTAAATTTTCATCTTTTTACGTCTTCTCCTTTACTATATGTTAAATATTTTGTGATGTTTAGAAGATTGGGTACGGTTGTGCCAATTTTTTTGATCAGCCATAATTTTGTATTGTAATCAAAATCAGTATAGTTTTGGCCGTTGTGACGAGTGTCCCTACCGTAACCTGGTACAACCGTACCCAGTTTCCCCAACTCGTTATATATTTAGTAAAAATATTTTTTATCAATAATATTCACAGTCATAAATATACAGTCACAAATCAGAAATTGATAAAGATATGTCAAGAACTTAATAATTATTTGTAGCTATATAGAATTTAAATTTATTTTGAAGTTTTCTAGTATTTGCCTGTGCTATTTATGCATAATAAATACAAAATTATACTATAGTATACTTTTGAGAAAATAAATATAGCAAATCAAACGTTATTCTTGAAACCAAAACTTTAAGAAGAAACGATGATTTTTAATTATTTCAGTAATATTTGAAACTTTTGATCAACGGAACAATGTTCTTATTTTTAAGGTGAAGCGAGAGTTTTACGATGAAAATTTCTATTATTCTTGCAAAGTTTAACAATCACCAATAATAAAACCTGTAAATAATAAAATCAAATGTATCAAACTATAAAATATTGTAGATTGTAAATATAATAAGTTTTTCTATATTTGAATACTATTTTACTTTTGCTCTCGTACTAAATTGCGTATGTACGAACTAAGAATATATAGTGTTCAATGTGTTCCGTCCTGTTATAAATTCGAAAACCATTTGTATAATTAAATTTCCACTAAGGAATATTATAGAGGTTTTAGTGGTGAGATGTTTTACTAGACTTAATGCATTAAATTTACAACGTCTATAGTACTACATTATTATAAATTCGTACTTCCATAAAGTATGCATACAGGGAATTATTTTGTGTATATTGTAATTAGTAATTACAATAAATATTAAGTACAAGTTAGTAATTTCTTTTTCATTAATATTTGAAAACAATTAAATATTAATGCAATATTAAATTAAAATACTAATACAATATTTATACTTTATTATACACATTGACTATGTTGCAGGTAGTAAATAAGTATATTAAAGTAATAATAGGTATTCAATTATCGATATATAACTAAATATATAATATAAAATCTATAAAATCAAGAAATATATTTTTACTTTGACATCATGTATGTATAAACAGAATATATACAACTATTTGCACCTAAATATTTAAAATTTTTATAATAATATTAACTTTACGAAAGCAAAATTTATGTTTTCGACATTCTAGATCGATTGAGCAGCAAAATAAAAGCAGCTAATTTTTTTTGGCCAATTATTGGCTAACTATTGGCCAAACCATTTTTTGCGAATATTTTCAACGTCTTTTTTGCTAAATAGTAAACTGTCCAAAAATTCAAAACTATTCGAAAAATATATATAAACTGCTAAAAATATATATATAGTTTGCTAATATATATAAACTGATTTTGAAAACTGGTTCAGTTATAAATAATTCTAAAATTCGAAACTAACAGTGCATGATATTGTTTCTCGAGGCAAATTACTAAAACTTTCCATATTGCAACGAAATGATCGAAGAATATTAAATGTTTTCAAATAGATTATTATAAATAGAGTAACATTTTCTAATATTTATAAGAAATATATAAGCTGAATTACAAAGTTAAAATTATTTATTTAAAGTATACAAGTGAGCTTTTGAACTTTTGCCAGAATTAAAATTAAAATCTGAATTATTTTCGATATACAAAAAATAAATATTTGGAAAAAACATTTTGAAATAAAAATTGTGTTTTACCAAAAACAATTGTTTTGCCAACACAAATAAAATGTTTTATGTATCATTCAAATTGTATACTCCATTCTCTCAAAAACTCTGTCCCTATTTTGTGCACTCTTTGCACCGTATCTCCGTAACGGCTGGACCTGCCCTTGCCTAAAACTAATCAGATTATCTCCGTATCAATAGGAATCGATTGCTGTTCCAATTTTGTTAATTGGTTCATCCATACGCCCGAAATCGTCTACGAAAAATTGTCTCCACACATACACATATACATCCATTTTTTCTGAGGTATACCAAAATGTTCAGAAATTTATGAAACGTAAAGATATGCAAAAATTTTCAGTGCTAAATTTTGGAACGCAACTTACGACTATTTATGCATATATATATATATATATATATATATATATAAATTTGTTTTTTATTGTTGCGCAGAATGAAGACTAGACTAGGCTTTAAAGAATAGTGTTTTCATAAATGTTACTCGCAAATATTGAATTCGAGTTGAAAGTAGAGTTCGGGTAAATTTAATAAATATTTATATTGAAGCTACTTCAATTTTGTAATAAAGCTAACACGAATTTATAATTGCTAAAAACCTCTTCTTCATACTTATCACTTAACTTGTCTAATAAAAATTTCACTACCTAATAGTTCAATTTGCAAAACCGTTTCTCACGATTTTTTAACACGAGCAAATTGAAAAAACAAAGTATTTCTTTAATCTTCGCCCGCTTAGAGTATTCTATTTTCAAGGCAGCACCAACGAAAGAAGTTCGTTTTATCACATTTTTTTGGAATTTTATAAGTCTATGCTAATCTCCCCGCGGATTACTTTGAGTAATCTCAACGTTAAGTCTGACAAACGAATAAAACAAAAAGTGTACTACGGAACAAGAGCTAGAGTTTAAATAAAAACTCAAAGGTTCGACTTGAACAAGTATCTTGTAATATCTAGTTTAGTGTTGTCAAGTGAATTTCTAGTGAAATCTATCAACTTTAAAGCTTCCTCGACTTGTTTACGTTCAACTTTTATTAAAACTATAAGTGCACGCATTTTGTTTATGTAAGAACACTTTGAGACAGGATAGAAGCAATTTATTTACTTTGTAATAAAATATGTTACATAATGCACCGAGTGAGTAGAGAAGCTAATTTGATGTTTCTATTTTTATATGCACTTTTAGATGCAATGAAATGACTTTATTTGCAGAGATAAACATTAAGTCGTGGAGCAATATTTTTATATATTATGGTATGCGCAAAATAATGTTTTTTCACGTAAGTAGCTTTTTTAATACTATTAAGCATACTTAATACTAGTATACTATATTTAACGGTCGATGGTCGATGGTATTTAATATATTAAAAAGAACAAAATGTTTACCAGAATTGATATATGAATTTCAATGTTTTTAAAAATGCGCTTAAATACTGGAAAAATATACTTAAATTAATTTCTATATAAAAAAACTGTTCAATCATTGATCTTTCCTTGCAAAAAATAAAAGCAAATACAAATTTAATTTTTTTCCTTATTAGTGGAGTTCTAATAATCAGCACAAAAGCTTATAGTTTTTTTTATTTTCTGATTGCTATTTAATTATTGTGAAAAAAATCCCCCTGAAATTTATATCATTTTGCAATCACATAGTATCGACGGTTGCATCTATTTACTACAAAGCATAGTCATGTATTAGCAATATTAGCAAAATCAAAATTTCTTTGATATGTTATAGCGATATACAGGGATGAAACTATTTTTTTAAATTGTTTTAAATACATACTACAAACTGCAATGATTAAAAATTTAATCTTCAAAATATTTTAGAAAATAATTGAGCTAACTAACACGTTTAGTATTTTTAGTATATGTATAAAATTAAAAAATTTGGCTGCGTTCAAGCTTTGATATTTTTTTGGTTGAAATTTAATTATAATTGTAGCATATGAAAAATATTTATGTTAAAAAAAATTAGAATAACTTATATAATAAAATACTAGAGTATTTATTTATTCAATAAGCATCATAAGCTAAAATTACATCGAATGATATATGCTTTCATTAAATTAAATTTATTTTAGTTTTTGAGCAAATCTGTAAATAGAGTTTTGCACTGAATTCGAAATTGCAAGTTTTGCACTGAATTCAAATTTTATTCTATATTGTACAGTAAAAAATGGATATCACTAATGCTCGAGCCAAAATTGAATAATCAATACTAAAAAAATATTTTAACCCTTTCGATTCGGATGCTGCCGCTTCGGCGACAAAATTCATATAAGTTTTTTTAAACTTTTTGTAAATATATATATAGATATATATATATATATATATATATATATATATATATATATATATATATATATATAAGATAACACAATCACATACTTCGAGACAGTTTAATTCCAGTAAAAGGCGTCTCAGCACTATTAGAATTCAATTTTTACGATATAATTCTATATCGTTATTTTTTAGATATTGTATTTTTTATTGCTTGAAATAACACTCCAATGAGAATTTCGATTATTCTATAAGTACCTATTGTGATGCATATTTTACTATTAAAAGACTATCCAATGGTTGTCTTTTTTATATCTGTTACATATTTTATTAGAAGGCAAAATAATAGTTGTCCTTTCCTATTTGTGATAATATTATTAGTTTTTGCAGGTATGCTCGGAAAAGCTATTTTTACAAAATATTACGTGGAGGGTCTAGTAAGATAATATGTGTACTTTATAACTTCTTGTTAGGGCACTTATAGTAATGGGCCGTAAATCGAAAATGAAAATTTTTGCATATCTTCACGTTTTAAAAGTTTCTGAACATTTCCGCATTTTTTCGTCCAAGTTTTTGGGCGCACGGATCCACCGATTTGAATCGTTCAAAAAACATTTGATTCCTATTGAAAGGGAGATGTGCTGATTAGTTTTTGACAGAAGCAGGTACAGCCATTACGGAGATACGGAGCAGAGAGTGCTACAAATAGAAATCGAGTTTTTGAGAGAACGGAGCATCCGATTTGAATTATCTAAAACATTTAATATTCCTCTAACATTTCGTTACGCTGCGGAAAGTTCCAGAAATTTTCCTTAAGGCACGATGCCATACACCACTAGTTTTTTACCTGAATTTGGAAAAATCGAAATTTTCAAAAAAATGCAAAAAAAATCTAGTTGGATGAAGGAGGATGTGGTAATTTAAAAAATTTGCTAGAAGGAGAAAGGGTCCAAAACACATTAGAAGGCGATCATGTGATTGTTGATGACTCAATTTAATGAAATTTGTTATAAAGTTCAAATGACATCAAGAACACACATTTCTAAGCTACAAACATGGGAAAACAAACAAGAATTATTTTACTAATTATTTTTGTAGCTCCTTGATTTCATTATCCATCCAGTATTACGACAAATGTACATCATGTGCAGCTGTGAACATACCACAAATTGGACTACGGCTATAGTGAACTTTCCTGAAATTTTCACCGAGACAATCAAACTAATTCTTGTCGTTTGCGTACGTGCATAATATAACTTGCGGAGTACCTACCAGTACCTACAAACACAATTCTACTGGATGAGTTCGCGTTCCCTTCACATTCACAAACCCGGTTGCAGGTGAATTTGTGCGAAAATGCAACACAGAAATTAAAGTGTCTCAAATAGAGTTAGTTGCTTAACTTAAATAACGGCTTTGCTCGGAACCTCTATGAATAACCACTCTGATAAAGTTTTATGGGAGTCGTAATACAACAAGGGTTCTGCACACATTTGGCGCAAGCTCAAAATTACATTCTGTTAATAGCCTTGGCGGTGCTGAGCAATTTATTTTTTATGAAGTATTTTAATATTATGTCATGTTTTCAAACTGTATACTGCCCAACATATCATTTCGTTAGAAATGTATATTAACATTTAATATTTAACTAGTTTTATAAGGTTATATCTCATTATAGCGTAATGGAAGGGACGGCTTAGCGCAACCATTAGCAAAAGCTCCTGAAATAATATGTTGAATAGCGAGATAAATTAACATTAATTTTTAATTTATTTTTAAGCTCTTTAATCCTAAAATATTGCATATATTATTAGATTAAACTTATTGAAGTTCGTTGTATTTATTGAACTAAACTTTACCTAAAAACTTGTAATTGGATGAATTTTGGTACTTGATTTGACTAATTTCCGAAAATTTTGTTTTCACACAAAAAATTTGATTTAAGTTTTAAGTCTTTCTGAAATGTGGTTACACCAAAATTGAAAAAAGATATGTGTAGTGAAATTCTGCACTGCCATCGATCAGAACTCGACTCGTTTTGCGCAAAGATAAGTAGAACCGTTTCTTAATAATTAACAGATATGCGTAAAAAGTCGTCTTTGTTTCAGAAAAAAATCCTGAAGCGATTCGAAAAATTTGAAAATCGCTTGACAGATAAATTGGTAATCATACTGATAGTTTGTGGCCAAGATCGATCGAACTATTTCAACTTTTCAATTAATTGCTGGAATTTCTTTTATGATCTTAATAAAACTTAACAAGCTATTTAATTATAAAAATTCATTATACTTTAAAAGTAATACTCCAATTTATGACACACATAATCACAATAAATAATACAGTTAGATATATAAGAAAACGTTTTAAAAATATCAACTGAGAATCGCATTGATTAGTTTTTAATAACAAGAACAAATTTTATTTTTGAAATGCACAATTAAAAATTTTATTGTCACAATCTATAAGTTGCTAAATTACAATTCTTCTTTATAAGGTCGATTATTCACACATGTGAAAATTTGCCTTAAGAGAAAATGTCGCTTATATTTGATTCTCATTTATTCACAAACTAGTAGTGTATGGCATCGTGCCTTGAGGCAAATTACTGGAACTTCCCGTACCGTAACGAAATGTTCGAGAAATATTAAATGTTTTCAAATGAATTATTATAAATATTGTAACATTGTCTAATATTTATATGAATTGTATAAACTGAATTACAAAGTTAAAACTATTATTTAAAGTATATAAGTTTTGAAACATTAGTCAAAATTAAAATTGAAATATGAATTATTTTCAATATACAAAAAAAATTAAAACAATTTTTTTTCAAAAGCAATTATTTTGTTAAAACAAGCAGGACTCAGGGCTCAGTCCTCTCAAAAACTGCCATTTTTTGCACATTTAGCTTTGTATCTTCGAAATGGCTGGACCTGCCTTTACCTAAAACTAATCACCTCTTCTTCCAATCATTACAAATTCGATATTTTTAGATCATTCAAATCGGATGCTTCGTTCTCTCAAAAACTCGATTTGTATTTTCTGCACTCTTTACTTCGTATTTCCGTAACTGCTAGACTCGCCTTTGCAAAAAAACTAATTAGCACATCTCCCTATCAATAGGAATCGAATGTTTCTTTAACCATTCAAATCAGTTTATCCGTGGGCCCGAAAACGTGGACAAAAAATGCGGACATACAAAAAACACACACACACGTCCATTTTTCCTGAGGTAGGCCAAAGTGTTCAGAAACCTTCAAAACATCGAGAAATGCAAAAAAATCATTTTTGATTATTGGGCCATTACTATAACTACACTACGGGAAGTTAAAAATCTGTACGCCTATCATTAAAAAAGAATCTAGACGTCTATTAATTTTTGCTCAAAAAACTAAATCTGTTATTTAATAATAATAGGTTGAAAGTACATAATGTAGTTACATAACCAACAAAGATATTTTAGAAAAGTGTCCAATTTGTAAACCAGATATCGCTTTTTTATGTTTACTAATTGTCAAGTAATAAAAATAGTAATGTAAGTAACAATTAAAACCTTTACATTTTTTTGCATTACAGTATGGAAATGTATTTGTAATTGTACTTATTGAGATTAAAATAGAAATTTATATATCACGGTTTTGAGTTATTATTATGCTACATATACGGGTAATCAACTACATTTCAATACAAAATAAAATATATTCAGTATTATAAAAATACATGTAAAATAGAATTATTAGTTGATTTGCAGCTCAAGTCATTGGCAATTTCATAATAACATTAGTTAGCATACTCCGACAAATTGCAAAAACTAGTCAGTTGAAGAATGCTTTGCTTTGTTTGAAATCTACGTGCATTTGTTTAAAACTTTTTACATTACTTACATTAATTAGTCTGTTAAACGATCTTCAAATTCAAAATTTTATTATGTGTCTTCGTTCATATAATAAATATAGTTATACCAAATTTCATTAATTTTAAATATGTCATCTTTATTCTAAATTCTCATGCACATGTTACATAACAATGAATTGTCTTTTGTATCATATGATGGCATAATATTATGTAAATTGTGCAACGTGGCATATTCTGCAAAACTTGTTCACATAAGTACATTACAAGTAGAGCTCAAAATTAATATCGTTATACTGAGATGCTGTAGTACATTTATGTAACAATTTTCTTATATAATTGGGTTATAGATTATATATAACAACTAGATTAGCAATGGGACTTGTTAGAATGTACATGTTCAGAATCAGAAATTTAGCAAAAGTTTGTTTTTTGGATAATTGAATTAATATATTCTTAACCTATTTAAAATTTACTGTTGTTCAGAAGAAAGAAGAAAATATCAATTACAAAAAAAAGTTTCATATCATATATTTTTAAAGCAAAATAACGATTCCAAATTATTCTAATAATGTTTTAAATATTAACTAATATTACTCTAAAAACTAGAAACTATTTTGCATAAACAAACTGAAAAAAAACTATTATATCACCGTTGCAATTGAAATATGTCAGGAGGTTAGTTTTTGGCAATCTCCAATGTTTCGTGTTTTGTTTGTAGTGTTTTTTAATAATAAAATAATATGTTTACCATACTATTTTTAGTCTAATTGTGCTATTACTAATAGCATTATTATATTGTTGAAAGTTCTTCATTGAAATCAATGTAGCTCAAAAATAAAAGCATTTTAAATCTATTTCATTCGTTCACATTAATCAATTTTATTATTACAATTGTTGTTTATTTTTTATTGAAAAATAATCAAAACATATATTTGCTGGTCATCAATTATTTTATGCTAATATTTTTGATATTTTACATGTTTGATATTTATCGACACAAAATAAAATTGAATACATTCTATAATTTGTTTTTGATCTCTGTAAAATATACAAATTAATATTAGCAATATAAAATATGGAGTGAATAAGTTTAAGTGTATGGGATTTTTTAATTATATATGTGTATTTACATCGGCGTATTCATCATATATATATAATCAATAAAACAAACAATAGAAAATCAGAATAAAAAGCTATTTTATTGCATATTGATGTTATGTTAATTATATTCAATTTTATTCACATAAATACTTTTAGTGAACATTTTAATATGTAAACGACTGTATCACTTTTACCATCATAGTTAACTTGTACTTAGAAAATAACACTTTCTAATATCAAAAACCTTGAATTTTAAAGTTTATTGAAAATTATAAATATAGAATATATATGTTTCACTAATATATCATAATTATTTTATAAATTTTAGAAGTCATTGAAATCACATTGAAATCTTGCTGATGAACAAAAATTTGTAGAAGAGATATTTTAAACCAAAATTATTATATAATAAATTGTATTAGATCAAAATAGTTTAAAGATAAATATATTTTAGAATATTTCAAGTACCACTAGGAAATGAAAAATTTACAAACAGTACATATGCTCTCAATCCAAAGAAGTTGTATTAAGGGGTCTCAAACGGATTAGTATCTCATATTAAATATATTTGCATTACTCTTAATGACATATTACTTGAAATTGGTTAACAACATATTTTCATACCTCGCAAAGAAAAAAAGCTAAGAATCCTCTAGAACCTAGAGTCTAGATAATTGCTCCTATTTTTTATATAAAAATTCATACAAAATTATCTCATCTAGGTTTAATCCGAAGCCCAACCTAGCTAGAAAAAATAACTGTAAATGGAAATTTGTTTAAAATAGAGAATGCACATTTCATGACACGTGAAATGATATCATAAAGAATTACATAATTTTCCGTTATTTTAGATGTATTTGCCATTATCCCATACAAGTTACTTGAGAACGCATTCTTTTTTTGATGGCATATGGTTCGTTTTCTTTACTAACACTATGTCATTCAGCAAAAAAATATTAAAAAATTATGTTAGCGGTTCTATGTGTTATCATGTAATAATAAAATGCAATATTTTTTTCCAACTGGTGATTAGCTACATGAGTAAACAGATGGTGATATATGAAAACACAAATGAATCGCAGGTGGAGGAATATAGTAATGAAATTACTGGTAAAAAAATTTATTCACGATTGTGACTTTTTACATGCAGACTTACAGTATTATAATATATTATTGCATATTTGGCTACTTATATTATAATTAATTAATTGAAGAATAATTAACTCACTACTTCGATAGCTAACCAGAACATGACCGCGCCTTGATTCGCCAATAAAATATTACAAAAATCACTTGTTCGTAAGATATTGGATAAACATATTTCTACACGCCTTTGTATATTTTTTAAATCGATATGTAAATAATAGCCTATGAAACGTTTTTCCCACTGTCAGACATCCGTGAAATATTTATTCGAAGTATTTCGCCCGTAAAACTCTTTCGGAGTATTCTTGACAACGCATCAATACGCCTTATTAGATTACGTTCACCTTTCATTTGACGGAGACGCCCAAGATGTAGGGTACGGTTTCATAGTCTAAGACACATTTTGTTAGAAGAACTTTGATCCCTAATATTAAACCCTTTGCAAGTGTCAAATATCCTATGCAAAACCCACGTCATATATATACATCAGCCTGTTAAATGCGTTATAAGCGCCTTCTGCGCTCAATTTCTTCAGCGATTTCATTCGCGTCTTTCACTTTGAAAGAGTATTATGCTCGAGTTGTTTCATGGGTTCGAAATTTGATTTAAACGATATAAGATCGTTTATAGTTTATTGCAATATACAAAGACATGCATAATAAGTTAAAAATATAAAAATATTGAATATTTATGTAAACAAAATACTTGAATAAGTGGAATAACAGGTACTTATTTGCGAAATGTTTCTCAATAGTTATATCATGAAAGAAAGTAGAATTATTAGCAATACAATATTTTTCTAGAAATAAACAATTCGCAATGCATTTTTACAAGTTGAAAAAAAGGAATAGTATAAAGAAGTAAATGAGTGCATATATAAAATATAATTTACATTAAATGTTTTATATTTAAAATTGATATTTTCAGTGCAAAGGTTGACTCAAATGAGTGTAATTCTGAAAAAAAAACTTATTCTAAATTATACGTTATTATTTTCAAAATTATAAGTATTAATCAATTAATACTCATTTTAAGGCTGTTCAAAATTAACTAATATTTAAACATTTAGATGCGTGGATTTTTTTGTATGAAATTCATTTTTGTTATTATCACTTTATAAGCACTATACATAATTCATATGACCACTAGAAGATGCTCATTTTGCCTGTGATGAATTCAGACTCGAATGCCCCAATATTTTTTTTTCATTTTTATTGTTTCTACAGCAATCAGAACTCTTACTTTAATGTTCTATAAGATGTTTTTGTTCGTGACTTATGACCTAAGGTATTATTATGAGAGGCAACCCATCGGTTCACCATTCTCCTATGTGTGGTATTTATATATTAGCTCTTACGTCTAATAGTATACATATGATTGAATGATGCAACTATGTCCACGGAGGACGATTTCCACTTGGAATTATATTGTGATCTATAACACCAAGTGAAAATTTGACATCAAAGTTGCCTGATGTCAGGCTTGGCGGTAGCGAGAATCGAACCAGCGAACCTGGGTCTAGTTGCCCCAATAATATATGGTAGATCACTTCGATTAATTAATTATTTACAGAACTGAATGATTGATAACCGATTTGAATAATACTAAAAACAATCGATTTGTATTGATTGGAAGACATGCTGATCAGTCTTTAACAAAGACAGGTCATCAGAATCGAAAATACAAAACAAAAAGTACAACAAATTAGAAATTGGACCAACCGATTTAAATGATTCAAGAAACATTTGATTCGTGTTAATAGAGAGACGTGTTGATTTGCTTTTATTTTTGGCAAACGGCGTAGTCTAATTTATTAAGCTTAATATTTTGTCTATAAGGAATGAATAATGAAAGTTCTAGTTTTCATAACCGATCAAAATTTATTGAATGTTAGTTTTTTTTCTCAAAGACAAAAATACATATACAAGTATATATAAAAAAATCATTAGTTATTAAATTATATATTTGATGTAAAGATGACTTGACAAATCCAATTTTTCAAAATTGATTAATGAGACTTACTGTTCACATATTGACGAACCAATTCCGTGCGCAATACTCAATATTGACCAAGTTACTACTTGGCCCAGTTTGTCCATTATAGCTTTATTTGATTTTCATATTATTATGACAATATCTATTCTGGTATAGTGATATTGTGTATTCATATCGCGGCATATAAATCTGGCTTGCGGTCATATATTATGCATATGCCAAAATATGAAAATCGATGAAAATCAGCGCCCGACCGCGGAACAGAGCGGCCCGGAGCGGCCCGGAGCGGCGGCGTCCGGATTGAACGCAAATGTTTAGCGGGAACACGAAATTAAAATCAGGAAGCGAAATAAATATTACTCTTGACAAAGAGCCGTCGGGTGAAAACGTGCAGGCTGGTTAGATTTTAATGAATAAAATCGCGATTAATTTTTCTTTTGCGGGACTAAATTAATATTTAAATTGCACGTTGATAACTTTCGTTCTCGAGCGGCTTTGACGTTGATAGAGCGTAATAAAATATAGAGAGCATTAATAAGATTATAGTATGAAGTATGCTTTTAAAAATTTCTAGATCTCAACTACGAGCGCATTTTATTTGTATAAATTTTGCACTTAAATCTAATACTTTTTTATATGGAATCTATTCAACTATTAAACTTACTTAACTTGTCTTTTTCTGGTCACTGATTAATACTGAAAAAAAAACTTGTGATGCATGGAATTCTGCCTTAAGGTGAATTTCTGAAACTTTCTGGTGCTGTGATTAATTTTTTGCTGACCATGTACTACAAATATAGTAGACACGTTAATTAATCAATATTATTGAAACGTCGAATAAATAATAAGTACTAATTATTAAAAATATACTTATTATATATATAAATATACTTTGCAAAATATACTGGAATTCAATTTTATAAACAATCATTTAATATAATTAACTCTTTCCACTCGAAAATGCCGAGATATGTATGAATTTTGCGGCATCTGGGAAAGAAAAGAGTTAAAGGAGTTAAAATCATAAGCTCATTACCTTACATTTATTATCCAATTTAAAATGTTGACTTACTCGTTGATGTACTTATGTTTTGGACCTATTAGACTATGACTATATGAAAATAATGATTATCATAGTATAATACATACTATGATAATACAATTTTTAATATTAACCCATCTACCCATAACCATCAATAAACGTGTATATTAGTGGTTAATGAGGTAAATATGATTAATGTATAGACAAGTGATAAAGCCTTTAATTTGTCACCTGTATAAACACAAGTTATTTTCAACTAGGCCATATTCACATTATTATTACATCTTGATATAATCATTATAATATAATTAGAAAAGTAATTAAATAAAGCAATTTATATTAACGATAAAATAAGTTGAGTTTTGAGACTGGCTCGAAGCTTAGTTGGAATAAATATTTGAGAAATGTAATAATTTGGCATTAGTGCCACATATGCTAAGATCCCATTGAATCCTGTTGAATACCACACTTCAAAATTTTTATTATCATTATACCTATTGTAAAAATAGTTTTTTTTAGTTAATTATGATAAATATTATTATAAATGTAAAAATTTATTATTTTCAGTTTAGTCAACTTTGAGAGTCCCTCCTTTGAAAAAAAAAAATGTTCTAAAGGTTTAGAGTGTATTGACAGTTTCTTCTAAATTTGGCGCATTTTTTCGGGAGTATAAAATAAATAAAAACCTTAAAAATGAATTATTCTAGGGCATTTTACTCACATCACTTTAAATGTTTGTTATACGCAAAAGCTTTAACATACGAGAAAGAAATATTTGAACTGTATGTGAGTGAAATATATTTGCTATTATCGGGTTATTCTCTGGATTTGATTATCTGCATGAAATTATAAATTATAAAATTAACAACAAGATCAAGATTATACAATTCTGATTAAATGAGCCAAGTTTTGGTGAAACTTTATTCTAACACACTTTAGTACATTTTTTTGAAGGGAGCCTTTCAAAGTTTACCAATTTTTCAAATTTTTAATATATACTTCAACAAAAAGTGTTAAATCTTGAAAATTCGGAACAATTGTTTTACTATTTTTGAATGAAAAAATTTTCTAGTTTCTAGAAATATTATTTACGGTTACAGTTCTAAGGTTTAAATGTCGCTAGCAAAGAAGTAAAAAAAATACCATCAGTCAGTCAATGAATGTATGTTAATTTTAATGGCATGAAGTTCTTCAAATGCAATTACATGATGAGTGAAATTGTGAAAACAATATTTCTTTAGTAATCCACTATGTGAACGAATATTATAGAATTTATTAATCAGCAATTACTTTATTGTCTAATGAAGCTTCATTCATAAATGCTAATTACAATGACAAACCAATCATGTCATATTTGAAGTCTGACTTTAATTACATTATTGTTTTTAAATTTCATAACTATTTTTAATGCTATTATGAATATATATTTTATATTTTATCATTATATAAATGTGTATAATGGTTGACACTAATAAATGTGTGCATCTCGAGTGTTACCATATTACTGATAAACATTATTCAAAATTGTTATATGATGTATTTGTTTTTATTTAAATGCCAAATTCTACAGTAGCAAATAAGTTTTACTTCAATCGTGTGTGAACCTTACGCGCACTCTTTTTTATGGAGAGCCTTTTCAAAGTCGAACAATTTTTTACATTTTAAAAATATGCTTCAACAAAAAGTTTTAATTCTTAAAAATTCAGAACAATAGGGTTAGAATTTTTGACTGCGTTTCTAGAAATATTATTTACTGTTACGGTTCTAAGATTTAAATACACAAAAATAATAAAAATGAACCGTAATAACCGGAATATGGTTATAGTATTACCAAAACTTTAGGTTGCACTTGAAAGCTCATAAATTAACATAATTTCCAAAGTGAAATATACTTTTTCTCTAATTTTTTTCAGGGTAGTTAGGCTCAATACCCCCGTTTAGGCTTGACGTTAAGTTTCTAGACACCTTGTATTGCTTATTATAAATTGCAGGATAAATATAATATCCAACGTAAAAGAGGTAAACATTTTTCACAGCCCCTCCAAATTATAATAAAAAATATTTTCTATACAACCATCTGATGCTCTCGCAGGAATATAATATTTTAATTCGGGCCGTTCGCATTTTTCAAGTTATTTGTTTCTGTTCCCTTCCCCATATTTTGTTGCTAGCGACGGCCAATGTTACATGTCATGTATAAATATTAAATATTTCATGCGAACAAAATATAGCAATGTATCGCCGGCATCTCTTTGATGAATGAGTTTGTTGCGTCGAGGAATCTTTTTTGCATGCCTACGTTCATTGCAATAAATAATGTTTTTAATTGAAAATAAAAATTGTACCAGGAACAATATATACACAAAGCACAGAATAAATTCAGTGCTGTGATAGAAATAAGTTGCTTGTGGTAGATTAAAGTTATTTCGCTATGAAAATTTAAACAAATATATACATACATATATGTATATATATATATATATATATATATATATATATACATGTACTCTTTAATTCTGGTACCTGCGTTAGTCATAAAACTACACGGTTAAGTCAAGAATTTCTTCTAATTCCATCCGGTGGTATAAGTCTTTTATTTAAATTTTAATAATATTTCAAATTACTGTGACGATAAATTAGCATGCAAATAGTTAACATACTTATTTTTATTAAAACAGCTTTAAGAATTAGATAAAAATTATATTTTCTAAACATTTTCAAGAAATTAAGTTAAAAGTATTTTTATTTATGTCATATGATTCCTCCTTGATATTGTTAATAGGAAATGAATATATTTTTCTGTTAATTAGATAAATTTTTAATTTAGATAATTATATTTCATTAGATAAACTATTAACTTGCTTTATGCACAACTACATTATTAATTTACCAATAATCCATGAGGCTTGCACTGATTTTGGGACAATTTTAACTTTACCTAAAACGTATGCAATTGTTAATATTACTTATACGATTTTTATACTAACAAATCTAAATCATTTGTCTGAATATTATTCCAATATCTTTTATTTAAATGCACATGGTGAAACTTATTACCAACATAAAATATTTTTATTATGTACTTTACTTGTAGTGCTTTTTATTCTCATCCAAGAACATTTTTTTTCGACATTTATCAGTAAATATGCCTTTTAAGCAATTGAAACTCACAACTTTAGTTTCTAATGATTATATATCATTCAATTTTTAATATTTCTCATATGATTTTTATACTAACATTCTAAATCATATGAATATTATTTTAATATCAACTATTAATGCACATGATAAAACTTATTACCAAAATAAAATATTTTTATTATGTGTACTTTACTAAATTATTTTGTAATGCTTCATATTCTCATCCGGAACACATTTTTTCGACATTTATCAATAAATATGCCTTTTAAGCAATTGAAACTCACAACAATAGTTTTCAATACTTATATATCATTTTCCAATTTTATATGGTAACAAAATTGAACGTAATTATATTGTATAATAAAAAAACGACCAATAGATATACAAAAAATATTGAAAGTATGCATATATCGTTTACACGCAAATGTTATTGCATTCCAAAATATATATTTTATATCCGAAAATATATGTTATGGTTAGCCATAAAATTGCGACGATTAATCGATTCATTATCCGGATTGTAATATTTTAATGAGTTTGAACATGAATATTTTCATCGGGCATAAAAAGAGGAATTTCCAAACCACTAGCCACTAGTATGTATAATGATTTAATAAAAGTACTTTAAAAAATTATTTATTAAGAAGTTCAGCAGTTTACATAGTAATTACATTTATAATGCCAATTAATCAAACATTCACTACGAAATAAAAGTGTAATTTTTGTGCTATTTTTTATTTGTGCAAAATTTAAAGTTTTATTCAAATCATTTTATGCAAATTATACATTCAAAATCTACACCCTGTATATGGTTGAATAATTTTCTTCATGTCATTTTCTTCATGCCAAATATAATAATTAGTATTTTATATAATCTCAATAAGTATGATTTACTTATTGTTCTTTATAAACTAAAATTTAGAATTTAGAACTTAGAAAAATATAGCGTTTTACCCATTTAATCAATATTTACTATAATGTTTTGCCTAATTGACAATTATATTACGTTTACTTTGATAATTAATTAACATTGGCTATTAATTAATTAGTTGGTAATTGATTGGTAAATAATTTATCAATAAAAAGTGTAAGTTATGTGCTATGTTTTATGTCTCATTTATGTAAATTTATACATACAACCAATACACTGTATATGGTTAAATGTTATTCTTAATGTCTTTCTAAATACGTCCGTCAAATATATTGTAATTAGTATTTTATATAATTTCAATAAGTATGAATTAGTTATCGTTTCTTATGATAATAGATTAAAAAGAAACTAGTATATTAGTCTTTTGTAGATTGGGATTTATTCAAATTATATAGAAATATTTAAATTAAATCACAGTTTTGAATTTAAATAATTTGAATTGATATTGGTTTCATTTAGTCATACTTAATAGATAATTCATATTATCTATGATAAAGCATTAATTACTAGCATAGTGTAACGTTTTTCTTATTTATTTAATTTTCACTATAAATGTCAATTGCCTAATTGACATTTATATTACGAATTTAGAAATTTGATTAATATCTTAAAATTTTGAGAAGAAAGTAAATGTACTAAAACCTAAAAAAAATCATACAAAAAACACTAAAAAATTGACTTATTAAAAGTAGTGCGGTCTACAGAAGTGTTATTGTATGATGCTGACTCCATGCAATAATGGAAACTTGATCAAACAAACATACTTAATTTTTTTTTGAAACTCTCAAAATCAGTATAGTTTAGCTATAATGACGACTGTCACTTCCGTACTCTGGCACAACCATACCCAATCTCCCGTACTAATAATGCAAATCCCGGTACAATGTGAACATATATCTATTTAACAAACCCATAACAAAAGTTGGGTTTCTATATTCCCTTTATATAGTTATGATTTTTAATTATTTAAAAACAATAGTTCTGTGTAATGATTTTGTAGTGCAGTAATAGGTACTTTGAGTACTTTTTGAAACAATTAATGTTGATTGCTAGATTGCAACCTACAAAAGAGGAAATAATACGATTAGTTGTGAATAAAAACTCCGATAATTTTCCACATGTTTTTTTTTGCATAGCCTGCATAAATTCCCGCACAGTTTGATAGAAATTTATACAGGTGGCTTTATACAAAAATACTTATGCTGATAAACGCACGCCCGCAGCCCGTGCGCTTTTCGCTCTGGATAAAATGCATTTGTCACCCGTCCAAGCGCGCCTCGTTTTGAAAGCTGTAAATCACGAAGTAATTTTAATTACACGTGCAGGCTCCTGATGAATATATATTTTTTCCGGTTAAATACGGCACAAAATAAATGTTCATTTAACTAAAAAAAAAATGGAAACGCACGTCGCACTATTTTGCAGGGAAACTATGAGCTGATACTCGGTTTAATAAAGAAATTCAGAACGTTGCTAGCTCACGTATTTCTAGTAACATTATCTCGTCTTATTTACTTCGAGACTTCCTGAAATATTTTTAGTTCAAGCAAAATTCGACTTTACCAAGAATTTTATAAATAACACTACTGGTGAATTTTAAATAAATGTGGCCAAAGTTTATTTCTATTTTATATGGTTCAGTTTTTAATTATATTATAGTAGCAGTTTTCAACATGTAAGGCGCGCCTCACAAGGGAAAGCTGGGTTGTTCTAAGGGGGGCGCGTACATCAGTTTCCAGAATACAAATATCGCAATAATCTAACATTTTGGACACAATATTAAAAAATAAACAAATAGAAAAAATAATAAGTTTTTATGCATATTTTTACATAATATTGCATATAAAATTGTAGTCTGATAATATCAGTTAAGTATTTATGAAATAAATTTCTTGAAAAAATTGAGGGGGGTACAACCTTTTTTTTTATTAAAGCGGGGGGAGGCAGCGGTGCAAAAAAGGTTGGAAACTACTGTGTCCAGTATGGTAAGTTATAGAGATCGCCAAAAAACGATATTGGATCTTTTTGTATACCTTCACGTTTCAAGACTTTCTGAACATTTTGGCAAACCTTACATACGTGTGTGTATGCGCGTGTATGTGTTTCGTACGGTATTACATCGGATTAACCAATTTAAACGACTCGGAGGACATTCGATTCCTATTCAGGAGCGTGCTGACAAGTTTTTGGCAAAGGTAGTTCCAGCCGTTTCAGTGCTGTATGAAAAGAGCAAAATGTAAATTCTGCTTTCGTGAAGACGAAGAGTTTAATTGCATTGATTCAAAAAAACTTTAAAACTTTAATACAAAAAACTTTTTTTGTATTAATTTATTTGTTGATTAGTTTTTGGCAAAGACAGGATCAGCCATTTCGATGATACAAGGAAGGAGTGTAAAAGTGGCAGATTTTGAAAAAACTGAGCATCTGATTCGAATGATTCATTTTATTTGTATTGACGGAGTGAAAAACTGATTACAATTTTACGAAGGTTGGGTCAGCGGTTTCAGAGTTTATAGGAAAAACGTAAAAAAATGGCAATTTGTGATTTAAAATGATTAAGCAAATAATTGCTATTAGTCCATATATTTGTAGAAATATTGAAGACAGATCTCTGATAGACAGGTGGAAAAGTAGAGGAGTGGATAAATAGATAAGTGAACAGGTAGACTTGTTAATAGGTAAATAGGTAGAGAAATAGACAGGTAAACAAATTGGCAGGTAGGCCGGTACAAATGTACTCTTAGACACATAGGCATGGTAGCCTTAATTATAAATGTATATATATATATATATATATATATATATATATAAATCAGCTAGTTCATATTTAAATTAAATTGTTATTAATTAAATCGACTATTTACACATATCAGAAAGTTCATACAATTTGCCTTAAGGCAAAATTACACCTATTTTATTAATTATATCATAAAATAAGACTACCTATGGTCTACTTATTATGTGACACTGCACAAAAATATAAAAGTAAGTTAATTTTTTATAACCATCATAAATTTACTAATAAAGGCACAAACTATTGCTTTTGAATCTAAAAATATTTTTATTCGTTACTAATTAATACACAGAAAATAAGTAGAATTATGCTTCTGACTTACAATATTATATTGAAATCTAACTTTTCTTATTTTAATAACTAATTTGTATATTGCATATTCATATTAGAGTGGATCAAATTTTGATCATTATAGAGCACCTGCAATTATGTGGGTCCTTTTCAAAAAAAAAATGTCGGAGCAGCCATAGGTCTAAAGTGAACTCTAATCAGAGATATTTTCAATATAGTTTTTCTTCTGCATATTTAAATATCAACTTTCAAGAATCTCGTATTTGCTTGAGAATGAAAAACAATTCACGATATTATAGGCCTGTGATGACTTGTTTTGAAAAATCACACCCTGGCTGGTTAAAACAGCGTTATTGAAAATTATGAAACATATAAATATTTCAAGAAATTCATCTTCATGGAATATTTATATAAATCGTGTTGGTTATTACGTCAAGTAATGAAACTTCTTGTAATTTGCACATAATTTTGTTTGTACATTACTCAGCAAAAGTCAAAATAGTTATATTTTTATTAGTCGGTATTTAGAGAATATATATTAAAACACTATTAGTATTGCACAGATAAACTTTAATAATTAAGCCAGATTAGTAAAATTTAATCAAACCCGCTATTTGGATACAATACTAATAAATACTTCAAGCTGAGAGGACGGCAGTTTGTTAATTTCATACACTGCTGTAATCTTGAATTTTCCTTTTGGTAACTGAGTAGGAATACCCTCTTTGGTCACAGATACATTTCGGAAATAATAATGACCCTGGATATTTATTTGATAATTAATACTTGAATAATTTTAGTTTATTTCAGAAAGCACATTTGATATTTTTACCTTCTTATATGGACATGATTTAGGCAAATTTCCGTGTTTTAGAATTTCAGGATATAGAAAATGTATAAAATAGATGAAAGACGGTTGCCTTAAATATAAACAGAAGTCCTCCGTTTTGTTTGTCACGAAATAAGAGTGCCAATTGCCATTCTTCATTTGGAATATGCTAACGATGATCTAGAATAATTTTTAAATCAAATTGCACAATGTAAAAATATGCAATAATTGTAATTTGATTCAATCAAAAAAAGATTTTGATCAATCAAGTTGCTCTGAAATACTGTATACAATAGTAATTACTCACTGGGGTGACTACTATATACATTTATATTTAATTAATGTAAATCAAAATAACTAATCTGGTTGTTATAAATAAAAGAAATATAAATATCTATTATATATATGATGTCTATATTTAAAAAAAAAATACTTTAATGTTGTCCACGTTTTGCTTCAGTAGAAACTGTCCGCTAATACTTGAACTATTACCCTCGTCCATAGTTACGTTAACTTCGAGAAATTTGTTATTTAGCACTATGCATTTTGCATCTGTTATTATCAAATCATATTTGTTCTAAAATATTAAAATTATATAAATTAATGCCTTCACACATGAAAATGATGTTTTACAATTCACTAGTATTCTTATCTTACCACTCTTGTCGCATAGGCGAAAACGGCCAAAGAAAATATTGTTAAAATTAATATATTTTTTATTTCCAAAATGTTCATTTTGCTCAAAAGTTTTTTGCGATACTGTCTCCTAAATTATGCAGATTGTAAAATACATGATATGTGTACTCATTATAATTAACCAGATGTAAAATGAGCCATGTAGAAAATAATCGATGATGGAGCAAGATAATAATTTACAAATTTCCGCTGTTTGTATTTAAAATAATAATTTAATGTCATATGGGTTCCAAATTATTTTTTACGATTCCTAAATTTATAAATTATTTTTCAAAATAACAATGTGGATTTTTCCAATTACTAAACAGCATAATTTATAACTTTAATTTTTATAATTGATGTACATCTGACATACCAAATTAAAATATAATCATACTTGCTGGGTGTATCGTATATAAAATATCACGATATTTATCTCAAATTGTTCGTAAATATATTTTTAAATTATTATGCTTTATAAATCAACAGATAGATTATAACGTGATGTACACAATTTATAAAAATGGCATAGCCAATATTAATATTTTTGTTGGTAGTTTACATTATAGTACTGAAAAAGACTCTTTTGAATAGCTAATATCTTCTTATTATATTTTTAAGTGATAATTATCGCTTATCATAAATATCATTAATTCAGTAGGTTCTCCAAAACTAGCTAAAAAACTTAAATAATCAAAATAATTAAATTTATTAAATATTCATTCATACAATGAGGAAATTATTCAATTAAAAATGTTAGACAATTGAACATCTTTTTTTATAGTGTGCTCAAATAATAATTTGAACAATTTCAAATGTAAATGAACTATTATATTTCTAATTGAAATAATTAAATTTTTATATAAAGAAATGTTTATTCATTTATTTTTATATTCATTTGCTGGTAATCATGTTATGAAACTACCAGAAAAATCTATTTTGAAAATAAGCAAAAGATTCTGAACTTCCTAAAATCATACATGGTTATTATAGTGCAGTAGTAATTTTTATTGAATATAAAGTATACAATATTATTATTTAACTTTTTTGTAAATAATACTGAGTCTACCAGTGCAAACTTAGAACTAGTATTTAGTAAATAGAAATAGTAGTATTTAGAAATTAGTATATAGTAAATTTGATTATGAAATTATTGTTATAAATAATTACTATATATTTATTCATTTTTTTATAATTTTTATAATAACTTCAATTTCAACCGCAGCAATTCTGTTGGCTAAGTATAATATATTAAACTTATATTTTCCGATCGGTAACTGCGGAGGCAATGCTTTCTTATTTATGGAAACATTTCTAAAATAATATGAACCCTGTGAAATAAAATAAATATTAATTTATAATATCACCATTTATTCAGAATTGTTATTTATGATAACATGTGTTACCTTTTTTAATGGACATTTTTTGGGAAGATTACCATTATTTACCATATCTGGATAGAAAAAATGTAAAAGGTATATGAAAGACGGCTGTCTCATATACTCACATAAGTCTTCTGTTTTATTGGTTACAAAAAATGGACGTGGTTGACCATTCTTTATTGAAAAAGCACTCATAACCACCTTGAAAAAGGAATGTACTTAATTCAATATTATTTTCTATAATGCCGATGAAATTTATTCAGCATTCTGATCAATAAGTTAATAACCAATTCTTACATTCTCAATTACATTTTAAAGTATGCACTGAATTACTTATACTTATACTTTTATAATAAATAAAATGAATCAATAATTACTTTTTAGTATCATAACGATTTTTCATAGCCAGATTTTTTTGATTTATCTACCTGTCCACATATTTTTTATATACGTGTCTGTTTGTTTACCTGTTTGCTTTCTACCTGTTTACCTGTCAAACTGTTCACCTGTTTACCTTCCTAACTGTCTTGCTGCCTGCCTATCAATTCATCAGTCTACCAGTCTATTTGCCTACATTATTCTACTTTTTTATCTGTAAACCTGCCTAAGTGTCTAGTTGTCAACAAGTTATAACTGCCAAACTAGTTACCTGTCTACCTTTCTTCTTTTCTTTTTTTATACTTTTTTATCTGCTTGCCTATCTACCTGTATATATATGCATATCTACTCCTGATTCTATCTGCATATGAATTATTAACAATGATTTATAAAGACAATACTTGAACCCTACATATCAATTTTTGAAAAATGTTCTGCATTTCCAAAACTGTTGGACGTGCCTTCGCAAAAATGTAATAAATTCCTCATTACCGGAGCGCAAGTACAATATTTTTTGATTGATTCAATTCGGTTGCTCCGTTTTTTCAAATATGATAATGTTTTTCATATTTATCACAGAATCTATAAAACGCATTGTCAACATGATTCGAATGTCTTTGAATAAATCGAATCGGATACACCGTTCTCGCAAAATATAAATTATCATGAGTTACATATTGTTCCCTTTGTCTCTGAAACGGCTGGGCTCGCCTTGGCGAAAAACTAGATGGAAGTCTGTATTTGCACATTACAAACACACTTTCATTTTATCTAATCTTAGATCGTAAAGATATATAAAAAATTGTTATGTGTAATTATTGTAGTTAGCAATAAAAAGTATTTTAGGTATTTTAAATTTTAAATTGCAATTACTTTAATATTATTAAGATCGTGAAAAATTGTAAAAAATCCACTAAAACTGAAGTCGGTGTCTGAATCCTTCGTCACATTCACTTGAAAGTCTTTTGGATTGTATTGCGTCGCCTTTATACTATCGATGGCCAAATTATATGCACTCTGAATGCAAAATGTATAAATTAAAATATTATATTATATAATATAAATATCTTTATCCATAACACCACTTACCATATCTATAGCATAACTGAAATCCGTCGCTAATTTTATAACACAAAAGAAAATAATTAAATTAGTTTTGAAATTTAATTGCACTAAATTCATAACGGAAACCAATTGTATGGTATTACTCAGTGAATGCATTTATGTAGAATATTATATTTGCTTGTTAGTTTTAAATCACTGTAAATCATGTCGTTAACATTAAAATAGTAAGTCATTGTGTTTGATGATTTACCTGCATGTTTATACTAAATTACATCTATTTATTTAATTATGCTTTTTCATAATGAACATTTTATAATTATAGACATTACAATTATATTAAACAGTGTTGTTATTCATTCATTCCATAAAGTTATAAAAATTATTTATAGAAGAATGTCAAATATTAATTGATTTTTTTGCTAAAAAACTAAATTTAACAAAGAATAATTCTCTCTAATTCAATTCGTTATAGGATATGGCATCATTACTGATGCAGGTTTCTTATAAATTTTAGACATTTTTCTGATTGAATTCATGTCTTTTGCTTCAGTTATCTCAAACTAATCATATCATATGTAAAGTATGATTGTAATTAATTTATTGTTTAAAAATTTAGTTATTCATTATTATCTATTAATATTTCTAGATTTGCCTAATATTTTTAAAATAATGATGATATTGCTTTGACTGTAAAATACATATTGCTCTGTTCTATTATTTAGTGCAGAATATGTATATGCAATGATACCAATACTAGATATTTAATATCCGATGTCTATTTTTGAAATTGTGTAGTATAATCGATTTCAAACATACATGCATTTAACGATTTTTTTTATTTTGATACAGAAACTGAATATATGTAATTATGTTTATTACAGAAATGGATAAAACTAATTGATTTTGTGACCATTATTCCTCTAATCTGTGTAAGTACAATACTGCAGTATTCAGATTCAATATATAAGATTATGATATATATTTATTTAATGAATTGGTTTCATTTATTTGTCACTTTTAAAAAAAGTGTCAATGTAAATACGTTTTTATCGAGCATTAAAAGATCGACAGTAACTTTGATTTTTGCTTCATACATTTGCATCGGTAAGCCAATATCGCCCATTGTTACATTACTAAAGGAATATTTAGTCTGAAAGTTAAAATAATATATTATTTATGGATTATAAAGATTAATTAATAGTTTAGTGAAATCATGAATTAATGAGAAGTTTTTGTACCTTTTTAAATGGACAAGCTTTCGGAAAATTTCCGTGTTTCAGTATTTCAGGATACAGAAAATGTAGCAAAAAAATAAATGACGGCTTTTTTAAATAAACGCATACATCTTCTATTTTGTTTTTAAATAATGATGGCCTGTAGCGTCCGGTTTTATATTCATAAGAATTTATTCGTATCTGAAATATATTTTTAATATTTCAAAGTCACATGATAGTACATTAATTAAACGTCTTCAATATATTATATTTTTTGCTCCTACCTTGAAATTGTTGACCACAGTTTTTATGTCAAAAGAACCACTCAATTCATAATTTTTTTCATCCAGCTTATTCATTGCCATACTACCATCAATTATATCCTTATTCGAATTTATATACTCAATTGAATCAAGAACTAAATAGTAACCCTAAATAAATTTGGAAAAGTAATATGTATTTAATTATCTTTATTAAATTGGCTTAAGGGGGTATTCTACTGTAGAATTTTGAATAAATCGAAAAAATTTTTTTTATATTTTCAAAGTTTAGTTATTCAAAAATATGTCGTTAAAAGGATTTTTCAAAATTACTATTATTTCCTGAGTTATATCCGTTTTAGTGACGTCGCCTCGGTTCGGGTCAGACCGAGCCTCAAAACTTTGAACGCGTTTTTCTCGGAACTACTTTTTTCGAGCTGGCGGTAAGGATATCTCGAGTTCTAATAAATCGATTTACTTCAAATTTGGAGAAGATCTTCTCTATACATTGCTTTATCGCATGGACCTCTCCCAAAACTATAACTTTTCATTTAGTATTTTTAAAAAATTCGGAATTGTTAAAAAAAACATGAAAAAAAATTTTTTTTTTCAAACTACCGCCATTCAAACAAAATTTTTTTTTTGACTTATCCAAGGTTCATACGATAGCGAAATCTATAATAATTAAGAATCCTTCTTTTTTTTATGTTTCGGATCACCAGGAGGGTTGGAATCGTGCACGCCAGGACACCCTCTTTTTTTTGAGCTCCCACTTTGATTGCTCATAACTTCGTGAATTCTAATTCTTTTTCTTTAATATTTTTTTTTATGTAATAATAAAATATCAATAAACAAATGATAAAAAAATCGATAGTAAAAATATTATTTGTTTCCTTTATACAGCGATTCAAAAACCGGGCAAAATTCATGCTTCTACAGTAGAATACCCCCTTAAATTAACACAATTAATAGGCATAAGTTTATTTTTATGTTGATGAAATAATAAAAGGAATTTGAAAATTTGATAAAATTGTTTCGTTATTAATAATTTTTGTCTTTTTCTATATTAACCCTTTTGACTCGGATGCCGCCGCATCAAATTTATTCAAATTGATGCAATTGTTCAAAAGTGATTAAATGCAATAAAAAATATATTTAAGCTATTTCTTCATACGTTTGTGATAGTATGGTGACTATGAGTTTGAACACAGAATTTTGAGCCAATTAGATTTTTTTATTATTATTTTTTTTATCATATTTATTAGATTGAAATTAATCACAAAAAACAATTTATTATCTAAAATCGCTAAAGATGTAAATACACTTTTGAGGAAATAGAACTGATTTTTTCAACTATAATATTGCATAATATAGGCCGGGGAAAACATTTGTAATTGAATGTATTAAAAAATAAAAATTAAATTGACTGAGATGTTTGTGGAATTAACAAATATGCTAAAATATTATAGTCCTATGAAAAGTAGATTCGTTTTAAAAAATGAACGACTATAATATTAAAATGGTCGCTTGTATGTCCTAAAAACTGACTTTTAGGACATGCAAGCGTCTACATTAATATTATAACATATATTATAAATCAGTTTTAGAGAAATGAATTAGAATTCTTTTGAGTAGTAAGTTGTATTTTAAATTTTATATTCCTAATAAATGGTTGAACAATTTATCTATATATCTAAATTTCAATTATTATTAGTTATTTTCACGTATCGCAAAGTTTACTCAACCTGCCTTAAGAAAAAATGCCACTTGCACCTAGTCAACGTCAAGTTGTTGAATAACAATAATATATGGTTGAATAGTAATTAGTAACTTATGCTATTGGCAAATGTATTTTTTGAATTTTATACTGAAAATATTAAATTTCTTTACATACCTCAACATGACATCTTGGATTCACATGAATGATTATCAATAAAATTAAAATTGTTGACAAAAATGTTGTTAATATCATACTTCAGTGCTGTAATGAATTGCTTGATCATTCACTACATATAAAACGATTGTTTTTAACAAAAAATATTTTTCATGTTATATTTTATTTTATAATGCATCATTGTTTAAATTTAGTCTTCCGGATCAAAAAACATTTGGTACAATGACAAATTATTTTGTTTTTACCATTAAGGAAAGACCGATTTAAATTCACTTATAAAGTGATCTAGTGAAAATCTAATCTGAATATTTGAATTACGTTAAAAAATATTTGATTTTGTGGTTTCGGAATATATTAAAAATAAGTAGTAAAGTGCACTAATTCCTTTACTTACTTTTCATACCTACTTTTCATTCTTTACGTACTTTTCATACCAACAGATTTTCATACCATAGAACAAATTTTATTCTATGCGGATTTGCATAATTGAAATTAAAAAGAAAGGTATACAAAATTGCAAGTATCAAAAATGAAAAATGCATTATGTTTTATATTTTGCTTAATTATTGTTCATTGTTTTTAACATTGTATTAAAAACTATGTGAAATAAATTTGTAATTTTCTATAATCTATATAATAAATAAAAGGTGTTAAAATATTTATTGGCATGCCAAAAATTTAAAAACATTTAACTTTCAAAATAAAAAATATCAAGTATCAAAAATAAAAATTGCTTTATGTTTTACATTTTCATTAGTTAGTAGTATCTTTAAGCATTGTATCAAAAGCCATTTGAAATAAAATTTGTTGTCTTAAAAAAACTAATGACATGCCAAACAATTTAAAATGTTTGGCTGTCTAATTTTCAATTACTGCTAACAGATAAGTGTAATTTTTTTGTGCACGTTTTTGCCAGAAATTCTGCCATGGAATTTAAAAACTGCTCAATAGATATCATTTAGATATGCGCACTTGCTTTGTAACTGTTTAATTTTTTTTTGACGATTTTGATAAAACTTTGAATATCAATAGACTACGAAGTCTTAACTTGATCTTAAATGATTAACTTGATTAATTATAAAAAACTGTTAATTTTTTGCGTGAAGGACACGCACCAAGTATTTCGTACTGGTGAATTCACGAAAGCACTTTATTATGTAATATTATTTTTTACACATAACAAAAAGTTTGTGCTATTTTCCTTAAGGAAAATGGTACTTATATCATAATTTTAACAAAAATTAATTCTCAAACACTAACAACATAATGAATACTTTCAATCTATGTTAATATAATTGTAAATATACCATATTATTTATTGTTTAGAGACTACTTTAAGTGTTACATCGATTTCACATGCAGGTTTATTAAACAATAAAATTTCAATAACCAATTTGTATCGGCCCCTTGGCATCGATGGTGGCAGTCCGACATTACTAATAGTTGTATTATCAAAAGTATATAATCCCTATAAACAGTAAAAAAGTACAAAAATAAATGAATTCAGTAAATATTTATATATTTCGTTACCTTTTTGAGTGGACATGATTTGGGATAGTTTCCATACTTCTGTAAGAACGGGTAAACAAAATGCATCAAGTAAATTAGAGAAGGTTTTCTCAAATATTCACAGAAGTCTTCGACTTTATTTATTAAGAAAAAAGGTTTGAACATTCCATTCCTGAATTGATATGTATTCAAACGCACCTATAAAAATTGGGTTATATACCATGATAAATGCATATTGTAGAAGCCATATTATTTTCACAAAGGGAAACTAAAGGCTTGTTGTAATTTTTTTTAATTGCTTTTAAACCAACTCCACTGGTTATATTTCAAGGAAACAAAGGTGCACATATGTTGTAACTATTTCTCTACCAAATCAAGTAAATATAAATATGGACCGAATCTGCCGCAGAACCGACCAATGTTATGGCAAGACTATGTTACAAAGAACTCTCCATACAAATTCGTTCTAAATATTGACAAAAGCCATGTGGTTGCTGTGCAGTCAAGCGTTTTTCTCAGGTTGTCAGACAAAACAGCTAATTTAAAAACCGCGCATATCTCAAAAAAAACGATCTTGGATAACAGGGTCTTCCTGACACATCTTCGTAACATACGAGTGACATTGCAGTTTATGTGTAAAACGCCTGAATGTACAGCAAATACATGACAAATATATGACGTGATTCAGTAGCATAATTTATGGAAGTTGGAACGTTATGGCCTTGCCGTAACATTTTTCTATCAAGCTGTAGAATCGGTGTGATCAAATGTGATCAAATCTTACAAACTTTACATTTTATCTTATCTTATTTGCTTGAATTTGTATAGGCGTTACTCCATACCAGATAATACCATTATTACATGTTATCCCAAGGTATTGTTTCTAACCCCAGTTGTGAATTTTTTAAATCAAACAAGACTATTTAATCAATTTATTCAAATATTGACAAGTTTAAAACAATATAAAATATTTAAAATTGCAAATTAGTCGCTAATAATAGGGTAAACCGAAATTAGGTGATAGTACAATTTTATAGAGCATATCAAAAATGACGCACCTGCTCATTTCTGTATATTGCGTCGGCGTTCGGGACAGTAGCTATTGTGCAGGATGGTTTATTTGTCCAATGGAGACAGAAAAATATTTTAGATTCTATTGAAAAACGCTGGTTACTACTTTCTCTTGTTACAATAAGCCCTTAGCACTCTTAATTCACCCTTAAAAGTGTGTAATTTGCATTGAACGGATCTCCAATGTCCATTCTTTAATGTCCATGATAAGTAGTTTATCGATTTGTGGTGATTCAAAACAATTGGTTATAAAAATGCAATTTAAAATTAATTTTTATATAGCTATATACTCAACTTTAACATTGTTTGAAGTAGTTTTAATTTCAAATACTCCGCTCACATATGCTAAAGTTTCATTCACTTTATTCAAAGTAACATTTCCATCCATCATATCCTGCTGTTTTGGTCTCACTTCCACTTCGATTGGTACCAAATAATAATCATTCTTTAAAATAAAACATTATAGTTAAAGTTATAAATTTTCGCATTCCGTAGAGTAAGTTATAAAGAAAAATAATGAAAATTTTTACATATCTCTACATTTCAAAGAAACTTGAAAAAATTGATATATGCGTGTGTATTTGAGTATGTATGTATGTTTGAAGAAGTGAAGAGATATGTGAAGTAGCAATAAATTTTTTTTTCGGTTTTTGTCTAAAAACTATATCAAATTTTCTAACTTAGTTATGGATATGCATATATACTTGAAATAAAATTGATGAATATATTGTGATAATTGGATACAATAATTTTTATTTTACCAAATAGTTAATATTTTGACTTTTTGTTTAAACAATATTAACTTTAAGAATGCTTTTCATTGTTGTTTTTATTTTAAAATCAAATATATATTAGATTATTATATTATACTATTTTCAAGTTTTAAATAGTACCAGAGATTTATATGACCTAGTTATTTGCCAAACTGGTTTGTTTATCCTTGTGTGATGATTGAAAAAAAACAATGATTTAAAGGCAATGATTTTATGTTTATTTATAACTTATATTGCGTTAAATACGTATGTTTATATTTTTAACAGTTGGTCCAAAATAGAAAACAAAATGTTTTTTTGTTGGTTAAATAGTTATGTGCAACGTTTCAGAACTAGATACGTGCCATCATGAGCAACATGTTTTTTACAAGCACAATTCATTTAAATTTTTTCTACATACTTTCCTTGTAATATTGTCAATTTAATTTATTGATATTGACTGATGATTATACGTAACTGGATCCGAAACGTTGCTAATAAATAATTACTAAAATCATTTTGTTTTTTATTTTGAAGAAAAACAAGCATAAATTAAGGGAAAATTTCGAATATATATATGTTGGTTTAAAAGTACTTACAAAACAATAAGTCACACAAAAAATTTCCAGCATCAATATTGCACTCAAATATATTATAGAGTATGATTTTCGCAACATTGTTGTTGTTTGATACTATATATTATAAAGTATCGTTATACCGTATGATATTTCACTTTTGAACAAAATAATCTCATGTTCTATGGCAATTACAATTGTTATTTATCTGCTAATAGAATCATGACTAGACTAGGTTTTAATCATATCATATAAATGATGTAGTACGAAAATGGATAATTTAAATAGAACATGATAGCATATATGTACGTAAATGGAATTTCTGGCGAATTATACAGAGGAAAAATTCATTATATAATATAAAATATTTTGGGGAAAATTACCATATTTCATTGTTGCTATCAGAAATTATAAGGAAGACATTATGCTATGATGAGAATATCTGTAGGTCTATTTTTTGAAATAATTAAGTTTTTGTAATTGTAATTTTGTAATTTTTGTAATTCATGAAGAATTTAGAAATATATATTCATGACTTTAGTTGTAAACAAAGTTTTGCATTAATAGTATTTTCAAATTTTACTATCTAATATTAACTAGTGTAATTTTTGAAATTAATATTTAACACCAATCAGTACTTTACGAGCCTTATGAAAGATTATTCTAACTTTTTGAATGACGTAGCTGTATAGATGGCAACCCAAACGGTTGTCCTATCTTCATGTGATCAATTATTTATTACATTTTTCCAATAGGTAGGTATTAATTAACTTTTTAAAGATATAATTCCGGGTATGTACATTGTGTTTTACTTAGAAACACATTGCTATCTCTATTTTCAAGTGGAATTAGAGCTATGTGATTACTGCTTGACATCAGACTGCTTTAGGCAAAACTTGAATTGATTGAAATTCCATAGCTCTAATTCAAAATACACGGCTGATCTCACTGTAGCTCGCTTTTTCGATAATGAACAAATAAATAACAAGAGTTACAAAACTTAACTTTTGATAAAACTGGCCAGCACACATCAGTACATTTTTTTCAAAGCAGGACCTCACAAAATTGACCGAATTTAGAAATTTGAAATTCATAGTTTAACATCATTTGTTTTATTGTTTTCATTATTATTATTTACGCGAGACAGGGTAAAATATTTTTCTGATTCAGGCATTTTTTATTAAATCAAGATTTGTACTACGATGTAACCTTAAAATCTAATGACATTCCGAGCTCCTCGGCGGTACGCATACAACGAAAGATCTCTATTCACTCGAAAGGACGACTAATCAGAATCGACCCGTATATAAATAATTTTATCGAGAGCGAATGACGTACAGTTCAAACGTAACGCAACTTCCGTTGCATTTTCCCAAATTTAGTCCCCAGTCGCGCCTAAAGAATTTTTACTTCAAAATGGTCATAGTTTTACCAAAGTTCTTGGTTGCACTTAAAAACTCACAATTTTCAAGGTATTTTTTTTAAATTTTGTTCAGAACAGTTAAGGTCAACACTATCACCCTGTTTTGGCTTGACGTCAAGGTCTGAGATATCCTGTATATATATATATATATATATATATATATATATATATATATATATATTGAATAGATAAGTCCTGGATTTTTTCAATATATTGATTGTTTCTTTTCCGAACAGTAAATCTAATAATAAAAAACAATTTGTTTTTTGAAGATGTTTAATACGACGTTTTGGAACTAGGTACGTTCCATCATCAGGTTTATTCTGTCAAATACAATGTTTTTTAAAAATATTGATTAACATTAATTAATGATGGTCAATACAGATTAATTAGAAAAACATTTTTTATAAAGGAATGGATTATGTACCGGGGTAAAGAGTAATAAGAATTAACTAAAAAAGGTTTTATATCAAATTGAGAAGCAAAAATTATTTACCTGTAATAATTTATATATCCATATCACTAATATTTTTTTGTTAAAAACACTAGATTTTTTTGAAGGATATTTGTAGATGTTATGACTACACAATACTTAAACACACTGATATGGAGTTCTGTCGGCCAGATGTAAAGGACAACGTACGGAATTATTATTTTATTTACTGTTCGAAAAATTATATATATATATATATATATATATATATATATAATAAAGTTATATACAAAAGCAGTACAAATTTCTCATTTATGCAGAAATACCCTCGAATAATTTCTTGCTTCACGTTTTGTCTAACATTTTGCCATCGGTGTCCTCTCGCCCCGTGTTGATTTGTATTTCATGTATAGGTGTACATTAGTATTATTTCTCTTCGTATTCGTTGAACTGTAGTCGAACGTCGGATTTGCCTCGGTTTCGTCTTTTTTCCTACTATTTGCCAGTGCGACCCTGTCAAGTTGCAATGAATATATGGGACCGGCAAAGAGCCATATATCCGTACGAAATGTCCTCAGGCATTTAATACTTACACCGAGATAGTCGCACATTTGTAATGTACACCAGGCGCTACAGTCGAATGCATTCATTTTGTCATAAATAGTAAAGGGTTTTTAAAGAGTTTTGTTTTTTCTATATTCAAACACGTCATTGATAGTATTATATGGTGAAGAAAATTTATATCTATACAGACTTGCATATGTATATTAACTTTTCGTAGGGTAAGCTATAGTAATCGCTAAAAAACTCGAAAATGAAAATTTTTATATGTTTTTACGTTTCAGATAATTCTGAACATTTTAGTATACATTAGATAATATGAATGTATGTGTATGTGTGTGTGGGTGCGGATACAAAAAGTCGACGATTTTGCGAACACGGATTAATCGATTTGAATAATTAAAAAAACATACGATTTTTACTGATAAGGAGACGTGCTGTTTAGTTTTTGGCAAAGGCAGGTCTAAGGCACCGTTTCGAAAAAACGGGGCCAAAAAAGCCCAAAATGTTATTTCAGTTCTTGAGATAACGGAGCGTGCGATTCAAATAATTCAAAAAACATTTTACTTGTATTGACGAAATGAACAACTGGTGAAATTTTTGTAAAGGCAGGTTCAGCATCTCTTTGCTAAATTAAAAATTTAGTTTTTGGTACAGGAAGTTCTATAAATTTGCCTTAAGGCATGATGTCATGCAAAATTAGTTTTAGTCTTGAATTTTTAATTGTAATTTGAAATAAAAAGTATTCAAAGTCAACGTTTCGAAACTAAGTACCTTCCATCTTCAGGACAACTGATCAGATCTTGATTACAAGATGATCAAACAAAAGTTGAATGGATTGTATACACAAATTGTTATGTTTTCTTGGCTAAATATATTATAATTAATATTTTTTGCATATTTTCTAATTAAGGTTGTGTGCATGCATTTATTGTGTTCAGAAAAAATAAACCAAATAAAAACATGATAGTGTTCTTTTTTAAACATGATATATTGTCGACATTTTGGAACTATGTGTGTTCCATTCTTAAGACGAACAAAAATAGACTAATCAATAATATTGCTTTTAGTATTCATTCTAACTAAGATGATCCAGATTTGCCTAATCAACGATAATCATTATCAATTTTACACTTACACACATTTTAACATTCTAGATTACCCCCCCCCCCCCCAATGACGGTTTCTATGAGTACAACAGGCAAAAGAAGGGCGGTAATTTTAGTCGGTACAATTCATATTGAGTCCGACATACCCAGACAAAAGATCTAAGATTAGTTTACGCAGAAGAATTTCCTTTGCTATATCAAAATAAAATATATTCATACGCACACAAAATTTTTCAATTTTGGTGTCAAACAATTCAGAATTTGAAACGTCTGAAAAGTATTAAATTATCCAATCGAAATCTCTAGCCAATCAAAATTTCATAAGCTTAAATTTTTCATGTTTATAATATTAGTATGTTGATACATCTTCTACAATTCTTCGAATTTATCTTTCTTTTGTTTTATATAATTATTTTCTATAATTTATGTTTTCGTAATTTACTGTATTCCGTTTTATGAGTTTTACACTTATTAATCAACATGAAAATTATTATCATTGCTAGTATTATTTCAGAAATTTGCATGCTTTCTTCAGCCATTGTTTTTTTCAAATTTATCATCTAAAATCTAGATTATAATTACAAATTTGGTGAAACTAATTAGTTATACAGCTTATTAGCGCAAGTTTTGGGTGTAATTTCAGATTTGCCTTGATCAAATAATTATTCAGATCTATAATACATTTCTAATCGACAATTTAAAACACAAGATTTTTCATATTAAATAAAGTTAGTTTATGTTAGATAAAATTTGTTACGAAATTGTAATTCAAGTTCAGAGACTCAATTAACCTTACATTGTCCATTTATTTTATTTTTATCTTAAAAATTGTTTTTCAGTAATATGCATTTAGGTACTAGGTTTTGTAATAGATAGGTATAAACTATTGAACAGATAAGTATAAATTATTGAAGCTATTGAATATCAATTATTTCATAGATAATACGGGCCAGAAAAATTAATTCATCTAAAACTTTCTAAATTTTGGAACTGGTTATGAATGAACCCATCTTTTACCCTATGAGGCAGATCTGTGCAGAACATTCTAGACCACAAAATCATTTCATTCACAAAATTTATTCTACCCATTATCATAAAATGCCAACTTAACCAACTGTCTTAATCTTAAGTTATCCTTAAACTTTATCCTAAGCGTTGGAAATATAGTTAACATGCATTGGAACTTTATTGCATGCATTAAAGCTGCAGGTACTATGTCAAAATAACTCTATGAAGCTCGGTCCACAAGATTATGTATGACATATGGTGAAAGTTCACATGGATACAAAGTCAGGGAATCAAAGGATTCACGAAAGGATCTCTGTGTGTACATCCTCTGAAAGAAAGGCTAATGGCGTGCAATGGAGAGTAGAGTGTGCTCCCGTGTTCAATGTAGAGCTATATTGTAGGAAGCAGATTTAGGATCAGAGATTGGCAACCTGTATTATGCGTACTAGTATCGACAGTTTTGAAATGCAAATACAAATACACTGAATTGATCTTTAGAAACATGCAAAATTTGTGCAAAAATATTGAAGATTTTTAGTTCAACAACTATTAAACTACGTGTTTTATAAGTTGTTTGTGCTTTCCTACACCCTAACCTAATATTCTTGGGAAGGCAACCCAGCGGCCTAAGACTTTTTTTTCTCATATAGACTATGTTCATGTACTGCTTGATATCAAACTAGCGTAGGTTGTATTTGCACCCTGTAATAGAAGGTGCTTGTCCAAGTTTCAATCGTTACTTCATGATGAGCCCCGAGTGTTAATGATAATTCAGTACTATTTAATTTTATATAAACTTTCTAACATCTCATTTTTATTGTAACACCCTGTTCATATTTTTGACTTTTTCTCCAAATTAAAAATCTAATGATACATGTTATTTCATTCGTATACATTTTGTAACTAGTTGGTATTGGTATTTAGCCTTGAGGCAAGTTACATAAACTTCCCGATATGTGTAAATAATCGACTTAATCAAAAAAAAAACATTAATTTATGAGTGATCAAAACTATTCCGAGTGGATTTATTACACATTATTGAAAACGAACAAACACTCTATACCAAGTAAATCGTCTAATTTTCATTTTAACAAACGTCAAAAAAACTACTCATTCTCTCAATCTTTGATGAATTTTTAAAATTAAACTACTTGTAAGGCCGTAATATTCCAGTAAGTTCTATAGGACCATGATATATATCGCCAAAAAAAGTTCCACAAAAATCGGCGTAATTTTTTTTCAGTAGTTAATTACAAGAAAACGGCTCGGTAGATTATCACCTAAAACTAATCAGTATTATTCCCAACTAACATCTTTCAAACAGTTTTTGATTTTTTCAAATCGATTTGGTAGTATGAGCTTAAATGTAGATAAAAAGTTTAACACCCTTCTCCAAATTACAAAGAAACGGCGCGGCAGATCATCACACAACTGAGAGAAGATAATCTACATCAAAATACATCGATTGACTTTTAAATTTTTGGAATCGGTCTAGCCGTTTTTGAGAAAACGTCGATGAAAGTTCTAATTTTGACAAACATAAAAAAAACAATACTAATTTTTGCAAACTTTGACGAATTTTCAAAATTAAACGACTTGTCGTGGAGCCGTAATATTTTAGTATGATCTAGAAGACCATGGTATCTATCACCAAAAAAAAATTTCATGAAAATCGTTGAAAACAAAATTTTTAACACTTCATTACAAGAAAACGGCCCGGCCGATCTTTACCAAAAACTAATCAGCACGATTCCCAGCCAATATCTTTTGAACAGTTTTCAAATTTTCAAAATCGATTTAGTATTGCGGACTCAAACCTGGACATTTTTTTATCACTGCTATTTACATAGAAATGGCTTGGCTGATCGTCGCGCAAAATTGATAAACGCTAGTCCTTATAGAATTACGTCGAATGACTTTTAAATTTTTGAAATAGGTCAGGCCATTTTTGAGAAAACGTCGATTTACGGCAAAATATTTGTTCACACACACACATATTTTTTTTCAAATTTGGTCTCATTCGATTCAGAATGGCTTGAAACGTCGATAAATCATAAAATTAGCGAATGCGATTTTTTTCTGAATACATGAACTGCTTTTTCAGGAAGTTAACAAACTGAATTGTTTTTTAAGAATATGAAAAATTTATGCAAAAATGTTAAAGATTTTTGGTTCAACAACTATAACTAAGTATTTTATAAGTAGTGTGTGCTTTCCTACATCCTAACCTAGTATTTTTCTTGAGAGGGCAACCCAGCGTCAACGACTTTTTTTTCACGTGTAGATCATGTATTGGTGGTTGTTACTATTACAATTCAGTATTATTTACTTTTATATAAACTTTTCAACATCACACTTTTTTGTAACACCCTGTTAATTACTTTTTGATTGGTATGTGTTATTACATTAGTATAAATTTGGCAATAGTTTTTATAAGTTAACAATCAAATTTTTAAGGATCTACTGAATTTATAGGTAAATAATAGTAAAATTTGGTAAAATAGTTGATTTTGTAAATATTTTGCTGCATTACTCCAATTTTTAGTTATAAAAGTATAATTACAGGAATATTGTTGAATGAACTTGTTAAAAATAATAATAATAATAATAATTTCTTGGTGTGTGATTGAGGTGCGAATAATCTGTATATATTATAACATTAATTTATTATTATATTTTGTAGATTTTTATAAGAGATATGTTTCATTTCAAAACTTAATTTTCAATTATTTATTCTTTTCTTCACATCTATTATTTACACGTAAAGCGTATGATAAATATGTAATGGAGCAGAATATGCTTTATAGTTTAAGTGTATAATTTTATGCAAAGTAAACTGTAAAACTTTGAAGTAAGTGAGAATATGAGATACTAAGCTGTTCTTTTAACATACAAAGTATGCACACAAGATTTATAAAGGTATATTTATTATCCTGTTATTTTATATGAAGGTGCTTTGGACCAAGCTATACTTTATTATTTTATAGTACTGTGATAGAGAAGGATATTTACTTATATAGCCAAAATCATAGTTTTATTTTCAAATTAAGTAAAAATTAAGTTAACTTTTTCAAGAAAGTAATTTGTTGTATTTTTTTTTTTAATTGGAAATTTTAATAAAAAAAAGGTTAATACGATTAGTTTACTTTATTTTATTTGCTTCGATGCACAATATTGCGCATCATAAAGTACATTATAAAAATAATAAATCTACGTTTTTATATAATTAAAATAATGTTAAGCTTGTTTGTAAAAATATTTGAAATTTGCACCACATAACTGTTATGTTTATCTTTCTGTGGATGAATTGATTTATATTGGAATATATATATATATATATATATATATATATATATATATATATATATTACTATTAGATATTTATATTCCACGTTGAAACATGTTTGTTTAAACTAAAGGGCAAATACGTAGAATTGAAAACGATAAATGAATATTGGAAATTATTTTTATTAATTCATAAGTTTTGATATGTGTTATCAATTAGCAAAAATTATACAGAATGATGAATAAATACAATCATTCAAACACAATATAAATTGCATAAATAAATGTATACAAATCAATAAAAAAAACTTAAAACGAAAAATTACAAAGTTGCATTACATTTTTGTATATATTTATTCAAATAATACTAACGTAATTAGTTCAGGTATATTTCTGCATTATTATATGCGCGTAGCAAATTAATCTTTTACGTCTAAATATCAGTTAGTGTATTATCTTACTATTGTCTATTATCAGATAAATAGTATCCATTGTTTAGGAAAAAGTAAGGGCATAGGTCTTCTAGATAGGCTGAAAAGTTAGGGTTCCATCCGGTGCTTAACAACCAATATCCGAAACTCGTATCTTATCTAGAAAAACTATCATCATTTTCCACACTTTTATATTTATCTTCCCAGTTATCTTTGGAGAAAAAATTATATTTGATTTTATTGTTCTGACACTATTTATATGTATATAAATTTTTGGAAAATATTTATCAAATGAATTGCTCAAAATGGAAATTAATGTACTTCGTAAATGTATTACGATGACAATACATTTTATCATCGAACTAAAAAAAAGTCAAGATATGTCAGTTCAAGACGTGTTTTTATCAGTACTTGCTCTCAAGAATGAACAATGTTTTTTATGTCAGTCACGACTATTAGAATAAAAATATTGCAAAATAAAAGGAAAATTATCTGAAAGCAAAACTAAAAAAAAACAATGTTCCTGCAGTAATATTGACAACGCTTCTGCCGAAGTATTTTTATATGCTCGAAAGGTAGTTGATAGTTATATCAAATAGTTAAATATACGAACAAGACTTAATAATGGGCTTTTCTAAATGTTAATGTTCATGCAATTTATTAAGCATGATTACAATTCTAAACAACCTGTTTTTTAGGTATTGAATAATTTTTCGGTTAAAATCTAAATAGGTAATGAGATCCAAAAGACTCGTTTAGTAAATCTGTTGATTGTTACTGCGAAGCAAAATATATTTTATACATCATTTGAATTTGAAACCTCGTTCTACATGTCCTTCGCTAATACAGTTTGTTTTGAAAAAAGTATTAAGTAATTATAAGGGTTATTTTCAAACTCTCCTATTGAATTAGTTATATTATTCTTAATACGTTTGCGGACGTGAACGCTATAGCATTCATTTCCAATCGGATACAGTTTAACATGAATGCTATATCTTTCAAATTATAAGTCAAATATTTTGAATTTAATTCTAAATATTCTTACGTTTTTGCAATTTCATACCTGCCATGGTGAGTACTAACTGATTTTTTAGGTATTTTCGTATTATTTTTCGTACTAGTAGTTATTAATTTGCTTGGTCAAGCAGATTGCGTAAAATAAGAACGTAATACTTTTTTTTTTTTTTTTTTTTTTTTTCTTTATTTTATTAATAATAACAATCAGAGTCAAAATGACTCTATGAGTTACAGAGCTGATATACAAAAATAATATATAATAAATTAAAATAAAAAGTAAACAAAAAAATAATAATAATTACAACTCATAACATAATTAAAACTAAAGGTAAAATTATAATATAAACTAAATAATCCGTGAAACTGTTCCAATGAGCAGCTCAATATGTTATGTTAAGTCCAATGGAATTTTTCGCTTCAACCTTCTACTAGACGGAGTCATAAGTAGAGGTGCTATAAGTTGATTTGGATGGTTTTCAAGCTTGGAGTGATGGAATAAACTTCTGCTGCTAATTACATCCTTAATAAAAGGAACATTGAGGTCGTCGTGGATGATTTTATTGCTTACATACCAAGGTGCGTTGGTGATCTGCCTTAGGATTTTGGATTGCATCCGTTGCATTAAAACAATATTGGACATGCTGGCGCAACCCCAAAGCTCTATACCATATGTCCAGATGGGCTTTATTACAGATTTATAAATCAATAGCTTGTTGTCAAGCGATAAGATTGATTTGCGCTTCATTAGCCAATTCAGGTCTGCAATCTTCTGTTTAATTTGTTTAATTTTTGCCATAATGTGGGTTTTCCATGTTAGTTTTCGATCTAAGTATATTCCCAGATATTTTACATTTTCAGCTGGTGGAATTTTCTGGCAATTAAAGTAAACTTCAGGACAGATTACTTTGTTTAAAGAAAATGTAATATGGCAAGATTTGCTCTCATTAATAACAATGCGCCATTTTTTCGTCCATCGCTCGACAGCATATAAATGTAACTGGAGCTTGATAGATGCAACCATTGGGTTGATATCTGAGGAAAGTATTGCAATGTCGTCAGCAAATGTAGCAATTGATGTAGTTGGCAATGAAGGAAAATCGCTAGTAAATAGTAAATAAAGGAACGGACCCAGCACACTTCCTTGTGGAACGCCGGCACTTATCGGAAAAGAATTAGAAGTTTCACAGTTAACCCTGACTTTGAATGTTCTGTCTGTTAGGTATGACTTAAGAATTTCATAGTAGGATGACGGAAGGTTATATTTTATTTTTAAAAGTAATCCCTCATGCCACACTTTGTCAAATGCCTGCCTTACATCCAGAAACACGGCTGAACAGTATTCCTTGGCTTCGAAGGAGTTATTAATAATATTAACAAGTCTGTGACACTGTTGTGTTGTCGAATGTTGCTTGCGGAAGCCAAATTGATGGTCTGGAATATTATTTGATTCTGATAATATATCTTGAAGTAAAAGTTTTTCGAAAATTTTTGAGGTAATAGGTAGAAGGCTTATGGGCCTATAAGATGAAACCAAATATGGATCCTTTCCAGTCTTTGGAATCATTTTAACTATAGAGGTTTTAAAGGATTTAGGCCAAAATTCCAGTCTTATTATAGCATTATATATATATGTTAAACAAATAATACCTTTTTTAGGCAATTCTTTCAACATTCTCGACGAAATTAAGTCGATTCCTGGAGATTTTTTGTTTTTAAGTTTAGAAATTTCACCGACAACCCTTCTCAGAGAGAAGAATTTTTTATTATTTCTAACAGGAATCGTTCGATAAACCATGTCACAATCAGGAATTTGATTATCGGAAGGTAAATTAGGCTGAAACACAGAGGATAAATACTTGGCAAAAACTTCAGTTTTATCCTTATCACTTCGTGACCAAGTCGAGTCGTTGTCGGCATCCCAACGAATTGGCGGGTTTCGCACACATGGTTTGAGTCGGTTTTTCACTGGTTTCCAAATCGAATTATCGAAGCGGTTAAGGCTCGCTACATAGTTAGTGAAATTAATATTGCTCATTTCTTTCAATCTATTCTTCAGCTTATTACTGATGTTGTTAAAGTAGGTTTTATCTGAAGGTAAATGGCTGTTATGCCATTTTCTTCTTGCTCTCCGTTTTTCAGCGATAAGCTTTTTGATTTCTAAGGAAGTAGATTGTCGATTGGATTGCACAGGTTTAGGCGTAGAGGATGAAGCAGCTTCAGTCAAAATGTTGTTGAAGTTTTCGATAGCTGTATTAACGTCAGTTTGCGTTTTCAATCTCATTTGCAAATTGATTTTGTCCTCAACTTTTTTGCGATACATATCCCAATTAGTTTTCGCAGTGTGAAGGCATGGTGCTCGAGAAATATTTATTGTAGATGAGCAGATGCTGGCAATTACAGGAGTATGGTCGGATGAAAGGTCAAAATTAGTTTCAATTTCAGTGTAATTTGTATTGATGCCATGAGAAATAAAGAAATCCAGTAGATCTGGTTTCTTTTTGGGATCTGAGGGCCAGTAAGTCGGAGTACCCGTCGACAGCGTTACATAGTTATATTGGGAAATTACACTGTATAATTGTCTGCCCTTGGGATTAGTCAATCTTGAGCCCCAGAGAGGGTGTTTGCTATTGAAATCACCTCCCACTATGAACCTGGGTCCTAAAGAAGAGAAGAAATCATAGAATTGAAAGCTGGTAATCGCATGGCGTGGAGGGCAATATACCGCAGATAGTATGATGTTACATGTAGCGAGTTTGACTTGGATTGATGTAGCTTGTAAGAAATCCTTGCTATATTTGGTAACCTCGTGGTGTGTTAAGTTGTATTTAATAAGTATAGCTGAACCTCCATGAGCAGAGCCATCTGGATGCGGAGTGTGGTAGATGTTGTAGTAGGGTATGTACATATTGGAGTAATTAGTAAAGTGGGTTTCACTTACTAACAACACGTCAATTTTGTTTTCTTCCAGAAAAATAATTAATTCGTTCCTATGTTGTAGAAGGCCATTTGCATTCCAAGCACATATTCTAATAAATCTAGCCATTGATACTAGTTTCTTTTATTGATTAGTGTTGATAGCATGTTAATTATCACACTATTCTGTTGCATTAGCTGATTAAACATTGCTTTAAATTCCACAAGAAATTGAGAGATAGCTGAATTTTGATTTTCTGAATTGTTGACTGGGTTATGGATTTTATAGCTTGCGCATACGATAAGTGCTCGGTGTTGGTGAGTCTGCCAAAGCGAGACCTGTCTGCGTAGCTTTGCGAAGCGGTAGGCTTGTTTTGATTGACAGAAAATTTACTGTTAATTCTATTTTTAGAATTAACTATCTGTTGGTAAATGACGCAACCTTTGTAATTAGCTGGATGAGATTGAAAACAGTTTGCACAGACTGCTGGAGATTCGCGCGACTTGGAACAAATTGAAGTGGGATGATCATCACCGCATTTTACACAAATAAACGGTCTATTACAATAGGATTTTGTATGGCCGAATAATTGGCAGCGACTGCATTGGGAAATTCCTGAATTATTAATCGGTGGATGAAAATGAATTATTTGATTCAATATCTTGGTTATTTTGAAAATTTCAGTATTATTTTTATCAGGTTCCAAGTCAATGTAAAACATATCAAGTGGGTTTTTATTTCTGTGATGCAACACATTAGTGATATTTCTAACTCTATGACCCTTGGATTCAATTTCCTGCTTTAATTCGTTGATATCGGTTTTATAGTGGATGTACTTTAGTACAACACGATATGCCCTTTCCGATTTGATTTGGTATGTATGAAATACGATATCTCGAGTTCGAAGAAATTTGACAAAATTACGGTAATCTTCAACAGATTGAACATTAAATCTAGTAACTTTATCTGGCAAAGTTTTAATCGTAAAAGTATTTTTTGTTAACACAGATTTCAGATCGTCTAACATTCCTTTAAAATCGTCAACTCCGTAAATAAATACGGGAGGCGGCAATGCTTTTTTAACTGAAGCAGAGGTTTCAGTAACAGGTACTGGTTCTTTATTAGTAAGGACACTAAATCGATTACCTAATGCTATCGAATTATCAGTTTGAATATTCAAACGTCTTCTTTTAACGCCGGCAATCGGGACAATTTGCCATTTGTTTTTATTAGAATTGTTAGTATCCGTTTCAACTTCCATAACGCTAGTTGACGGAATGGTAGCATTAGTTGTTATGTTTGTTGACGGTGAAGGAGCATTAGTTATTGTGTCTGTTGATGAACAAATTGAATTTGCAGACTGATTGCGTAGATGTTCAGTAATAAATTCTGAACTCGTATGTGAGTCGTCGGCAATTACATTTGCCGACTCCACAATTAAGTTGTTCATTGCGAACCCCAGAGGGGTCCACAATTAAATTGTTATACAATGTGACACTTTTTGTATTAAACACTATTAAGTATTTGTTCAATAAATATTACAATCACTTTGTTATAAAAGTCCGTATGAAGAATGTGTTTACATTAATTTTAATACACTGAAATGTACCCTTGCGGGTACATTCGATTGTTTTGATTTATAACACTTGGGTATTATGATTCAACTGATAACAATACCTTTTACAATAACGCACGAATTATACCTGAACCTGATAAGGTACGAAGTGCACTGCACGGTGAGAACGTAATACTTGACGTGGATTCTATGGCATCCATCGTACATAATAATTAAAATATAATAATCTAACTACCTTTATAACGATGTTCAATCAAATGTTGGTTATCGCAGATAATTCAAAAATAAAATGACTGACAATTGTTGTATATAGAACGTATTAAATTTATATTTATTTAATTAGTGAATATTGAAATTTGAGGATATAAATCTAATATCTTGTGGCTGAGTAGCAGAGGTTTTTATGACAAGCACCACGTACTTCACATATTGTACTGAATTTATGTGTATACTATAATATATATTTATTAATGAATTGGCATAGCTAGTTGCGTAGCAGAAGTTTTTATCACACGTACTCTACATATTGTATTCAATTTATTTTTGAACAGCAATCAGAACCTAACAGTCCTAAAACTGTTGTGCTGATTTGTCTCAATACATCTCTGTTGGACAGATGGTAACCCAAACATTTGTCACATATCTATATAGTATATTATTATTACAATTTCTGAAGTAGGGCGAATATTTTTATTGGTGCAGCAATGCCGGGTCAGGCATATTTACACTTGGGAACATATTGCTCTCTGCAAAAATCTTTGGAAAATAAGTGTTAATAGTTGTCACTACTGCTTGACAACAGGTTGCTCGAAGTTATGACTCAAGTCTAGTTGTACCTACGAGCGAGCCATAATTAATACATAAACTACATCCAAACTACATCCAAACTACATCCAAGCATTTACGCTTCGGAAATAGATCCAATTATATATATTCCCAAACTGTTGATTTAAAACTTTCAACAATAGCAGAAATCTTCCATCCTCCGTATTCCCGTTCAGTGTATCAAATGAATTGTTTGCTTAGGATTATGTAAGTGCGTAAAGGTGTGCAATAGCGTATAGTTCAAAGTAAACATGTTCGTTGCCTGCTCCGCCCTTGCTGCTCCGCGTGCTGCACAGAAAGTGTTAAGATTATGTTTGTACGCCTGAGCAAATATACGAAACGCCCTGCTACAAGAAATTGATGTTTGCACAAAAGGAAATTCGAGCCCATATGTTTTCAAGAATGTTTCAAAAACGGTTTAAACTCATTTCGAATGTGATGTTGAGATGACATTTAATAGCAATTTTCATTATGAACTGGTTTGTGTAGTGAAAATGAAATAAGCATTTTGGATTGCTTGAAAAGCTTTAGTAAGATCTTATTTGTTAAATGATCAACTTTATGTAGAATCAGGGAAATGATACTGAATAGTTCTACTCTGAGAACTCCGAAACAATATTTGTTAAAGATATAAATACATGCTATTAATAGTTATATTGAATGTCATACAGAATGTTATTAAATACTGTCAAAATGCTATGTAATTGCTGTGCAATCAATGGTTTTACAGATAAAATGCAACTTCGCTCATATGCTGTCAAGCCATATCTCAAAGATGCAGTTATGATAACATCCATAACTGGATCGGATCCATTCTGCAAAAAAAATGCCTTCTACACGACGTTGTCGAAAGTAAAATAGAGGGACTAGAATGATTTTGAAGAAGAAGAATGCAGATGTTTGATGACTTATGCGAAATGAGAGAATGCAGGGAACTGTAAGTCGAAGCGCAGGATCAGGAAGCATGGAAGCAGAAGTTGAGAAAGGAAAAAACATAAAAAATGTGTAAAAAAAGGAAAGAAAAATAGTGTTAATGGGAATGATACAGGATGAAGAATTAGGGAATCATTTGTTTGTGGTGACTCTCACACCATGGGCCTGCCTTCGTACAGACTACTATTTATTATTATTATAACATTGTTTTTGTTCACATGTATACGTTTTGTAAGTTAGGTTTTCCACCCAAATCGTCTGACTGCACAGCTACAACATAAGATTTTCACAGTTCTTAGTATCACTTTATATAAAAACAGCTACATAACATGACTTTGCCATAACATTAGTCTATTTATAATAGCAAGGCAGAACAAACTTAGGAAGAAGTTGAAATTCGACACCGATTTTCTACAACTAAAAGGTTCGTAATTCAGCTTATCAGAAGAACTGAGCATCCGATTAGATTTATTTAAAAAACATGTGATTACTATTTACGCCCAAAGTTCTGATTAGTTCGTATCAAAGACAGGTTTAGCCATTTTAGAGATATAAAACACAGATTATAGAATATTGAAGTTTTTGTGTGAAGGAAGCATCCGATTTGACAAGTTGACAGGTATGCAGGTAAACAGGTAGACAGGAAAAAGAAGTAGACAAATATGGTAGTAGTAGTCAAATAGGTAGATAGGTAGCTAAAAAGGTTGACCAGTAGATAAGTAGACAGGTGAAAATGTAAAAAAGTAGATGTGTACAAAGATCGTTGGGTAGGCAGGTAGACACGTAAACATGTAGACAAGTATTCAGGAAAACGGGTAGACATGTAGGAGTTTATAAAAAAGGCTGGTTGACAATTATACAGGTAAAAGACTACTCATTTAAACAGGTAAACAAGTAGGCTGTTAGACAGGTTACAAATTAAATATTTTCTGCTTAAATAGATTATTTACATATATCTGGAAGTTCATGAAGCTTAAAAAACCACCTACACCTAGTTTAGATTTATATATTAGTACAAGCCTATCCTATCATAAGTTGCAGTGGCAATTTTTATTATTATTATATATTACCAACTTTATGGTAAATGTTTCTTCTCACATATATATATATATATATATATATATATGTGTGTGTGTGTGAGAGAGAGTATATATGTTTATAAAGGAACTACTTTGTATATATAAATATATACATAATAAATGTATGAAATCAAAACAGCTACTTTATAAAGATTTATACATTCCGCTCTTAAAGTATTTATGAACGGTATATTTTTATTAGAACTTTATATAAAATTCCTTCATGATAAATATGTAGAAAAATATAAAATCAGTTTTTCGAAAGGTAAATAACCTTTTTATGCTTGATTGCCATTTGGTTAGATATACAGTATATTTTGTCAAGCGGAAAAATTAAATGCAAAATAAATAGAGAAATGTGCGCACAGATCGTATCATTCCTGAGTTTTGAATGAAAATGCGTACCGGGTTTTGTTATTCCAACTCTAATGTGCAATATTTCCATTTATATGTCGCTTTGAAATATGATTACATTGAATGGTTTTGTTTATAGCAGAATTAATCATACTTTTGGGAAAAATGTATCATATTTTCAAAAAGCGCATCAATCACAAATGTGGTATTAAAGATCAACGTTGTGGGAATAATTAGTAGAGCTATTAAAAAACGAATGTACAAATTAATATTTCAATAAAATATCCAAAACATAGAACTAATTAACACGATAAGAATTTACTAGAGAACAAATATAAATAAACAAGCAAATTGTAAATTATCTAAAATATTCAAGATTTTCAACATATCAGCTTTGACTATGCATTTTTGTCTTGTCTCAGTTTCAAGTAGAGTGTATTAAGCAAAGGTGTGTATTAATTGAATTACTCGACGATTAAAATATTTCTATTAAAGTTATTTAATGAAGTAAAATTTGCGTTCTTGTGTGGATTATTACATGTTCATAAATCAGCTTATTTAGGAATATTCATTGATTGCAAAGCAGAATTTTTACAGAGTTCAGTTCAGACAAACCGACTCAATTTCTCTTGATTTGAATGAATTTTGGAAACTAACACCGATTGCTAGAACAAAGTACGTCACACTTCATATTCTCAATATCATTCTAACTTGATCAAAAATATTATTATCGAAATAGTATTTGTTATAATACATTGCTAGATTTAGAATTTTATTTAGAATGCATTGCAAATTTTATCCACAAAATCCCACAATGATGATTAACAATAATTATCATATTATAGTATCAAATTAAAATAATTATTATTATATTATTAGTTACACCTTTTGCTTCTACTAACTCTGTGAAAATGGCAATAAAACACAAAAGATTGTTCTGTATATGTCGCAAAATTTTGATTTGAATAGATCATAAAAACTATTGATCATCAACATTATGAAAATATTAAATTGAGCCATCACACTTATCTCTGCATAGCTAAATTTATATGACTAGACACAAATGAATAACTATATAAATATTGCTTTAATTTATTATTTGACTGTATATTTTAGATTTATATTTCTATCAATTTTTGCTATGAAACGTTAAACTTGTTATTTTTTAGTTTTTACAATACAATAATTTGAACGAAATTTAATAAAAACCAGCACTTCTTCCAATAAATTATTTAAACCTAATAAATTATTTAGATTAATATATTAACCTATAGATTGACTAATCTATTATTTTTTAGTCTAGTCATGCCAAGCGTCCTTGATCTATTGTTTGTAAAGTTTTTTATTGTTCAAATAAATATAATGTATTTATTTGAAATGGCACATAATTGCAACTATAAACTTTCCATTGAATTTTGAACTATATATAAAATATCATTACTCATACATTCCAAGGCATAAGTGAATGCATATCGAGATATAAATATTACTAACCTCATTAATTTATAAGGCTTAATTTATAACATGATAACTATTATATTCAGATTCAATAAATGTCGTTATTACTCTTTTTGGCTCAAAAGTTCAGTATTTTACTAAAAGTACAATTATTATTAATGCATGTATTTAATAAACTCGTTAGTCATTAAAATACCTTACACCAATTGAAACTTTCAACTATTTAGTTAAAAGACCTTGTTTTTTAGAATTCCATGATTTTTCCAAATCGTGTTCATTACATTAATTGAATGTATATACTTTCTTTAAAAATGCAAGTGATCATAATTTACACATGTTACAAGGCCTATATTGAGTTAATGCTTGAAAAAATCCTGAACATATGTAATGGTAATGGACGTAAATTGTTACTGAACTTTTGTTATTCGCAATTACTTGCATTATTTTTTTATTTGCTTGAATTATTTTGCTTTTGCTTGCATTGTTTTGTTATTAACTGTTAGTATCATCTACATTATTGTTACATTTACGTAAAAAGAACCAACAAACAAATAATTGTATAAGATTTCTTTGCTCACAGTACAATTTCTAAGAAATTGAGATAGAAGTAAATACTTCCATCCATCTCTGATTTTTTAACTACCCAATCAAAGCAAATGTCCTCGATGTTTACAACCCCATTTCTGTTTTATCTTCAACCAATTGCCGATGTTTCGATATCTAAAAATACAGACGTCATGACAAAAACACAAATTAACTCAAGTAATAGGCCATTAACTCTGAAGTGATTCTATATCGCGTCTATACGTATTATATTGTGCGCAGCACCCTCCAACGAATGAATTATATATGAACACCTATATATACACATATATATATATATATATATATATATATATATATATATATTCGATGGTTCGAGCTATTATAATGATTGATATACCATTTCAGAAAGGGCCGAAACCCTTTAGTTGCACCGTCATGACGATATAATATTTGCCTTAAGTAATAATAATTATCAACAGGCAATATTCGAATGAATGACCTTATTAAGTAATGTACATTTTTGCTTTCAATTAACACATTAATAGGAAAAATCAAGAAAATAAGAGTCCAATTAATTTTACGGGAAAGATTGTTATAACCGCAAGCATATCATTTTTTAAGATATGTTGAAAATTGTTATTGAAAACAATGTTATTGTGAAATGGTTAGTCTCAAATGGTTACATAACTTTAGGAAACGTTTTTCAATTTTTTTCAAAGAGATACAAGAAATATAATGAGGAATTAGGTTTTTCGGTAAAATCGACAGACTAATTAACTATATAGCTTACATGTTGAAACACCTATAGATACAAAGATATTGGTTTAAATTATAACTAAGAGAACGTGCTGGAAAATTTATTTCAATTATTCATAATTGAGCCGTGACACATAATGATAAATTGAATTTCAAGCTCTTGGTGTGTTTATCAATTATCATACATTAATATACTAAATTTGATATAATATGATTATTTTACAATTTGTGATAAAATAGAGATTTCGACACGAAATATGTGTTCTCTATGTAATAACCATGTTTTCAAATAATACAGTCAGTAAATCAGTTAATTTTCAAAAAAAATGTTTTTTTGCAAAAATAATTGTCAGAAGGGCGTCTATTAATCACGTGATCGAATTTTTAACGATTTTTGGACCCTCCTCTCCCTTGGTGATACGTGATGATATTCAAAATTACCCCCCTCCTCCACTTCTGAAAATTTGTTTGGATATTTTAAAAAAAATCAGGTTAAAAATAAATACACGTGAAATCTTACTACACCCCTCCCTACCCAACGAGATATTTCGTGATTTTTTGTCGAACCCCAGACGCCCCCCAGATCAAAAAGTTTTATTATTTACATTTTATTTATCATTAATAAAATGAAACTTATGAGCATACTGTTTTTTTGTAATATAATTTATTTTAATTTAATTGAATATTGCTTGAACTAAATAAAACATTTTTTACAAGCATTATTTAATTATAATTTACTTTACAAACATTATTAAACTATAATAAATATGTTCCTGTCATTTAATCTATCATACCACATTTAATATATTTTAACACAAATATAATTTTGCAACACATTTATTGATTAATTCATAGGATTATAATGTTTTTGCGTTTTCTAATTTAGAATTATTAATGAGAATTATTAAAGCATACAGATATTATTATAAGCATATAAATATTATTATAAGCATATGATATCATTTGTTTTGTACTTAATTTTATATGTAGGTTTATATTTTTAATCTTCATTTAACAATATATTATATATTTTCTAATTATGTATATTACAAATTTCTCATTTTGTTAGTAAAAGTAAATAAATCAAACGGTTTCTTGTATGTTTAAATACTTTGTAAAATATTATATGCAATATATTTTTTTCTAATTTTCAGATGGATTTGGAATGCGAAGTGCAAATTCTCATCAAACTAGTTCAAGGGTTATGGTAAGTCACAATAATTATTTAAGCATATACTATTATTTTTAGAAAATTTTGTGGTGAAAATAAGAATTTTATTCTCTGTATTAATGATTTTATTTAAACGTGCTTAATTATGTGAAAATATGAGTTTTACAGTTATTATAAAATATTGTGCCTTATGAGAAACCAAGCCTACCGTTTTCTATTAAATTTCCACTCAATGAATAGAGGTTTTTATATTAAACTAACATAATAGACGTTGGTAATGAAAAACCATTTTCAACTTTACCGATAGTGTCGTGATTTTCTTGAAGAACGTTATATGATTTTCACCGAGAAAATCTCGTTCCTTCCTCGACGTCGTTTTTCCGGCACGTCCTGTTTCTTTTTCCATTTGGCGAACAGAGAGGACAGACGCAAAATAATAAACGTTTATTTATTATGTGTAATCTAATAATGCGCATAAGAGGATACGCGACTCGTGAAATTGAAAATGGAAAAATAAAAAGTTTAGAAGAAGGAAAACACTCTTTGACTTCATATATTTTGCGGTGGAATCGAAATAAATGCGGAATCTTTGCGATGATTTGATGCGCAGCGGACTAGAAATAGTGATTTTAAAATTAAAGATGATTGGATATATAATTGGAAGATCAGTTGACATGGAAGAAAGCATTTGATATTGCTGAAACATCATGTTTAAATGATCTATGTTAACCCTATGCCCCTGAATTAATCGCACTACTAGGAATTTAATTTTAGTCGATATAGCAGCTGGAATACTATATACGAAACTCAAGTTTTGAATATAAAAGTAAGATATACAAATTGTTTTGTCATCTTCAGATATATTTTAATATAACTAAAAGAATTAAAGAGAATAACTAAACTTTATATTTGACCGATAAAACTAATTTTTAAGCACAATTTATTTTTATTCTCTATTTTATTTGCAACTGTCCAGTTAAGGACATTTAGTAAATTTGTGGAATTTACAATAGCCATTCGTAAACGAACATTGTATACTATAGTGACATGTTGGAAAAACAACTATTGAGTTGTTTCAATTCGGTATAAATAATAATAACTATATTTTAGTGATAATATTATAAACTTAACTATTTTCTTATTAATAATTTTTCATAAATAACAACAGAGTTGTTTCTATCTTTATCAGGAAAATTGATGATGATTATTATTAAGGAGTTTGCTAGTGAATTTGGATGACTGATGAGCTTTTTTCTATATTTATGCGCTGTTTTTGTTATTACATCTTTTATAAGCACAAATTGAATTGAATGGACAATAAAATTGGTTGCTAGAATTGGTAATATTTAAGTAAATCTTCGAGAAATTGTTCATTGTTGAACCAACGCCAAATATAAAAATATTCGAAAAAAGACTGACGTTTCTCATATGAATTTAGTTTTATTCTTATTATATTCTGCATTCTTGTTACTAAAGATAGTTCTTTTGTAAGTAGACTGTTTATAATACAAAATAATTTTGTTTGTATTCTCGAACATTGTTCCACTTACAATTAGTATTGCATTGAGAAGAAATGAGATAGTTTGTATTGAAGGTAGCTGGTTTATAATAATTATAATGGTAAGGAACCTAATAAATTCAAACACAATACATAATACGTATCAAACGAGCAAATATTGAACTTTGTTCGGTAAAATTCGCATTCAATTCTTAATTATAGAAATAGAATAGAAATATAGAAACTACTATTTTTTCAAAAATTTGTTGTCTGGTTCTCTTTACCCCATAGGCGGCGTAAAATGCGACACCCAGGGGACAAAAAGGTTTAATGTTTCATTTTTCAGTTTAGAGAAATTATTTGAAGTAATAGTCTCATTATTCAACCAATGCAAAACACAAATTTCATGAGTACATTTTCAAATAGATAGCATTATATAATTTTGATCTGGTATTTCATCAGAGATATTCATCAGCAGGGTTGCAATAAGTATTAATTTATTTTTTTCTCTCTTGTAAAGTAGCTTTTACTATCTTAATCTAAAATTTTATTCACTATTTTTGAAGTAAAACTTTTTTAGGGGCGACTAGGGTGTAAATCCGTATAAACGCAACGGAAATTGCGTTACGCCCGAACTGTTCGTCATTCGCTCTCGATGAAATCATTTCAATACGGGCAGATTGTGATTCGTCGTCGTGAATGTGAGATCAGTCGTTGTACGCGTACCGGCATCAACGTTGTATGCGTACCGATATCAACAAGGAAATCGGCATAGATAAATAAACATATTAAAGTTACATCGTAGTACAAATCTTGATTTAATGAAAAATGCCAGAATCAGAAGAATAATTTACCCTGTTCCTTGGAAATAATAAAACAAATTAAACATTTGTGCCGTGTACTAAACGTAAGTTTATTGATTACAAATTATTCGTAGTTTCTATAAACCTTTGAAGTTAGTAAAATAGAAAATATTTTTTAGGCGAGATAGATGTTACAGCTGTTTAAAGAATAAAATTATATCGCCAGCGAAAAAGTAAAAAGAATACAAGCAGTCAATGAATGTATGTTAATTTTAATTACATGAAGTTTTTCAAACACAGTTACATGATGGGTAAAGTTGCGAATACTATATTTGTTTAGGCGTTGTTTAACATAATCCACTGTGTGAACCTGTATTATAGAACTTATAAATAAGCAATTACTTCATTTCTATAATGAAGGTTCATTTCTAAATGCTAATAATAATGACAAACCGATCATGTCATATTTTGAGTATTACTTTAATTACATTATTGTTTGTAAATATGATACTTATTTTTAATGCTATTATAAATATATAATTTATAATTTATCATCATATAAATGTGTATAATGCTTGACACTAATAAATGTGTGCATCACAACTGTTACCATATTAGTGATAAACACTATTCAAAATTGTTATATGATGTATTTATTTTAACTTAAATGCCATTTTGTACAGTAGCAAATAGGTTTTACTTCAAACGCGTGTGAACCTTACGCGCATTCTTTTTATTGTTGACACCTTTTCCAGGGTAAAGTACTCTACCTATTATTACAAATTATTTTATAGCACTCATCGTAGTATTATTTCGCTTTCATAAACCGATTGACTTCGTTATATTATAATAATTCAATTAATGCAACAATTTATAATACTAAATACATGTAATTATTACAAAATACCTTTTAAAGTTAAAGCTTTCAATCCGAACCGGTCGCAGAGAGAGTTTCCATCGTGCGAATGCAGCGGTAACCTGTCGGATTATTAAATAAATATTCATCGTGCGAATTGCCTAATGCGCCATTTCAATGTTTCGACAAAGCATTAAACTTTATTTAATATTCTGTGATATATGCACATCCGCCTATGGAGTTCCGTGTGCAGGTTTACCTAACTTTATATGTAATTACCTGACTGAATATATCTAATTTGTACATTGAAATTACGCGTGGTTATTTGTATACTCAAATCGCGTATTAAATCAATCGGTACATCTATGCAGCGCAATTAAGTTTGAATGCGCTCCATGACGTTGCACTGATTTGTGAATATTGGCATATGTCATTGACGGATTTGCGCAAATAATTACTGGGCTGATAGAAAAGTTATTCTGGTTACAAATGATTAGTATCCTATTGTATAAACAATTGCAATCTCTCATGTTTGATAAATTCAGCCTGCCATATGTAGAGATATGAATCCCAAGTCGGTAACAATTAATATTCAGCTTTTTTTTTTAACTCCTTCAGTCTAAGATTATTAGTTTTAGTGTAGACTATACTAATCACTTATATAGATATGCTAAAAGCTAAAAGTGCGCGGGTAAAAAGGTCCGCCACCTCTAGAAGTTATAGAATTGTTACGATACTATTTTAAAATAGAAGGCAATAAAGTTGTAACCAGACATCATCTACAATGTCTCTATCAGGAGATAAATCGCCATTCATTACTCATGACAAAAGTATTTTTTTGATAGTAGTTTTTCTGGTTTCGAGTTCTTTTATTTGGTTTATATTACCTAAATATGATTTTAAGCATACGTTGTTTAACTGTAATATAATTTTTAACTTGTATTCAAAATTTGTTTTATAACCTCTATAAATTTTTACCTAGAACCAACTAAACTTTTACACTGGCTAAGATGTAATAATAAGAAAATAATGAATAAAAAGCCATTATTAAGATTAATAGTTATTAGTGATAAATATTTCTGATGACAAACCACATTAAGTTTATATAAACTAAGGCGCAATTTTAATAGTTTAGCTAATATTTTAAAAAATCCTTTCAAAACTAGAACAAAACATTGTATCTGGTTGCCCGATGACTTTCCATTGGTATCCTGCCGATGGAGTAAAAAGGAACAAGTGACAAATTTTAGAAACATATTTTTATAATTAGAAATTGATTTGAAATTTTGCTAAACATATTTTAATAGTTTGTTTGATACGTGTTATTTGTTCTGATGTAGTTTATTTGGTTTAGACTATAGACAGTATAATTTCTGAAAGTCAAATGGGAGTTTTGTGCTTCTCCGTACTCTAAGGTGGTTTTTATGTATTAACAAAATAAAATTAGACATATAGTATATAACTAAAATGCGAGCTATTGAGTTTTCTTTCAGAAGCCATCGTAAAATAAACAAACCAGTTACTATAAGTATCTTTCTAACAACATGTTGATATTCATGTAAACTACTTCAGCCGAATTTCCAAAATATGACCCACTTTAAAAATTAATATTATGGAACTAGCCATTATTTTCAATACATTCTTCTTGTACATACCACTTAGTAAGGTGACCATATTTTTTAAGTCAAATCCGGGACGGCAATTTTCAATCATTGTACTATTAGAGGATACAATAAAAAAACAGTTTTTTTAAACGAATCTTTTTTTTTATCATAATTGCGGACTTTTAGTAAAAGCTTTGTACTTCGACTATTATATGCAATACTTCTTTATCTGTGATATTACATCTTATATTTTTTATACATATGTTCTATTCAATTTTCTTCAGAATTAATTTGGAAAAAATAGCATCTGTTGGTTTGTTTTCTTAATTTTTGTTAATTTAACTATTAATTTTCAAAAAACCGGGACATCCGGGACAAAAAATCAAAATCCGGGACAAATATTGCTTTAAGAAAAACCCGGGACACAATCGGACGTATGGTCACATTACAGTTAGTTATTCTTTTTATTATGAGGCTTAGATTTTTCGAGCTTTTCTGAGCAGCTAAAAACGACTTTACAGAAAAATGTGTATTTATTTTGTGTATTTATTTTGGATAAGTTGACTGATTTGTTAGCTGATTTTTTAAAGACAGGAAATGCTTAAACACTTCACTTTCACAAATGTATTATTGCTAAATTCTCATTCATTTAATTTAATTTTATTTTAAAAGGTATTTAATGGAAATAAATTGCGTAGAAAATAATGATGTATGAATTAATTAAATGGATATATCTAAATGGATTCTTCGTATTTAATTACTTTAGGTGTATACATTTTCATTTCAAATAAAAACATTTAAAAATCGTTATTGTGATATTGTATATATTTCAATTACAGAATAAACCATTCTAAAAAATGCAGTTAACTATAATAAACGCAATCTAATTGTTGGAAAATTAAAAATGATTTGGAAGGATAAATGCACTGCGATTTACAATAAAAGATGTATATGGGCTTATATTTACTTCGAATATACATTATTAGCGTGTTATATGATTATTTGTCATTTCTATCATATACATAAAATTTAGTAATTATCTAAATTAATTATTCAATAATGCCGACTAGATTTGTAGGTTGTTGTATTCATCAATTCTACACAGGGTTGAAGGATATGACACAAAAACTATTTACTATGTTTTTCAAAATGATTTTGCCTAAAATCTTACTAAGTAAGCTGCAAACTTGTATACTGTATTTAATTATATATATATATATATATATATATATATATATATATATAATGTGTGTATAATACTATGTCATATCCTTGTAGGCCAAATGACATCGTGTTCCATGCACAAATATTATTACAATGCTTGAGTCGTATGCAAACATATTCCCAGAAGTGCATACATCTTCCATAAACACTATCATGTATCTGCCAAAAGCCAAATTGGATACGTTTACTAATAAATTAGTGTAACCGTCCCAATTAGAGATCATTGAAATATATGACTTTTTTTTCTTATAAAACTATTAAAATATATCAAAATTCAGGAATATAAGAAAGGGTTGTTAATATTTGTTGCGAAGGTTGTTATATATATATATTTAGTTTAAAAGTCGTTTAAATATAAATTTAAATATAAATATAAATTTAAAAATAAATCTAATTATAAAAGTCGGGCATTACAACAATAAAAAATATTTTGATAGTTTTTACAAATTTATTTAAAATCGATACGTTTCGGCTAGCATCTTAGCTTTAATTCACTGGCAATCAATGTAACTTTAAAAATTAAAACTAAATAAATAATATGTAAAAAAATTCATCGAAAAATAATAATAATGATAAAAACACTTACAATTATGTTTCTTTTTTTTTTCATCTGTTACATTACAAAATTGTGAGTGATTTTTATCTTCAGTACTCAGATTATAAATATGTGAAAGTAGTTTAAGACTAAAAGTTTAATAGTAAAAATATAATAGTTTTAATGAATTTTATACTTCTATAAAATACTTGCATATTAATTACTTGAACAATTTTATTAAATTTTTCTATATAATTTTACAATTTTTGAAAAATTAAATTTGTTAACCAAGTTTGTTATTAATATTTGTTTGGATTTTTATTACAAGTTATGAAATTCAACATCACTTAACAATTCCATAGTACTAGACACAAAAAAATTCCGCTTTTAGCTCAGTATAGCTTTGTTTGAATTGACAAAAAATTCAATTTGTTTATAACTCTGGTTTATCTCTATATATTTCTTATCATACTTTCACATATTTTTTTATGCTTTGGCTACTCAATTTCAATTTTCAAGGTTTATCCAGATCTGCAATGTATTTCTTTAATTCAAAAACAAGAAATTACTTATTTTTTTACCTGACGATATTTTTGTGTTTCTGTTTAATTTGATTCTCTTTTTTGGTACAAAAATTTCAATTCCATTAGTGTAATTCTACTGCGGGTATTAATTTATATGCGGGCTAGTTGTAATGTTTAGTTAGTGGAAATTATAAAAATGGTCTCTTTTTACTGTTTGACAGTTATAATTTACATAACGTTACCAAATCCTAATTATCTTTTTATATTTCTTATCACATTTCCACATATTTGTTTTTGGATGCTTTGGCTACTCAATTTGTTTTTTTTTTTCGTTTTACCATGCATTCCTTTATTTTAAAAACAAAACTGTCCTTATTGTTTGACGATGTTTTTGTGTTTTCATTTAATTTTTTTCTTTGGTACGTAAAATTTCAATTCAATTAGAAAAATTATATTGTGGTTATTTATTGATATTATGCATTATTTTTAGCTGAATGATGACATATTTAGTTCTGGGTAGTGTCTAAATAATTGTTGATACTTATAGAAATTTTTGACGAATTTGCTACTGCATTATTTAATATATATATATATATATATATATATATATATATATATATGTGTGTGTTTGTATGTGTGTGTATTTACATGACTGTCCGTTAAACAACTGACCATAGCTGCTTATAATCCACGGATTGTGCAACTCTATTATTCCCTTGCAAAGCCGTCTCGTGCGTCGGGCATCGGATTTTTATTTAATTAATATTTCTAATAAGATTTTATGTGCGCTGCACAATAACTGGATGTAGTTTGGCCTCTAATCTCTCAGCAAATCCGACTGCTTCGTGCCCTGTTATGAAATTCCGATTGAAGTCTGATTTTTACCAGAGGCACATGGAGAGAAAAACGTGAAATAGCAGGAATGTGACTGATGAAAAAAAATTAAATTCTATTACATTATAGATTCGACTATAATATATATATATATATATATATATATATATATATATATATATATATATATATATATATATTAGAGATGGGCTTATCGTATCCGAAGCCGGATCGACTCGGATTTGACTCCGCTTCTGAGTTATACCAAAATACTCGACCCAAATGTGTTCTATAGTACGTTGTTTAAGCATCTAATTGTAAGAATTTGTCAAATACCATTTAATTTATTAAAATGAAAATTTACGAATAAAATAAAATTAAAAAATATCAATAAAATATTTTTTCTAAGAAATTCACAAATAAATGACTAGTTGTAAAATTTTTCGGTTGACCACATGATCGACTCAATGATTCGTAATTTTAACAGTGTTGACCAAAGTAAAAACGCAAAACATGTGAATTAAATTTAATTTACTTTCTTTTGATGAGAAAATAAATGATTTTTGGATTAATATTATATAAAAATAATATAGTAAACTTTGTAATAAAAGCAAAACATTTTTCATAAAATATATCACCGATAAAAGCATAACATTTATCATAAAATATTTTTCTTCTGCTATTTCTATTTGAGAATTAATATTATATTGGGTTTAGTACCAGATTTAGTACCAGTTTAGGAAAGTCGGTTATGACAAATCCTGTGAGACAACTCCACTCGGATTCACTTCAAGGGAGGAGTTGTATCGGAGTGATAACTCCGGAGTGAGTTACTCATCTCTAATATATATATATATATATATATATATATATATATATACATAATATTTATCTTTCTGTATAAACTATACGTTGTAATGATATAGATGAACAGTTTCTATATCTATGAAATGCTATACCATGGCAATACCGTATTGATCATAGGGGCTCTCCATACATAAACTATATGCATTTCATGGTTTATTTTATTATACCAAAATGATCGTAAATAACCGAGGACATAACGCCGTTCTATATATGATATAATCGAATGACAGGATAAAATTCCAAATCGATACGCTAAAATATGTCCACGCATAAATTGTTCACAAAATATAACGCCATAAATGCATACATAGTTATCGTGAAAACCCGGTGAAAAATAAATGAAGCAGCTAGAAGAATCCATGTTATTCATATAAAAAAATAGAGAACATATTTTGAAAAAAATTATTTGAAAAAAAGCATTACATGTAATAACATTAGTTATGACATAAAAATTCATGTTGTTTAATATAACATTTCAGACCATAAAACATTCATATCTGCTTCATCTCAGATTCGTCGAAATAGCAGAATCAATGTCATATCCGAGTAACTTGTCTTTGGAAAAGTTATTCAAGTATCAAATTCAATCACAAACTTAGCGAAATATTAATGATTAACACGCCTTTAGCTCGATCTAAAACAATACTTGTGCACAAGTTGTTCTGTTGGATATGAAACTTTGTTATAGCGTTAATAATTTCTAATTACGGCTAATGATAAACTTTTGCTGTTTCCCTAATTGTTTGGCGATCATATCATCTTACTCGCATATTGCTCACACGTTTATATATTTTGAATATTTATTTATTACATATTTTAAATATTAGTGCAGAAAATGAAATTTGTTACTTGAAGAAGTAACTTACTTACTCTATTTTCCTTTGTAATTGTCACACATAAATACATAATGCCAACGTGTTTTTTTTTAATATAAATATAAATATATTTAGTGTTCGTTTTAAACTGTGTCATATAGGCCGATTACGGTTGTGCCATAATCACGTGAGATAGTTTTTAAGGATTTTTGGACCCCCCCTTCTCCTCCTTGGTGATATGTGGTGATATTCAAAATTACCAGCCCCCTCCCCCACCCAACATCACGTGTATCATTGGTTACGTGAAAAAACAGTATTTCAATATTTCTACAACTTTGGTGTCAAATTTCCACTGAGGTTATAGATCTCAAATATAGCATCTCGTGGGTATAGTTGCATATATAATAAAAATTTCAACAAATACTTCGAGTATAGATAATTAGTCATAACTGGACTGGATAACTACTAGGTTGCCATCCATTCAAGATCCATATAATAACTAGCTGTGAGTGGAATTCTGTCTTGAGGCAATTATGGCATCGTGCCTAAAGGCAAATTGCTGGAACTTCCCGTACCGTAACGAAATGTTTGAGGAATACTGAATGTTTTCAAATAGATTATTATAAATATTGTAACATTGTCTAATATTTATGAGAATTATATAAACTGAATTGCAAAGTTGAAATTATTTGTAAAGTATATTAGAATTATAGTCAGAATTAAAAATAAAATCTGAAATATTTTCGCTATACAAAAAACTAAAAAAAAAAACAAAAAAAAAAAAAATTGGAACAAAATTTTTTTTCCAAAATCAATTATTTTATTAAGACAAGCAGAAAGTTCTTTGAATCATTTAAATCGGACGCTTAGTTCTCTCAAAACTGCCATTTTTTACATATTCAGCTCCGTATCTTCGAAATGGCTGCGCCTGCCTTTGCCAAAAACTAATATGCACTTCTCCCAATCATTACTAATTGAATGCTTTTTAGAGCATTCAAATCGGATACTCCGTTCTCTCAAAAATTCGATTTCTATTTTCTGCACTCTTTGCTCCGTATCTCCGAAACGGCTGGACCTGCCTTTGCCAAAAACTAATCAGCTCTTCTCCCTATCAATAGGAATCGAATGTTTTTTGAACCATTCAAATCGGTTGATCCGTGCGCCCTAAAACGTGACTGGAAATTTGTATCCATACATACATACACACACACACATACACACACACACATCCATTTTTTCTGAGGTATGCTAAAACGTTCAGAAACCTTCAAAACGTCGAGAAATGTTAAAATTTTCAATTCCGATTTTTGGCCCATTACAATAACTTACCCTACGGGAAGTTAAAAACAGTCAAAACAATTACTGAATGTCCTAAGTGTGACAGATTGCATTTAAGAAAAAGAAAAAAAGAAGATCAATATTTCTACGTACACGAATGTTTAGATTACCATTCAATTGGTTATTCTCTCAGTAAATTAAAAAAATTATTCTGATCAAAAAATGACACAATAGTACCAAGTCCCCCCTACTTTTAAAATAAACAAAACATAATCCATTCCTCTTGACAAATTAGGTGTAAATTTCATTAAAATATCTCGTCGTAAACTTGTGTCTATATATTATTTCTAGGTAAATTCCGTAGTGCTAAGCTACATGTGTTTGTAAATTAGCGAAGTGACATTGTGTCAGCGCTCGCATAGGGCTACAAGGGAAAATGATTAATTGTACTTCGGGGTAAAATATTATTTTGTACCACTTTGGTTTGTTAGTCAGCTCCAAACATAGTCACAATGTTTGATCACGATTCATGAGAAATGTGTATTTTAAATATTAAAGGATATATTTAAATATTTATATCATTAGTGTAATAGAAGCACGACTTAATATTAGTAATCTAACAATTAGTAGCCCTCGATATTTATCATTTTAGTCAATTACTTTGATTAATTCACCAATTGTATGAGATTTATTATTATGTGATTTTTTTATGTATAAATATTACAAATAGAAATTGCAAGAGACTTTAAGTTAGTTAAAAGACTGAAAATCAAGATTCAGAATTTAAGTATTTTTCTAAAAGTGTACTTTCTTTGGGAATTGGTAAGTTTTTTATGTATAGAGAAAGGATATTGTGACAAATTTTAATTTTAGAGCGAAAAGAAATTATTTTTATATTGCGTTTTACAAATCATGATTTCTTTGGAACCAATTTGGAATTGACAATATGTTTGTTAGCTTTCTATAATTTTGATGGTTTGTCTGCCAGTGAAGTTTTTTTAGAATCAAATAATAATAAATTATATTCTGTATTTTTGCATTTGTACTCAGATGAAAAGCACAATTTAATTTAAATAATGTAGGCAATAGTACTCCATTTTAAGGTGATACTGCTTGTTATACACATTATTAACTTTTTCTAAACAATTACATATATGAGTAATTAAATTAATTTCATTCAAACTATATAAGATATTATTAATTATAGTAGATACATTATAGCGAGCTGACAACAAGTAATTTATGGGCCGATTTTGCCGTAAAATAGACCAAAGTTATGGCAAGGCTATATTACGTCTAAGTTTTCATAAAAATGCTACTAAATACTATCAAAAAGCCATGTATTTGCTGGGTGATCGTTTGTGCGTTTTACATATAAAATGCAACTTCACTCATATGTTGTCAAATCTTATCTTAAATATGCAGTTGATAACACCGTTTTTTTACATTTGTGCGTTTTCTAGGTTAGGTTTTCTAAAACATCTGACTGCACAGCAACCACGTTGGATTTTGATAGATTTTAGTACCACTTTCTATGAAAACCGCTACATAACAAGTCTTGTCATAACATTGGTCTATTTTACCCCAGAATTGGCCTTTTATTTTGTAATATTTTATGTCATGTGAGGAATAAACGTGCTAAAAACTATTTGGACCTGAAATATAATATATTGTTAATGAACTGCTAATTATTAGTACTAAATATGGTAATAATTAGATGGATTGGAAATATAATTAATTTTTTTTATAAATTATAAATTGCTATTGCCAAAATATATAATACAGTCTTTGCATAATTTTTAGAGAACATTTACAATGGCAAAAAAATGAACTAAACTCCTTTTTACCATAATTTTTATGGAACTATATGAGCTGAACATTATATTGATCATCACGGTTATTTAAAAAGTTTTATGAACTCGTTAGTTAACTAGATGAAGACTTCGCAAATATAATTAAAAGTTTTCATAACTTATTGTAGTTATATGAAATGGAATCGCGAAATACGAGGAGAGTAGTACAACTGATATAATTAAGTAATTTTAATATTATATATTAAGAAACGCCGTAATTCTTGAAACTATTTTATAAGTAAATAACCGCACTTTGGAAAGTAATTTGAATTTTATATTTGTTAAATGGATGAACTGTTTGTTCTTAAAAATAGTTAAAATATATTTGAATTATTATATCCATAGTTTCAAAATCATTGATTGTTGGTTATATAAAAAAATTATATAAATTTTACCATGCATCTTCAAGGAAGTTTTAAATTTTCTCGACACATGTTGGAAAATAGAACAATCGAAAACGTTTTTATTAAACTAAATTGAAGTATTTTGAAACTAGCTTTTGTAGTTATAGTAAACCTATTTAAAATATAATATACCGTTTATAAATTTACCAATGTCTTCTAGTTATTCAAAAATATCCCTAACATTTACTGTTGAATCTGTGCTTTTTGTCATTTGTTTAAATACTTTATAAAAATGTTACTCTTAATGTCTAAGATTTATAAATATTTCAGTTTGGAAGATAGCATTTAAACTATTATCTTTTACTTCGTGTCATTTGATGCAAAAGTGCAGTAGTTTATAAGAGCACTGCTATATAAAAGAAATTTATTATATTGCAAGTAATACTCGTATAAACTTTATCTAGCTTATTTAACGCATTCAGATCCTGGTAATGGAGTGATTTTCAATTGCTACTCTACGTTTCTAATAAGCCAATATCGTATTCGCAATGAAAACTGTACATAAAATAAATAACTTCGAAATGGCAAAAGCTTCAGACGAATGAGAGCATCGTCGCATATCTAAAACACCCGAGGCAATATTTTATATAGAGTCCAATAAAATTTTATTGCTCTGTCGTAATAATATAGAATGAAGTAGAATCGTCACTGCAAGTGACCGGTCATTTGTTTATTGGTTAATACTGAGTTATAGCTGAATTCATAATGCATTTTCCGTATTAGAGTTTGTAAAATAGAGGTAAAAGAAAATGGGAAAATGAAGTGAAATTCAATATACTACGGTGATGCATTGCATAGTAGAATATTGAGCAATTATTATACAAATAGTACTCTGAAACACATTTTTATGTATAGGTAGGCCGGGGCACAATGGTCCAATTTGGCTGAGCAATTATATTGTGAAAACCAAACCAATTATATCACAACAAATGACACGTATACAACTATCTGACTATGTTCAGTTAAGCTTCCAGCAAATTCATCATTGTAGAAATAAGTTTCTTCTGCTGTTTTTCAAAAATTTGTCTCTTGGCTCTTTTTACCCCATAGGCAATGTAAAATGCGGCAGTCAGGGAGCGAATTGATCGAATGTCTTATATTTTCAAGACGATTTTACGAAATAATAGCTACATTATTCAACCAATGCAAAATATAACTTTCATGAGTACATTTTTTATAGAAACAACACTGAATGTAACTTTGATCTGGTGTTACGTCTTAAATATTCATCAGCTGAGTTTGAATAAATATTTATTTGATTTATCTTTTGTTAAATAGCTTTTTTTAATTTAATGTTTTTTTCTATGAGCTATATTTTATTTTGTACACGTTTGCCAGGGTAAAGGTTCAGTTGCACCTTCATAAATATAAAAAAAAAACTATATAATCTAACTTAAAATTAATAATACATCTTATAAAACAATTAAATAACGTAAACATAAAAAATGTATTAAGGTCTCTAAGGTCAATAGTGCTCATAACCAAAAAAACTAACAACGAAAGAAAATACTTTTTTATGGATTCTCAAATATTTTCGCTTAGCTCCTGATAGCGATTTCGTAAGAATCAGTGTGATGGCTCATTATATATCATTTATCCTCTACTTTCAAATATTGTTGTTAAAAGATTTTTACTCCTTGCTTGATTTTGTGATCAGTAGTGGACCTATTTACCCGTGGAAATTTATTCCCTACTCTACCTTATATCACTTGGGAATCTTGTTGATTAGATTTTGGTAAAGAACAGAGAAAACGTTTTTGTAATTAGTTATTTCAAGGTGTTTCTGATAATTTCAGTGCACAGATCATTTTCCTAATATATTTTACATGAACGAAAAGTGTATATTTTACACAAAAACACACAAAAAGTCTATTAAAATTTTTCAAAATATTAGAGGAATGGGCTATGGGTTTTCGATATACACCGTGTAAGGTACAAAGCAAATATTTATGCACTAAAATTAATGCATATACAGATATTATAAATTCGTTTAGAAAATATGATTAGAAATGGATATTGATTAGTTTTTAAGGTGGAGCAAATTAGATTGAGCATATTAGATTGAGCATTGATTCTATTTTAACAAAGGGCAAAAACTTTATTTAAACCATTTATATTTTTATGTTAAAAGTTTGTAAATCTCATTTATTATTGATTAAGACGAGTATTTACATCTGGAAAAGTTTATTGAAGTTGCTTTAATACTAAATGCTATTTAAACTTTTTAATATTTCGTAGTAATAGTAATCGCAAAAAAATCGAAAATGAAATTTTTTATATATCTTTACGTCAATAAAAGTTTTTAAACATTTTGGCCTAATTTAGAAAAAAATTATGTATGTGTGCGTGTGTACGTGTGTGTATATATGTACGTGTGTGTGTACGTATGTATGTGCGTATGTGCGCATGTGTGTGTGTGCGTCGATACAAATTTTCGTCGACGATTTCGGGAACACGGATCAACCGATTTCAGTAATTAAAATTAGTAATTAAACATTCGATTTGTATTGATAAGGAGACGAGCTGATAAGCTTTTGGCGAAAGCAGGTCTAGTCGTTCTGAAGACACGGGGAAAAAGTGCCAAAACCGGTAACTCAGTTTTCAAGAGATTAGAGGGTCCAATTTTAATAATTCTTCAATGTTACTGATCAAATTTTTTGGAATGTCTAGAGGTCTAGAGGTTATGGACTCTCAATAAAAATAAGTTAAAAAAATGTCAATTGGCGGTCAAAAATGTTTATAGGACATATGTACATCAAATTATCGGATACTTTATAGAGATTTTAATAATGTGGATACATTTTGTGTAATTTTTTTTGGGTTCCGTACCAAGATTTTCAATTACGGTACGGGAAGTTCTAGCAATTTGCCTTAAGGCACGATGCCATACAACCCACTAGTTTTTTTAGTTTGTAATAATGGCATATAAAAATTATTGAAATTCAACTATTCTTTAATATAATATCTCAATAACACACGGTTCTTTCAAGCCTTTAATCACCTGCTCCGAATTTTAACACCTTGCAATTTCAGCTTAAATTTACGACATTAAAATACAATAGTATAGTATTTTAATGACGACTAGCTTCACGGTCTCTCTATGCAAGGGCAAAAGCTAACTAGTAAAATCCACACAATGTTAACATAAAATCAACTTTGACAATAATACGGTCTTATGGCAATCTAATATTTAAAACTCGTTATGTTTTGAAATTAAGCTAAAAACATATAATCAATTAAGATATGTATATGGTTTTAAAATTAATAAATTAATCAGGAACTGCAACGTTATACAAACGTCGCCAACTATTCTTTACACAATTTATTATCTCAATAACATACGGTTCTTTCAAGCCTTAACCATCTGCTCCGAATTTTAACACGTTGCAATTTCAGCTTAAATTTACGACATTAAAATATAATATTATCGCATTTTAATGACAAGCGATTAGCTTTACGATCCTCTCTATGCAAGTGCAAAGCTTACTAGTAATAACTGCACTAAATCCACATAGTGTTACCTAATACCCTCGGGTCGTAAATTCGCCTTGCGTTCGCACGTTTCGTTGTACAGCCAAAATAATGAGAGCGCAAAATCTTGAGTTAGCATCGCAGCGGTAAATTCAATATAAGTATGAATTTGATATCGAACGCGGATATCCTCTCTGAGAGTGCAAACATAATCTGAACGAAGTTCAGTTTTGCTAGCAGCTTCTGGGAAACATTAAACTTATTAAATTTCTTGTTTGCTTACATATAACTATTGCACGGTAATTGCAGGGCGTTGCTATAAAATCGATATGTTTAAGTTTTAAAGTTCTCCGTCGATTGTTTATTCAGGAACATGGGTTATTATTCGTAATTGCTTTAAGGAATATTACTCGCTTTACTAATTTGTAAGATGATAAGTTTTTAAAATTATTGTTTATTAACTACATATGTTTTTATTGCTTTATTTTTACAATTTTATTAAACTATTGTTACATTAATAATTCAATCTAATTATATATCAGCAAATAAACTAATCAATTTTAAATATCCATGTATCAGCTAATAAATTATAAATGCACTCTTTTCATATACGTTATTAAAAGGCAATCCAATTGTGATTATATTATCAATATGGTAGTATATTGCATTTAATTTTTTCCCAGAAATTTCCGCAATAAAATATATTCTTAATCTAATCTTATCTGAGACCTATTTTCACAAGTTAAATTAGTCTAATCTTACGTCCTATAATGCTTGCAAATAAGATCAATCCTACTAATTTTTAAAATTGTGTATAACTAAACCCTTTATAATCCGTTTAGTGATATTTCTTAATATTTTTATTAACATTGCTCTGGGATCAAGATAGAAACCAAATTGCCAATTACATAATTTTATTTGGATAGGGCCATGCAAAAAGGTTTAACTTGACTTTGATTTTTACGTATTAGTAATTTTAAGTAGATAATAGTTTAAGTAAAATTTATTTCTACGCAATCGATACATTATTCAATATTCGTTCAGAATATTCATCAGCATAATTGGAATAAATATTTATTTAATTTATCTCTTGTAAAATTACATGTATTAACTTTTTCCACTGTTTTATTTACTATTTGTAGTTGTTTACAACTTTAACAGGGTAAAAGTTTGGTTTGTCCTTTTTACCTCACCCACGTGTTAGCTTTCATATAAACAAACTGTTGAATCTAACTCAAAATTAACATGATATTTTATAAAACTATTAAATAACATAAACTTGAAAATTATATTGAAGTCTTATAAACTAACCAGAAAAACTAACAACGAAAGAAAATACTTTTGTTTTAAATTTTCATACATTGTCGTTTATCTCCCGATATCAAAATTATAAGAATAACGTCAATAGCTATATTGACTATTGCTATATTGAATATTTTTCTATATTCTTTCAAATATTGTTGTTAAACAACTCTTAACTTTACTTGTTTTTGATATACAGAAGTGGACCTTTTTATTCGTGAAGTTTTAAGCCCCGCCCAGCTCCGCCCTACCTAAATATTTTTTGTTTTGATATATGGAAATGGTCAATGGTATTTAAAATTAAATATAAATGATTTAAATTATTTATAGTTAGTCATTTTTGTTATCTTCTACACATCTCACTAATTGGTAACTGAAAGCAAGACAAATTGAATTCGATTTGTACTCACCAGTACCCATTCAAAACTTCTCATATTATTAGAAACTGAATTCATTAAACTAAATTAGTATTATTCTTATCTTCAATTTTTTACTTGTTAACTAACGTCTGCATAAATCTAAATGTTCAAGTTTTAAAGAAGGTGAAACTTTGGAGTACATGGATTGTATTCATAATTACTTTTAGTGCAATTTAGGAGAAGAAGCTTTATGAAATCCACCTGAAAGCTCGAATAATACATAGCATAGTAAAAAATTTAAAAAAACTGATAATGTTTCTGAATCAATTTTTCAACAAGATGTTCATTTTGAATGATCTGTTAATTTTATATTTCAAATAACATTTTAATTGTTAAAATAATTATTTGTTATGAATCCAAATGTTAATATTCTAATTCAAATTTTTAGTAGGTTATCATTATAAATTTAATATTATTTTATATGAAAAGTTTTAATGTACAAGTTTCATCATTATGTGATATCACGTTGTACTTGCTCTTATAAATTACTATTAAATATCTCGTTTTCTTACTTTTAACTATTACTGAATAATTTCAGATAGTTTTTATGAATCGATTTGTGTAAGTATTGAAGTGTCTCATAGATTTATTCATGGTACAAGGATTGTTATTTTTAATTGCTTCGGCGTATTTTAAGTGGAGGCGATTAATGAAATCCGCCAGGTGGATCGAATAATGAATACCGTAAATGTAGTTTCAACATATAGTAGTTGTGAATAGATTTTCACTAATAGGTATAAGCGTATTGCCATATAGAGATACATATTTGAATTTAATTGATTTATACGGCATCTTAGAGATTTTATTTAAAAAAAATCTGATATTTCAAATTTTAACTGTATTATTCATATTTTTATCAGGGCTATCATAGAAAATGTTAATTTCAAAACTTGTTTTTAGGAGTATTTGAAATATATCGTAAAACGGTAGTGCCACATTTTTATCAGCAACAATTTTATTAATTTACCAGTTACCAGTGAGAAAGGTAAAATAAATCTTAATTTGAACATTTGTCTATGTAAAAATACTAAGATACTGTTTTTGAATACGAAAGATTAGTCATAAAATCTAAATACTTTAAAGTGCGTAAAGACAACATAATCATAGATACTACTACAATGCTTAGAGATATAACAATATATAATAAAATATATTTTTAAACAACAGTTAAGAGAGTGTGAGTAGTCAAAATATTATAGTAACTGTCTCATTATTCTGAGGTTTAGTAAGAATAGGTGGCTGAATGTACTTATTGTATAGTTTGCTACGTAAAATAAAAAAAACAGGGACAGATTTTTCATTAGCTTTATTATTTGCACTATAATTATTTATGGGGGACGGGATAAAATATTCTTCCGATCCAGTCACTTTCATTAACTCAAGACTTGCACTAATATTTAACCTTAAAATGTAATGACATAAAACACCGAATAATGAACAATATGCTTCACGCTTTCGGTGACGTACGCACGTATAAAGTCACGCATACCAAGAAGCCTATCATCGAGAGCGAATGACGAATCATTGGCACTCGACCATGCCGTAACTCACTTCCGTTGCATTTGTACGGATTTACACCTACATTGCGCCTAAAGAAGTTTTACTTCAACAAAGAATCAATATCAAGATCATTTTGTTCATGATATATAATAAGTCCTACCTTATATTGTTTTACAGATGTGATTGTTGATTTCGAATAGAATTTTGACTATCACATTTGAAGTTAATGCATTAGAAAAGTATGTATTTCAATACTATTTATATAAATAAATTTATATTAGATTTATATAATTATCTAAATTATAGCTCAACGTCATTCCATAATAAAAATATGAATTTTTCTATGTATGAATATTACAATATTTCCTTTGCATTTATACTGTGACACTATATATGTTAAAACTGTCGTTTGCAAAACAAAAATATAAAAATCGAATAGATGAAAAATAGACATTCATAGAGAACAGACTGACTTTTATTATACACTAATGAACTTTATTTCAAAATCTATATTTGCTCAGACAGGTATTAATCATGTTACAGAGCCGTTGCCACAACGGCACATTCACCTATCCAACATATAATATATTAAATGTATATATATAAATATATATATATATATACAGGGCCGGATTTAGAAATTTCGCGCCCTGGGGCACTGACAAAAATGCCGCCCCATCCCTAAATTTTTTACTTAAAATAGTTTATATATATCATTTTTCTAAAATTAAAATAACTATTTGATTGCAAAAAAATTATTACGCATTACATAGTGTAAATAGTGATGCTTGGCATCGTGCCTTAAGATAAATTGCTGAAACTTTCAGTACCAAAAATTAAAATTTAAAAAAAAAAATTAAAGCGATCGGCCTGCGTAAGTAAGTAAGCGCCGCCTCGCAGAATAACAGATAAATAATTTTGCAGAACTCATAGAAATGTAAACAAAATTTAAATTATTAAAATATCTGATAATTTTATGTGCATATGGTTAATGATCATTTTTGACCGCCAAATGTTTCTCTTTCAATTTTTTTTATTGGGTCACCGAAACCGCTAGACCTGCCTTTCACAAGCTTAATCAGTTCTCCATTTTGTCTATATATGTAAATTTCTTTTAATGATATTGGACGTTCCGTTTCTCAAAAAATGAATTATTATTTTTGGCATTTTGGCCCATATTTCCGAAACAGTTGGACCTGTCTTGGCCAATAACTAATCAGCACGTTTCGCTATCAATAGAAATCGAATTATTCAAATAAAATTCAATTTTAATAAGCTTAATAAATGAAACTTAATAATTTTCAAAAAATTTCGAACGTGCGTCACTAATTTAGTTTTTTTTCATCGCTATGAGCTTGGAAGTGCACAAATTCGTCATCTTAAGAGGGCTCGAGATCTGAAGAACATATTTTTCTTAAAGTTTCAACTCACTTACGAATCTTTATATTAGCCAAATTGCCAAATTTTGCAATGCATTTGTATAATGTTTTGTTAATTATATTTCTTGAAATTAAAAATGTTATTAAAAAAATTACTTAATTATATGGTATAGAATTTTTTTTCACTATCCAAATTTAGCTGCCCCCGAAAATATGTAGCCCTGGGCAGTAGTCCCGACTCCCCCTACTGTAAATCCAGCACTGTATATACATGTATAATAGAACTCTTGAATAAATTGAAAATATATTTTGATTTTAAAATTTAATTTTATCTTTAGTATATATAATTTCATACCAAGTACACAAATTTTTCATGTAGTCATTTTTTATTTTTTTATTTTCTTATAAATTACAATCTGTCTACATAGAAAGACATCGAGTAATTAATTTGACAAATGACATAGATTTTCCAAAGGAAAACCCAGAGGTTCACTTTATATTAATGTACTAAATTATGACTTAATTAAAATTAGGTATATGTATCCATATAATCACTATAATCTTTCCAAAAGATATTCAAAATCTTTTAAGACTGAATTTATTTGTTTATTTTCTTCAAAAATCCAAATGTATATAAACAATGACAGGTTTTCTGTGATTTTGCCAACACTAGCGCTATCAATTGCCTAATACCAAAAACTATTTATTGATAAGATAACAACCAAAGATAAATGATTTTATCATTGATAACGATCTATGACAGAAATATAAGATTTGAATTTGAATATATGTAGGTAACGACATAAACATAACGACATAACGAGTATGACGAGTAACGATTTATATTGTTTTGGCGCCTTTTTGCCCCCATAAAAGCTGGCACAGAAACAATGTTAAGTCTTTTTGTGTTGAGACCTCGTGGAGTTACTACAGTGAAAGGTAAGTCATTTATAATAACTAATATTATTCTAAAACTGTTTTCAAGTAATTTCTAAAAAAAAATCATATATTCAGTTTCTTGAATATATGATTTATGCATGGTGTTTGCTTGCGTTTTGATTTATTTAATTTTGTTTAATGAATTATAAATAAAAAAATGGAAACCGTTAATTATTTATATAAATCGATTCATGTTATTTTTTCTATTTCAGTATAATTTTTGCCGAAGAGTTTCTGTAATGGTTTTGAAATAACTCTTTGGCCAAAATTATATTAAAATATTGAAAATAATGTAAATCCAGTAATATAAATAAAAAATGGTTTTCAAACTTTTTTTAATTAAAATTCAATAAAAATAAATCAAATCAAAGCGCAAGTACATATATACAGATATATGTATGTACATATGTATCTAATGTATATTGTATATATTTTATATAATATACAAAATTTTAAACAATATAAATAATTCCAACTGTAGAATTTAGGTATAATTTTATGATATAAAATTCAATTATTTGAATATACATTTTAATTTAAATATTAAATTATTAAATGAAAAATAGAAATTAGAACATATAATATATACTGCATAAGTTCTTATTTCTATTTTCCATTTAATAATTCAATATTTAAATTAAAATGTATATTCAAATAAATGTAATAATTATTTAATAATTAAATTTAATTTAAAAGGTATTTAATAAAATTATACATATATATGTATAATTTTAATAAATACCTGTATAAATTTTATTAAATTTTATAACATTAAACTATGAGTATTGTATAATAATTGTACAAAATAATTTTAATTGAAAATGGCTGATATATTTGACTACAAAGTCAATAATAATGAAAAAAAGATTAGAATTAGAAAACTATTACAACATTAAAATTTATATCTGAACTTATGTTGGAATTATTTGCAATTGACTTTTTATAATTATTTAATGTAGTTGTTTAATTAATTTTTAATGTAGTTCGTTTCTTTTCAGATTTCATACAGTGCCAATAGTGTTATGTGCAGTGAATAATAACTTCGGAGGCTTATTGTGCATTAAACTTTTTTTAATATTAATTGTAACTTAGTTTATTTGATATAGTGTTAGAAGTAATTTTTTATTTACCATTTTGCGTTATTTCGAGTACATGGTCCACACTTTTTTTTTTTTTAATTTTCGAAAAACGAACGAATCGTATTATGATGAAAATTGCGCGTTTGAAGCTACGTTCCTGCCGCCTACCCCCCACGGCAGGTCCAAGTAGTCGGGTTTCACATTTAAATTTAATTTATTAATTGAATAATTTTTGTTTTGTATCTCTGAGTGTATGGACCCCTGCGTTGTTTTCCCAGAAGCACCGCAACCCCATGCACATAATTTAACAATTAATATTATTTGTTTGCAATTATTATTAAATTTAATTTTTTAATTATTTCGCTAAGTGGCCCATGGAAAAAAATAATTTTTTTTTAGATTTATAAAATTCTATTATAATGTTTTCAACTTACTTTGATTTGTTTTCGTGTCGTAATGTAATGAACACAATTTCAAGAATTAACTTTACTTTTACTGGTCGCACAATGAGTCTCCTGGTGGAAGATGCTGAATTTATAAGTGGTTGAACTTGGCAATTCTCAGGACATGGTAAGAAACTCTGAGCTATGTACAAATCTTTTTAATATTGATAGAATTAAATAAAATTTTAATTTTAGGTTGAACACAGAAGTTACCAGAGGAATAGATCCTAAAACACTATTACTAAAACGGAAGAATGTTTACCAGGACGTTAGTGATTACCAGTGTACAAGGATAGAATGGACCACTTTGCAACCAGGAGCGCACAAGACCAGAAGAACGTTTGTTATATTCAGATAAGTTTGTTACTTACTAAGATAGATCACTTTGCTAAGTAGGATGGACCACTTTACCACCACCAGGAGCACACGACCAGGAGAACGTTATGTTGATAAGTATCTTACTTGCTAAGATAGATCATAAGATATTAGTTTTTTGCGATCATTTTCTATATTATTTTGTTATATTAAGATATGTATCTTACTTGCATGCGACGATAGATCATAAGATATTAGTTTTTTTGCGATCATTTTCTATGTTATTATTATATTATATATTATTTTATCGGGGCCCCATTTACGTTTTCATTCTTTATATTTGATTCGTGGACGGATTTATATACATATTATAAATAAGATATATTTTGGGCAAAATCGTGTTAAATACAGTGCCAGACAGTGTTGTGTACAATGATATATCGTGATATATACAGTGCAAAACCTTAATATTTACAAATCAAGATCAAGATATAATTCAAGATCAAGATACATACAGTGAAACATCAACATCAAGATCCATACGAGATAAAGATACATACAAGATTAGAACCAACCAGAAAATTGACTACAAAATTGGAGGACGTACACATGGATATATTATTAAGTTAAAATTAGGTTAGAATACATTAGGCTGGTAGTTTACTATTTTTTATTTTAAAAATGGGTGGGGAAGACGGCAAGGACCTTCCAGTTTGCATAGATTTCGCGTTTTTTCACAATTATTTAAAATTAATTTATATAACAATACTTAATACACAATTTTATGACCTTTATAAATGCACTCCTCTATAAGCTTCATAGTGCTGGGAACCTATGAAGTTAAAGTATTTACATGGTGGATCTTAGGGGGGTACATCATGTAAATACTTTTTTTTTGTTTTTTTTTTTTTTTTTTTTTCTCTTCATTACAAAATTACCATTAATTACAAAAGTACATTACAATTTTACCTTTAATTTCTAGCAGGTTCTTGCATCGTCTACGGTTTTTTCCTAAAGAAGATCTTCATATACATTTAATCATCTCGCGGGGTATTTTTCATGTTACATTTGGGTCATTTAAGTTAGGCTTAAATTAGGTTTAGTTAATTAATTTAAGTTATTTTGTAAGTGGACTAGGGCTGTACTCAATTTGTACGGCGACACCACATTAAAAAAAGCGCGCCTGGCAACTATACCTCCTGGGTGGTGTGGAAAATAGTTGCATCTTAGCTATAAGTATAATGATTATCAATTTAATTATTTTATTAATTATATTTAATTAATATATAAATGTGTAATGAAAAATGTAAAATACGCTGATGTTAAATGTCCAATATAATAAAACTTTTAAAATAATCTTTGTTTTTCAATCTGAAAATGTCCAATTTTAAGAACGTCTATATTACGTTTTGAACAAGTGTATGGTTTGGATAATAATATTATCATATTATTATGGATCATAATATTATGTTCAATTGTATTTTTTTCCATCATTTTTTTTTATTTTGAATTTTTATGTTACTAATATAGAACTGACCTGATTTTTAGTACTTGTAACATATGTTACTATTAGTAATAGGAATATTGTAATTGGACATAACATTATAATCCATAATAATATGATAATATTATTGATTTTGCAATATTTTGTCATAAAATATTGGTTCGATACCATAATAATATCAGTATCCCAATTATTTAAATTGAAACTTATTCAAAAGTTAGTTTAATAATTTGCTTGCTTTCTTGTACTGAGATTAGTCCTAAGAAAAAGTATTTGCCATAGTAATCGGTATTATTATTTTTGGCATTTTGGCCAGTATTTCCGAAACAGTTGGACCTGTCTTGGCCAATAACTAATCAGCACGTCTTGCTATCAATAGAAATCGAATTATTCAAATAAAATTTAATTTTAATAAGTTTAATAGATGAAACTTAATAATTTTCAAAAAATTTCGACATATAAAAAAAATTTTCTTTGAATTCAATTTTTATCATTTTTCAAAAAATTTTAAAGCTTTTTATAAAATGTAATTTTCAGTACGGAAAGTTTCAGTAACTTGCCGTAAGACACATAATTAATTTTCTTCGGCGCTATGAGCTTGGAAGTGCACAAATTCGTCATCTTAAGAGGTCTCGAGATCTGAAGAACATATTTTTCTTAAAGTTTCAACTCACTTACGAATCTTTATATTAGCCAAATTGCCAAATTTTGCATTGCATTTACATAATGTTTTGTTAATTATATTTCTTGAAATTAAAAATGTTATTAAAAAAGTGAGTTAATTATAATTTTCTTCTCACTATCCAAATTTTGCCGCCCCCGAAAATTTGCCGCCCTGGGCAGTAGCCCCGACTGCCCCTACTGTAAATCCAGCACTGTATATATATATATATATATATACTCGTATATATATATATATATATATATATATATATATATATATTATTCCATTTCCATTCGTGTGCAAGTATTCGACCTATTTCTCAGTAGATATGAAATGACAAATCGCCGTCTGCACGCCCCGAGCAAAAATATATACGAACGGCAGAGAGCTAGAGAATATTTTTTATTTTCAGAAAATTTATTATTCCAGTAATTCGTCTGGGAGAGGTTTCTATACTTTTCGTTTCGTTTTTGATTGGTCGTTCTTGAAACATAAATTTGCATAAGAAAATCCAAAGTACTGATGAAAAAATGACGCCTCACGAACGCAAAGAATATCTCTCGTCGAATCTGTTTAGAGATTAATATAATGATCGATAACAAGATCTCATGAATAAATATTGTAGCAGACTATTTTTTGTGGTAAATGCATAATTTTAGTTATGATTATGGAGATTGTGGTATAAAATGAATGATGTCATAGACGTATTATATGCACGTAGCAAAATATTAGTAAGATTTGTTGCACAAAGTAATTAATTATTATAAGCTATTTCCTATAGGGTAGGTCGAGGTATAAAAGTCCAATATGACTTTAAGAAATTATATTGTGAAAACCAAACAAAATATAATAAAACAAATAACACATATCAAACAAACAACTATCTGACTCCGTTCAGTAAAATTTTCAGCTGCAAAATATTGATTAATCATTGCAAAATGTAATTTTTTTTTGCTGTTTTTAAATAAATTATAACTTGGGCATTTTTACTGAAGTCCAATACCCTCAATGTCTTATTTGTAATTTTAAATGAATTTTAAAAATAATGGCTACATTATTCTACCAATGCAAATATAAATTATATGGGTACATTTTTTCAATGTATACAATGTATACAATGTATACAACCTTGATCTGGTATTTTATCAGAAACATTGATCAGCAGTGTTGAAAAACTATTTATTCGATCTATCTCTTGTAAAATTGATTTTTTAAATTAATGTACTTCATTAGTTACTATTATTAATTGCTTACATCTTTGCCGGTACAATTTTTCCTTTTTACCCCTTTCACTTTCAAGCTTTTATAGAGATTATATTAAAAAAAGGTTGAATCTAATTTTAATTTAACAATACATGTTATAAAAAAAGTTAATTAACGTATACCAAAAATTATATTAAGGTCTCATAAACTAAACACCGATACTCACAACTAAAAAAACTAAAACGAAAGAAAAAAAATCGTTATGGATTTCCAAACATTGCCGCTTGTAAAGTATGTAAATTATTTTCTTTTCTATTAACAGAAATACATACAAAATAAATGACCAGGAAAAGTTAGTTCTCGTTCAAGTCAATAAAAGTTTGTTTCTATATAAATCGAGAAAGTGTTGTTTGTATTTAAGTTCAAATTACTTCAGACGACATAAAGTTAAAACTGAAAATTAAGTCACAGTGCAACTATAACACTGAATGCATAAGTCCAAGTCACCAATATTAATTGAATTTTATTCGAATGAATTTGTATTAAAATAAATTATTGAAATCTATAAATTTCCATATATAAAATAGAAATATAAACAGAGTTTTTGTTTTTGATTTTACAGTTATAGTTGAAAGAATTATATTTTACATGTCTGCGATCTACTTGCCAATATGTTTAAAGAATTTGTTCAAACATTTATCATTGTTAATTGTTTTTGCCTTCAATTAAAAATTATTATCCTATAACTCAAAATTGTAGGAATTAGGTTTACTCTATAAGCTATTGTTTAGTTTTTATTGAGTTTTATTATATCTTCAATCATAATATCCAGTATAATAATTTAATTATTATTATATATTTGAAAACAACACATTTTGTATATTAGAATTGACTACATATTCGTTCACTTTTGTTTTAACACAATAGTGTATTTAATATATATTTTTCTACTTTTTTGTCAAATTTATATTATATTTCTTAGCATTTAGTGAAAGCAATAAGTGAGAAATGATTTAGAAACAAAATATTTATTCCTTCAATGTTTTATTTATATATCTTTTTTTTTAATTTATATTTTTTGCAATTCATTTTTATTTTTTCTGCACCTGATAGAAAAAGAAAACTGTAAACATTAAATGTAAATTTGGAAAGAAACATTTTTATAGATGTTTTGGGTAAAAGTCTATACAAAATGTACAGAAACAATTATCTCATGCATTATTTGATATGGAATATTTCAGCTATTTTTGATGTTTGATAACAAGATTTTATTTATTATATTCTAGATTATTATACTGTTGTGCTACATTTACAATAGTAAGTGTTCATATTTGCTCCTTGAAAGTAAATAATTTATTTTGGTAGTGCATCGCTACTGACCAATAGGTTTCTAAGATTTAATTTGAGGACCTAAAAATGACGTCGTTGTTAATTATGCAGATACATCTCCGATCTCAATGCGATTTTATTGGATAAAAAATCATTATGAACAAAATTTAATAGTTTCAAAATTAAGCCAATCTACCCCTACTCTAATATATTAACATTATTCAATTTATTTCTTGCTACTTCTCTTCAATTTATTGTCTCTAGTTTAATTTAAAAATTTCCATTCATGTAATTATTGTTAGGCAATAGTTTTGTTTGATATTAGTTTTATAGCGTTTTTAATACAAACAAGTTTGGATCCATGAATTCACAGTTTAGCAACCGATGGCTTAAATTATAGCTAGTCAGAATTAGGTTTGCACACCTTAACCAGGGCTGTAAAGTCAGGAACCTAACTAACCTTATAGCTTTTGTATTCTGGGCTCGGAATACTGATTAGTAACTAATATTCTGCCTGTATAGAACCACTGCCGAATATGAGTGTGTGTATGTGTTTTGAGCTTTTGTGTGTTCATTATTAGTTTACTAACTCGCTGTCTATATGCGTTCTAATCGTGTATCAAGAGAAGATATCCGGAATAATATTTTGACTCAGGCACTTTATATCAAAAGCTCGTGGTATGAAAGGAAACGTGTTAACTAAGCGTTCGGATATTGCAAATTAGTTCGTGGGTTGCGTGTGAGATTTATTAGTGCAACAGCTCATTTAATTATATTGTTTAGTTCGGAAAATGCACTTGATTTTGATTATATAAGTAAAATTTGGAGTAGGAAAAGAGGAGTAAATATATACGTAAAATTTATCATTTTATCAACGCTTTAATAGAACAATATATACTTGGTTTTGTTGGCTGACTATGAGCTAATTATTGAGAAAACAATATAATTCAACTTATTTTATTTGATCTCAAACAACATAATCACACATATTTTGTGCAATGTTTTACACAAAATCATGCCATGGTAACAAAAATATGTATCCATATGAATGGTCCAGTATAAATTATGTGTACCAGTAATTTTATTTACTAGGTAAAACATTTACTGGTGTAATCCGTTTTTTTTTTCTTTTTGTGCATAACATTGTTAACTTCCCGTATGGTATGGTTATAGTAATAGGCCGAAAATTGAAAATGAAAATTTTTGCATTTCTCGACGTTTTGAAGGTTTCTGAACATTTTGGCATACCTCAGAAAAAATCGATGTGTGTGTGTGTTCTGTATGTCCGCATTTGTTCGATTAGTTTTTGGCAAAGGCAAATCCAGCCGTTTTGGAGATACGGAGCAAAGAGTGCAGAAAATATAATTGAGTTTTTGAGAGAAAGGAGTATCCGATTTGAATGATCTAAAAAAAATCAATTTGTATTGATCGGGAGAAGAGGTGATTAGATTTTGGCAAAGAAAGGTCCAGTCATTTTGAAGATACAGAGCATGGCAGTTTTTGAGAAAACTAAGCGTCTAATTTGAATTATTCAAAGAACTTTCTGCTTGTTTCAACAATATAATTGCTATTGGAAGAAAAGAAAATTGTTTCTAATTTTTTTTCAAAAAAAAATTTCTTCAAAGCATTTTTTTTGTATATCGTAAATAATTTATAGTAATCTATTTGAAATCATTCAATATTTCTGGAACATTTTGTTACGGTCCGGGAAGTTCCAGCAGTTTGCCTTAAGGCAGATGCCATACACCACTAGTTTTGCTTTTTATTTATAATAAAATAGACTATATAATTATATTTAATGACAATTGTCATTTGCAACACAAAAAATATGAGGATAAAATAAATCTTTTTAAGAAAACCTCTTTAACCACTTAAAGCTCTAAAGCCACTTTTTCTTCTACAGATTCTATACAATTCATCTCCCTAAAGCTCTGCAAGATTGGACGTAGTTTTTAAGTTCTTTAAATTTAGAAGGATCTATTTAACTATTTTTGAATAATTGATTTCATGTCTCATTGATAGAGATGATAAAAAAATTAATTGAAAGTAAAAATATTACAATGATTCTCATTTTTAAAAAGTCCAATGAAATACTTTTCACACTAAACTTTGAATGGGTAATTAAGTGAGTCTTAGGATATTGTATCTGTTATTATTATGTATGTATATATATATATATATATATATATATATATATATATAAGTAGCATTTTGACTTTATTGAATTTGCACGAAATTTTCGATATAATATTTGTATTTACTAACTTATTCAAATTAAGCTCTACTTGAAAACACCTATCAGGTTAACGAACTTTATGAAAAGCTATAGCTCTACATCTAGTAAATAAATATCTTCAAAAAATACATTTTCAGTGGCTTATTACAAGAAGCAAAAAGGTCGATCTGCAACAAACGCTATAACGCAATTTCTAATTTTTTGAAAATTTAAAATTCATTTTGAATTTGGCAATACTTAGCATCTTATTTTGAGCGACTATTGATTCTACCCCTAAAAGGTAAATACATAGTTCCACAATTGCGCAGTCGGGGTAAAATGGGACGACCAGGGGACAAACATAGTCTCATTTTTAATTTTTAATGACTTTTAGGATATAGTAGCTACATTATTCAACAAATGCAAAATATAAACCGCATAGCTATAATTTATAATATAACTTTGATCTAGAGTTTTGTCAGAAATATTCATCAGCAGAGTTGAAATAAGTATTTATTTGTTTCCTCTAAATTTACTTTTTTAACTTAATTTTCTTTTTTATTTACTATGATTTATTGCTAACCCCTTTGCTAGGGTAAAGCTTCAGTTGGTTCTTTTTACCGCATCCATGTGTTAGTTTCTAACTTAAAATTAACAATACATCTCATAAAACTATCAAATAACGTATACTTGTGAATTATGATGTCTTGTAAACTAAATAACAGTGTACACAAGCACAAAAACCTAACAACGAAATAAAATACTTTTGTTATGCATATTCAAACTTTGACGTTTATCACTCGATAATCGTCTTTCTTTTCCTGTACTTTCAGATATCGTTTTAAAAATAATTATACTTGTTTTTGATATGTTGTCGGTGGTCGACCTTTTTACCTGCGAATCTTTAAGCCCTGCTCTACCCTATATATAGGTAGTTACATAATTGTGCTTTCCATAAACTTATGTAAAACTAATTTGATATACATGGCATGAGTCGAAATGTATAAACGCATGCTAAAATGAATATTTTCTTTGAATTTGATTTTATTTGCACTATATATATATATATATATATATATATATATATATATACATTGTAGTTTTCTATAACTTATAATTATTACTAGAGACATTTAATGGCATATTATTTTGTACCAGGCTATTAAGCATTAATTAAAATTACGAATATAGTCGACGGGAAATAAAATCTAAGCAAATACGAGTCTGCAAAGTACATAAATAAATACACTGTAAATAATTTATTCCGAACTCGGATCCGGCCGGCAAAGTTTCCGTTCGCCTCTAAACTCTTGACATCGGCGCGTGAACTTGTACGCACTTAACTTATTCCATTGAGTTTTCAGTTTCCGCGAATGTTTCGTTTCAATTATTCTATTTGTGATGCAATAAAGTTGGACGAAATGGTCCTACGAATTTCGTAGTCGTTAATATCCATTAAAATACGCGTTCAATTTAAATTCCCGACCTAATTGAACGAACATGACCCAACGATTACTGTAGGAATATGGTAAAAGTTATGGCCTTTGGTTATTTCATTATAAAAACAGAACAAACCCACAGAATTGATTTAGAAAAAATACAATTATATTCGTTACTAGTGATGCATTGGCATTGTTTCTTGAAGCAAATTGCTGACATTTTTTGTACCAAAAATTAATTTTCTTTAAAAAGTTCTAAACATTTTTGAAAACTTGAAAAAAATATATTTTTGAGAATTCCTAATTTTTTGAAAAATTCAATCTTGAAAAAATGAATTATTTTATATTTTGTAATTCTTTTTAAATTCTGAACTTTTTAACGGATAAACATTGGTACGGAACCCATAGAAATGAAAACAAATTTTATACTTATTTTTAAAATCTCTATAAAATATAATGTTTTGTGATCATTTTTGACCGCCAAATGATTTTTTTTTACTTTTTTCTGTCGATCTCCGAAACTGCTAGACCTGCCTTCCCAAGCATTCAATCTGTTTTTCACTTTAATACAAATAAACTGTCTACAAATACAAATAAGTCTTCTTATCAATAGCAATAGAATGTTTTTTGAATTATTCAAATCGGTTAAACCTTGATCCCGAAATCGCCGACGATGATGTATCCGTACACATATACGAACACACTCGCACACACACATACATTCATTTTTTCTAAAGTATCCCAAAATGTTCAAAAAACTTTGAAACTTAAGATATATACAAATATTTATTTTCATTTCTTTTTCGAGCTAAATTTAGTAGACATTACACTGAGAGGTATATTACTGAAGTGATTTTTTGTATTTAAAAGAATGTAAAATAATTTTGTTGTGATAATCTTTAATATATTACAATGCTTATCTAAAAATAAAATATTTATTAATCGATATATGACAAGAGAAAAAATACTTATTCAGTAACTGATTGAAGTCATAACTAAGTTTGGAATAAGTTTTGTGTTCTCAAACATAGATGATAAACAATTTTTATTAAACTTTCTTTAATGTTTTGGATAGTCTCCATATCATAGTAAATAGCTGCTAATTAGTGATCAGTTGAGAAAATTGTATATTTAGGAAAGTTATAAGTATTAAAGAGCATATATCGAATTTATTATTTATTATTGTTCATTTTTGAGTAATAAGTTAAAACACTTTCAATATTTTTCTATTTTTAAAATACCCAACACTGATAAAAAATGTTTAATTTCCTTTGTTATTTCTTATCAATTATGCTCTTGTAGATAGATTGAGCAAATAAATAAATTTATCATTCTTTATTAGTCATATGCCTGCAGAAAAAATTATATTCAGCAAAAATTCATTCAATACATTAACATAAATTTTATTTATACCATGAATAACAAATTCGAGAGCAATATATATTTATTAAATCTCTTCACCACATTTAATGTCGAATTTTTCTCTCTGTATATATACGTGAGTTTACGTGGAATGTACCTGCGCTTAGCCATCGGTCAAATAACTTTGTTTTTCTTATCAGGTCGACCTTTTTCCTAAGTCCTATATTGTTTTTACATCGTCGGATTTTCTGTTAGAAAAGTCGAAATTGTTTTTATAATGTTACCGCTCGCAATCTAATCTCAGCTGGAAGAAGTCGGAAAGTGAAACATAATATATAATGGTTATAAATAATTAAATATAAATCTATTGGTCAATTAGAGTTGATTTTTGTGATAAATTTGATTTGAAATTCATTCTTTAAATGTCAAATGCAAATGTAGGGATACGTTATCTATTAGAGCATTATTATTAAAAATTACTAGAACACTTAGCAATAATGTTGATAAAATATTGTAATATAATCATAAAATATTTTATTAACTATTAACAGAGTTTATTTTTAGGTAAATATATAAGTAATAATATAAATACTTCATTGCCTGAACAGTTTTGGATCAAACCTATAAATTATTATTCTAAATAATTATATTATGAATACTATAATTCTCAAGTAATGTATGAGTACAAATTATTGCTCTCATGATCCATAATTATTTTTCGTTAGTTTATGATTTTTCGTGATTTTTTTTGGCGCATAAGTAGTTGGTGTCAATGAGTACAAACATCTTTTGAAAACGATTCTATTTTAACGATTTTCTGTTCAATTTTCGACCAGAAAGAGTTATAAATCAATAGATATAATTGATTTCATTTAAAAAATATTCAATCTGTTGTATTTATTTTATGAAAATTTATATAAACTTAATTAATTATATTAAGTATCCTAATATTAATGACTACATATTTAATGAATTTGCAATATGAGCTAATACAGACTTTGATTTATTTCTATCTGTACGTAATAAATACTATAATTTACGTTTTCTTTGTCTTTGCTGGATAAAATGCTAATAAAGTTTTGAAATATCCAAATATAATACAAAATTATGTTTTTTATCTAGAGTAATCAATTATTCTTGTGTACCCAATTTTGTGGTCAGAAATATTAAAATACGTTCGATGAAATTAATATTCATATTAATCAGTTTTCAAACTTCTTTTATTACTTTCCTAATCAACCGACTAGTTTTATTTCAATACCAGTAATGTAAATAAATGATATGTTATTTAATTTTAAATTAATGATATTATATTTAAATAGATATTATTTGGTTTTGAAATCGGTATTTTTTAATGTTTATTATTTTGAGATATTTTCTTACTATTACAATTATTTTTTTAAAAACGTTGAATTTGAAGTGGCATCAATTATATAAATGCTATGTGGAACTTTTTTACAGAACGATTGATATTTATTTGTATATATCAAAGAAAATGAGAGAAAGATAATGGAATGTTTCAAAATATGGAATTAAATAACATTTCATTCATTTGGAATTTACTGCCCAGAAAACAAATATGCGTATTAACATACTGATTTGACATAAAATCCCAATGAATCCGTTATACGCACACATGAATTATCTCTCACTTTCAGTTATCTGGGCACTGTAGAATTCATTCTGCTGATTTTTAACCTTTTTGTTAAAATAATAGGTGTACGGTCCATATTTTTTTAGGTTGACCTACAGGGTTAACTCAGGATAAAGGGATAAAATACAAAAAAACCTTTTAACAAACACATTCTTCCTCTTGCAATCGCAACATGCTGAAAATGTTTCAAGGAAGGAAAAAACGGTGGAGCGATCGGATCTGTTAAATAAACACACAGCTATCGAATTTTGCAGAGTGACTGGGGCTTATCGAACGTAATCTTTTTCTGACGCATATAAATAATCACAGATTTACAGAATTATCCAATATGACATTGTATACTCTCGCACATTAGCACATTTTTATGTGAAATGTGAAAATGTATGAATACTATAAGACAAACATTTGAGAAATTATCGTTTGTTCAATCTTTGCTATATTAAAGTTCACACCTTGGTAAATCGTTATTGACAATACATATTGTCAATAATAAACTTCAGATTCAAGTAGAGATAATTACATAATATGCCTACTAGTTATTTGTAAAAGCTTATGCCTCTCGATGTCGTTATGATTTTTTGCGGTATTTTTTAAAATATTTCTAATATTTACTTCTATCATAACAAAATTTTATATCACTTTTATATAAAGTGAACTCTAATTTAATTTCTAAATAGTACTATATATGGAATCATGTAGAACCCAATAAGAAGTAAGTAATTTAATAATTACCTCAATTTCAACTTCATATTTATAAGCAAATTTGTAGTTCGGTTTGCTTACCTGTAAAAGAAAGAAAACATTGTTAATATTAAAATTATTGTCACACATTTTTAAAAACTGCAATACAATTTTTATACAATTATAAAAATTGAAATGAACAAATATTTATATATATATTTCTGTAAGTAAGAAACATATTTTTATCGATTTTCAGTAGGATGCATTTCACCTTATTTTGAAAAAATGAAATATATAGCTTCACTCATATAATTTTTATACAATAAGATAGCAGTAGCAGATAGCAAATATAGTGATAGCAGTAAAAATATAGAATTGAGTTATTATATTTACTAGTAAATAATAAACAAAATCAAAAATTGGCTTTGTTGGCCTCAAATTATTTTTTATGGCTCGTAATTCAACATGTAATATAACCTATATTTTTAATAAATCTCAGCTCGTGTCCATTCAATTGCCATACACTAAACATAAAATTGATTTACACTTTTACGGAGAAAAAAGATATCAATAAATATACCATGAAATAATATTAAACCATTTAAAATATTCTCCCGGAATTCCGTTTATTACATTACATCGTGTAGGTCACACATACTCGTTTGAAGTTTTCTGAATGTGTACCTGTACGTATAGAGGTGATAAAAGATAAAAATGCTCCTGAATGTGATATCTTTGCTTGTGCAAGCGGGTATCTATTAGGAACCAATAGGAAAAAGGAAAAATTATTGAAGATTCGATCTTTCGAGAAAAGGGTAATGTTCGGAAACCTTTTCTTATATCGATATGGACATTTGAATATATGCGACATATATGAATACACATATACATATACCCAAAGAAACTTTATATGTATTTGCCTGCTACAATATCAATATAAATAATCTTTTTGTAGAAAATTGTGGGCATAATGTACATATTAAACCTTACTTCCTACATTATTTTCAAACTCATCCGCATAATGAGAGACTAAAATTAATGCATTTTTCAAAACCTACGCAGTAATCATACTGATATTTCTAATTAGAAATAATATTAATTTTTTATAAAATATAGATATATATATACATATATATATATTTAAATAAGTATACTTTCTTGAAAATTAATACTTACGGGGCGGCACCAATTTCAGAACAATTTACCGGCTTTAAACTTGAGTGTATGTTATGCAATTTGTTCGATAAAAATTTGTGGTCATTGAAGGACATACATTTATAATATTAATTTATTTTTGATCATTTTATAAAGAATGGTGACATTCAAAACAATTTCCAAAATGCATTGCTCGTTTATTTTGACATGTTTTACAATAAAATGTTGTTCGCCGCCCTTCTCCTGGTGCTTTTCTGTCAGAACACACAATACAATGCCTTTTTCTTTCTCTCGCATTTAGAATATGCCACTGATTAGTCAGTATATTTGTTCATTTTTGTGCTGCCATAATGGTTTGTTTTTATCTATTATATTGTCTAATAATTTATTTGTAAAATATAAAGTAAAATAATCTATTGGATGTCTATTGCTTGGTCTTTGTAGTCAGGGTGTTTGTTGATGTATGTCAAACTCGGTTATTGAAGGAGAATCGAAGAACCTCTCTTCATTTAATTTGTTCAACTTCTTCTTCTTCTGTTGGTTGGATAATATCATCATCACTATCTTCGGTGCGAATAGTTATTTCGTGAAATTTGTTTGAATGAATTCACAAAATTTACCAGTCGTTTTGCCATATTTAAAAGCGCCCGGTCGTTTTAAATTAAAAAAAACCATATTGCAAAGAAAAAGGCTAAAAATACTACTAAAATAACAACATTATTTTCAAAATACAACACTGTTTATCACTGCTATATGTAATTTATTCAACTTTTCGATGCAAACTGAGTCATTGTTTATAAAATAGCCTGTGCCTTACAGAGTTTGTTTGTCCACTCAGGTGGACAGCCGTCTCCAAAGTGTTAAAGACTAATCTAAGGCAAAATAACACTATCATTGATGTTTCTTGGTTGTATAACATGAACTTTCATTTTGACACTTGATGGTATATCACCTAAACTTTTATTTTTATACTAGGTAATATACGAGGTAATATACGATGATAGCACTAAAAATCATATAAAACTTTGAGATTTTGTATACTGTGTTCAGTTTACGCTTGGGAGGTTTGGAAATATTAGGAGTTAAAAACGAATAATTTCCAAAATTCATAGAGTGCCTTTCAGATACGCATACAATATTTATACGCCATTAGCCAAAAGATTTTATTTCTCTGATATCGTCAATTTATTTTCCGAAACACTAAAGCGTTCCAAGCGATCGATATTAACTCACTTAATGAGTGCTGTAACTTTGACTCCGTGAGAACAAGACGTATCAATCGTTCGAACATGCACTAAGACATAAACAAACAACGTGAAACCATATATACACGATGGACGATTCAAAGAGAAAACTTGTACAATCTAACTTAACCCCGCAAACTCCAGAAACTTAGAATTAGTCTTCCAAACAAACAAACGGGCTCACAATCACATTCACTAATGGTGTACTCCCGAGAGCGCAAAGCAACTGTACTTATTGTTAGTTACCCATTTAGGCGCCCTCAAAAACTTGTTAGCGGAAATCCAGAGTAAACAGGACCCCGTATGCGAAAGGATATACTCTTGTGAGTTTCATAGGCCTATTAGAGCTAACTACCCGTGGGTAGACATCTATTAGAGTTTCAGGTCATACAAAAAATTATCAAACGCTTAAACGACCCTCTAGTGGATTTATTTCTGGGTAACGAGTAGAAATGGTTAATAAATAGTTTTATCTTGTGTGGAAAAAAAATACTGTTGACTATTTTTGAATAAGCTTGTTTAGTCATATCACTAGTCAATAAAATAATTTAAATTTCTTTTTATTCTGAGATGTATCATTTCTGAAAACTGAAAGTCTACAAATCTATAATCGAAATAGTGTTTTTTAACTGTCCAATGGAGAAGTTTTTTTTCGCAAAAAAATTTAATTTGCTAATTTTAAGTTTTCACTACGTTTCAAGTCATCTTGCATCAAATGAGACCATCTTTGAAAAAGTACTTGTGTTTGCATGTATGTGTGTATGCGTGAATGCGTGTGTGTTTCATCCGATTATTGACTTTTCGTTGACATTTTCCCAGAAAATCTGAAAGCCATTCGATGTCACTCGATGAAGACTAGTGTTTTTCAGTTTTGTATAACGATGGGCCAACACATTTTTGTAATTAGCAGAGAAGTGTAATTTTATTCTTCCTTGTTTCAGCCCACAATATTCAAACTATTATTATAGTTTTTGGGATTCGCGTTGATTAGTTTTTTGTTTCGTACATATTAACGTACATATTGAATAATTTATGCTTTACTGAGTTTTATATCAGCAAATTATTAGTTTTTGACTCTGGGGAACGACAACATAAATTTACAGAATCATTTATTATCAATAATATTTAAATATTTTCATAGTTTTTTGGTAAAGATCGACCGGGCCGTTTCTTCGCAATTAAATGGAGCGATTTAAAAAACGTGCAAGGTTGATGCTTCTTAGGAGAACTTTATATTTAACAATCGGCGAATTGTGAAATCTCCAGAAAGATTGTATTTGAAATAAAAATCATCTATCTTAATTTTGGGTCCAACAGTGTACATCATATTTCCTGATTTTGCAAATTAATTATATAGGCCGATGAACCTGAGCGAGATCATTCCTTGTTTACAAGATTAAAAAAAATGATCTTGACCGTGAAATACTAGAAAAATGTGAATTCATATTTAACAAACTTACAACTACGGTCATACATATTCTGGATATTAAATGTTGTTTTTTTGCCGATTTCGATAAAACTTTGTATAACAATAATTTATAAAAATGCCAGCAAATACTTCCAGTATAGTTAATTAGTCAGAATTGGATTGGACAATTACTTGGTTGCCATTCATTCAAAAATCCATATAATAAAGTCTAAACAATTACTGGAATGTCCTAAGTGTGACAGATTGTAATTATAAAAAATAAACAATAATTTTTATTATCTGAAATAATATACTGTATTATCATAGGCCTACGCCAATGCGTTGAATTATATAATTTATAATTATAAATTTATAATTATAATTATAATTATAAATTTATAATTATAATTATAATTATAAATTTATAATTATAATTATAAATTTATAATTATAATTACAATTATAATTATAAAAATTTATTATTTCGCCGTGAGCTAAAGAAATTTTAATCAGAATCTATGCTGAATATCTATGTACGTTCTGTGGTGTTACGTAAGCAACTGATTACAGTTGACGTTCATATTCAAATGAAATATATTTTTAGAACACAAAATAGATGAAATTAAATGTGTTAAACAATTAAATTCTTAAGGTACAGAATTATTCAGGTACAGATCTTATATCTAACTAGTGGTGTATGGCATCGTGCCTTAAGGCAAATTGCTGGAACTTCCCGTACCGTAACGAAATGTTCGATAAATATTAAATGTTTTCAAATAATTTATAATAAACATTGTCTAATATTTATAAGAATTATATAAACTGAATTGCAAAGTTGAAATTATTTGTTCAAAGTATATTAGAACTTTAATCATGATTAAAATTAAAATCTGAATTATTTTCTATATACAAAAAAAAAATGAATAAAAAATTTAAACATTTTTTTTTTCAAAAGTAATTATTTTGTTGAAACAAACAGAAAGTTCTTCGAATCATTCAAATCGGATTGCAGAGCTTCGATTATTGTTGATTAAGTTGATTATGTATAGAGGAGACTAGGTACGGCTGTGCCATTTTATTTTGATTAGCAATAATTTTGTTAAAATACCAGTTAGTTGTAAAAAGTAAAAAAATGTAAATTAAATGGTAATCTGAACATTTGTCTACGAGGTAATACTAAAATACTGTCTTTGAATAAGATGGATTAATTATAAAATCAAATCATAAAAATAAATCAAAATGAAAAAACAGTAGCTATAGACTCGAAAATGGTTTATAACGACTTTTGCTATCAGAAATAACAAAACACAACATAATCTTTTAAACAAAGCTTATGAATATAATATAGCAACATATATCAAAACATAATTTTTCAGTTTTTTTATCAGCAATATTATAGCTTATATCGTGTGAATAGAAGAAAGTCCATACACACCCACATAATCCAACATTCATTCGTGTAGGTAAATTCTTTGACCGTGGAATTGAATTCCAGTTTCTGCACGGAGGCGCCGTTTGTGGTGGTCCTGATTGCGTCATCAAGGATTCCTTGCGCGAGCCTTATCCTTCCCAAGGATAACCCTCGCTCGGCTTTCCGACACTACTCAATACTTTTCCACGGCTCTCATCCTCCTTTTGATACGCTTCGACTTCGAGTTTATTTTTAGATGAATAGAATACAATTCGTAAAGTAATTTACTTTTATTTCCTGACGTCTACATTTAACATCTCTTATAAATTAGACATTTACGATTTTGTTCGAAATTGCTTTTTTAAGCATATTAAATTATTTAAATACTATTTAATAACATAACATGGAGCAATGTAAGTTGTTCAGGGCTGAATATTGTGTATCATGTGTGTGTCTTTTAGCTACACATAAATCTGTGGTCCATGTCAGCTAAAGTCTGGGCAAATAACATTGAATTAATATTTTATTTAGACAGAGTGGACGTTCAGAAAGGTCAAGCCAATTCCGAGGGCGATACTATTTCAGTTAATTAACTAACGCAGGCCTGTACGTATGAAATATTCAAGAAATAAAATTAATAACAGCAATAGTTATAATTATATATATATATATATATATATATATATATTAGGGTGATCCTTAACAAGGATATTTTCAAATTTCTTTGCTCCCAAGGGCGCCAATGCTTCCAAATGAATAAAAAATAAATCTAAAAAATAAATAGTATTAGTTATTAATATAAACATTTGGATAGAGCGCACGCCAATTGAAAGTTTCTTATGTTTGTTGTTAACATACGTCATTAAGTAAATTCTTGCGTCATCTGTATAGTATACGTAAACTCTGTATAATTGTAAAACTCTCAAATAGCTGATATTTGTATGATCATTTTAATTAACAAAAACTGTTTGTTATACTAAGAGCAATAATATTCTAATACAAACTAATTTTTCTAATAAATTTTTCATTTCTATCTATCAAATGAAAAATAATTTAAATGTAGAATATAATATTTCAAAATTATTTATTGAATAATTTCTAAAAAAAATTAATGATTTGAAGGTTGACTTTATAGAACTATTATATTTGTTACATAGTTATATTTTATTGTGTGATTTTTTAGATAGTAATATGAACTTCAGTTATCTTAACAATGTAGTTTTTCTATGTGGCCACATAATAATTATCATATCTATTAACTTAAACTTAATTCAACAATGACAGAAATGGCAAGTTCTTCTGGGATATATGTTGTTATAATATACACTATCTTATTACATTAAATGAATATCACTGCTGCTTGATATCAGGTTGCCCTGCAAGCAAATAACCCTATAAGTTTATGAATACGAAGTCAGGAGCTCACCACTATGCTATAAACCTCCTAAAAATGTGAAGAATTGTGATGATTAACGGTGAAAATAAACATTGTGATGATTAGGGTTGAAAATCTAAAATAATATATTATATCTTTATAAGAATTATTAGATTATGTAAAACTTTTTTTTTGTAGCCCTTTACAATTTTCTTTGCCAATCATGATAAAAATATAGGGTGTACTTTTAAAAATGCCTCTAATACTCTTATTAAAAAATCAATAAATTAAGCTGTGGTTTCAATTCACAACAAAAAAACAGCTTGAGTAATACAGAAAATGCTATAACATTTATAACCAGAAATCAGCATTACTTGCATTCAAATCAATTTCCCATAAAGCACACATGTATCTTATTTATCAAATATTCAGCAATTCGGGCACCTTTGTAACTTCTACAGAAGTACGTGTGCTGAAGGCAAATGCTAGAATTTATTTAATTTACGCCGGTATTATGGGACTTATATTATCTTTCGGAAGATTGGATTGCTACCGAATTAAATATTAAATTATACATAAGACAACAACCCGACTGATAAAATATCACCGGACCGTGCTGATCTGACTTTAATTGGGGAAAAGGTCATACATGAGTTCATAAATAAGATACCGAAGTGTCAGTATGCGATTAAAATAGATTTGGATTTAACGTGATTATGTTTTAATGGGTTCCGGAATTTGCGTGGCTCTGTATTGTATGGTTACTTGAATATAATTATTAACGGTTTCTTGGACATAATATTATACAGGTTTATAGTAGATTTAATAGAATTAGTGATGCGTGTTTTGAGAATTTATTTTAAGCTTGTAATTATTTTTGAAAATTTGATTTATTAATTAACTAAATACTCTACAAATTAAACTTATCTATTAAAAAATTGTTGATTAATTCCCCCGTAGGGAAAAGCGGAGCTTGAAGATCCGCGGGTAAAAAGCTCTACCGTCATTATCTCAAAAACAGGTAAGCTAGGAATTTCTCAGGAATAATATTTGAAAGTGGAAGGTAAAAAATGTGTAACTAGCTATCACTTCAATTCTTGACTTTGCTATAAACGACCAAGTATCCTTGTTCATAACAAAAATTTATTCTTTAGTTGTTTATTTTGGTTTTGATCTCTGCTAATTGGTTTATAATACCTGATTATAATTTTTAATCGTTAATTATTTGTTTCATAAGACGTATTGCTCTTTTAAGAATTAACATTTTTTTAATATAATCTTTATAAAAGGTCACATGCCATTTAGACAAAAATAGCCAGCTGAATATATACACTGCCAAAAGTGTAAACAATAACACAATAGTATATTAAGTATAAAAGTGAATTATATACGAGATAACTTAAATTAATATTTATTCCTTTATGCTGATGAATATTTTTTCAACAGATCAAAGTTATATATAGTGTGATCTCCTAAAAAATGTACCCATACAATTTTAATATCGCTTTGATTTAATAATGTAGCTATTATTTTTAAAATTCCGTTGAGATTAAAAATGAGACATTGGATCCCATGGGGCATAAAGACTCGTTGACAAATTTATAACAATAGTAAAATAACATTTTTATAATTGGAAATCTGGAATTTCTATTGAAAATAGTTTGATAGTTGTTTACGTGAACATAAACTTTTTATTCGGGAAGTCAATAAATAATGCTTTCTAAATGCATGTAGAGAAAAATTAATATTTCAAAAGTGTTGGAAAACAAATAATTTTTGCTTATGAAATCAAATATAACAGTTGTTGAGTTTCTTTAATCAGAAGAATATTTTACCCTGTTCCTTGAAAATAATAAAACAAATTATACATTTGTACTAAACTTATTGATTAGAAATTATTTCTATACTATTCGTAGTTTCTATAAATCTTTGAAATCATTAAAATGGAAAATATTTTTTAGGCAAGACAGATATTACAGATGTTTAAATAATGAGATTATATCGCCAGCGAAAAAGTAAAAAAAAATACAAGAAGTCAATGAATGTATGTTAATTTCAATTAATGAAGTTCTTCAAACACAAATATTATATGATGATGAGTGAAATTGTGCAAACAATATTTGTTTAGGCGTTGTTTAACATAATCCACTGTGTGAACGAATATTATAGAAGTTATTAATCAGTAATTACTTCATCTCTCTAATGAAGGTTAATTTCTAAATGTTAATTTCTAAATGTTAATTACAATGGCAAAGCGATCATGTCATATTTGAAGGATGAAGCCATACTTATATACATTATATAAATGTGTATAATGGTTGACACTAATAAATATGTGCATCACAAGTGTAACCATATCACTAATAAACATTCAAAATTGTTATTTGATGTATTTATTTTTACGTAAATGCCATATGGTACAGTACAGTAGCAAATAAGTTTTACTTCAATCGCGTATGAACTTTAGGCGCATTCTTTTTTATATAAAAGTACCCATGATCTATTACAATACGTTAAAGGACTTAAACCTGATTATTTCCTACCTAATCATACCGTACGATACCTAAGACCATCAGTTCCTACATTTATATATAAATCTATTACCGCTTCAATATTATTTGCTATTAACCTATTATATATAACATACACCCTACATATTTTACCCCTTACTTACAGACCTTACATTCTACCATTTACACGCTATATTTTACGCTTATCTATTATCTATTGCCACTTCCATATACTCTACTGTCTATCGCTCACATCGGGAGTTGAACCCGGGACCACCGCGTGGCAGTCGAGCGCCTTGACCACTACTCTATTGGGTCCTCCACAAATAATATATTAAGAGACGCATTGTTCTTCCGCGGTACCTTTACCTATTAATTGAGTAATTAATACTAAGGTAACGCGACGACACGCGGAAAAAGACGACCAATCGTAGCGGTACAGTGGTGTAGTGGTTAAGGTCTCTGCCTGCCACGCAGTAGGCTCGGGTTCGATTCTCGGTAGGGTTCGGAAAAATTAGCATGTAAGAAACGTTATAGGTTTAAGATAAGAAATAATATTGGGCGTATTACGTATATAGGGTTGTAAGCGTATTAGGCGTATAAAGCGTATAAAGCGTACAATATAGTTAGTTAAAAGGCGTACAAGATCCAATTTAAGGTTTAGGCATACGGATTTAGATATAGATGTCTTATAAGAAATACATGTTATATGATAATCGTTAGCAGAATTTTGATACAAGTACTGTATAAAATGCATTTTCATCCTTATAACAACTCTTAAGTTGTTGAAGTAAAAGAAGTACGTGACATACCTCAACATTTAATTTTTGCAGCCACGAGTGCAAGTTTTGCAGTTCATTAAATAATTTAAATTTAAAATAGATATTGTTGAACTAAGAAAACTAAAAAAATAGCTTAAAAATACATTTTATATTTTTTTACCAATATACATGCGCAGGGTTGTTCCAGAACTCAACCAACATTTCGTCTTTATATCTGTTCATCATGTTTTTTTTTGATAATTTTATGAAATAAACATTATAAGAACCGTGTAAATTTTTAATGCTATTATATATATATATATATATATATAAATATATAATTTATAATTTATCATCATATAATTGTGTATAATGGTTGACACTAATAAATGCGTGCATCATGAGTGTTACCATATTACTAATAAACATTATTCAAAATTATTATATGATGTATTTATTTTCACTTAAATGCCATCTTGTACAGTAGCAAATAAGTTTTACTTCAATCGTGTGTGAACCTTACGCGCACTCTTTTTTATTTTAATAACCACAATTTATCATTATATTTGCTCCTTGTTGTTGAAGTTTTTCTCAAATTTTCATGAAATTGTCAAGTAATATTTTGATATTCAACGTTTAAAATGTTCAGCGGAATTAAGGTATCAATATAATGGTAACAAATATGGTCATTTTTCAGTGATTTGATGCTATTTGTTCTAAATATATGATTATATGATAATTATAATATTTTCGGTCACAGTATAATTATATTATAATGGTATAATATTTGGAACTAATGTATAATTATTTTAAGATCAGTGTGGTGTTTCCTAAAAATGTATTTACAAATTGTATTTTATTTTTCATCACTGAGTTTATTTATTACCTTTAGAAATTCCTCTAAAAAACTATTTCTTATTTATATTATTTTCTTCATTATTCAACTTATTTTTCCATATGTGAAACAGATTTAAAAGTAGGTCCTTAACTGGAATATACTGTAATTTAAGGCAGTATTCAAATACTGTCAACTTTTTTAGAAGTGTTAACTCAACTCAAAAATTGATAATTATTTTATAATAATTTGAAATAATACCTCTTACTTTGATGACTATAAAATAGATTTTAAAATTTAGAATAGCAATCCAAAAAAATGTATACAAATAGAAGAACGGAATATGATTATAGTACATAGAATAATACTAGAAAACTATTACTCAATATCAAAGTATAAGAAATATATCGGGATTTATTAATAATCCGTGTTATTATGATCATTGTCTTAAACTCATTACAAGATTCATTTTATAAATTAGCAATCTTGATTTTCCTATTGTGAAAATACATTTGTATTAAGCTCCACGCACCTTCGAGAACTATTCCAATCGCCATAGAAATTGTTCTATCGTTCGAGCTAAAAGACAAACAAAGAATGCGTTGCAATTCTGTTCAAAAGGTTCCCGAATCGAGCAATTGTGCGCCATAAGCACAATTGTCAAGCTTCGTTTCGAATAACATCAAAGGATTCCATCACTCTTTGATTGTACAATAAGAAAAATATATCGGAAAAGCGAATTTTATTCAACCGCCTCGTAAGCTAGTTAGCCGGCAGCTTATTATCAGCTATTGTTTTCCTTCTTTTGGCTTCGTCTTTGTTGCTCATCGCGCATCAAAGAATTTTTATTATTCAAAGCAGAATTATCCGACAAAAACATGTAAATGTGCGGGCTCTGCAGATAGAATCATTCAGGAACATTGTTGTTTATTAATTATTCATGCCACATCTGGAATAAAACGTTGCTGAAGTTTTCGAAATATTTTTAATCAAATACTGCATTTTATTTAATTATTCAACGATAAAATATTTTGTAATTGAATTTCAAGTGGCGACGTAGTTCTTTATCAAATTCTCATTAGAAACTGGTATTGATTAGTACAAAAGTTTTGAATTGATTTATCAATAAAAATAACAGAAATCAGCTTTTTGATAGCAGGGTGCACAATTAACACACTTTAAAATTTTAGGGACCAATTCTCGGATAAAATAGTAATAAAATTTCACGGGTCAATGATTCTATGAGTTGGTAGTCAAGAACTGCCATAAAGCTTGAACATTTTTGTTGAATCAAGTGTTTTGCACCTAAAATTAAGGTGACTATATTTTTTCAAGTCAAAACCGGGACGCTAATTTTTAGTTATGCTAATTATAAGGGGGAGGAGGGTGTTTGGTTCGTATGCTAAAAAATTATTTATGATTACAATTCAAGGATACCATAAAAATCCGTATTTTTGAATGAGTAATTATTAATCAGTATAATAAAGAATAATACATATTTTTTTTTATCGATTCTATGTTATATATTATCTTATAATTTTAGATTTATATGTTTTTTCATCTAATTAACTTATTATAAAATTTTCTTCAATTTTCTTCATAATTATTTAAAAATAATTAGCACTTATACCGGGCTGTCAAAGCGTATTCATAATTTTTGTAATTTTTTATAAAACTGAAAATCAAAGTTCAAAACTATGATAGTGAGAGGCTAACCCGCTTTCTCATATAAGCTAATTAGTTGTACATATTATTTTCAGATACTTGATGCGTAGTTGTAATTTTATTACCAAGTTAATTTTTAATTTAGACCTATCCTTTACAAAATCCCGGGTCAATCCGGAACAAAAGATCTAAATCTGGGACAAATATTGCTTTTAAAAAAACCCGCGACTGTTCCGGCTAAGCCGGATCGTAATATTATTAAATCGTAACCTCCAAAATGCAGCTTCAAAATATTAACTTTCGTTAGACTTCACGTAGATGTTATCAAAGTGACAACAAAAAAGAGAACTTATGAAAAAAATATTTTTTGACATTTGTGCCTTTTGAAGGTTAGATTTTAGAAGTAGATTCTGCTTGATTGCACAGCAAAGATATAGGTTGTTGACAATGCGTGACTACTAACTCATACGATTATAGACCCATAACATAACATTTTCATATTATCCGAGAAATGTCTCCTTTTTCTAGCTTTGAAGAATCATTTACTGTTTTTTAGTAAAATAAATATAATAACATGCAAATCAAATATTTATTCTGATTACGTAATTATAACTTTACCAATATAATTATATTAAAATTTTAAATAAATATAATTATATTGAACATTTTAAATAAATACACTCTTACTAAAAAAACAAGAACATAAGACTTACATTAGAAATGTGATAAGATATTTCTCGTATTTCTATATTTGATATTTTTAAATACTTGTCTCTACATTGTAATTACTTTGTTTTGAATATTCAATAAAAAACTTCTCCTTCGCATATTTAATAAGTTTATTCCAATGTATATTTTTATATTACAGTTTTTTCATTTATACCAGAAAAGTTGAGCTTATACGCTTAAAATGTAATTTATGCTGAAATTAATCCTCGGACATGAATTACAATAATTCAAAACTTATTTATTTTTGTATACAATTGCAATTAGAAACTTTTAACAATCATATACTATTTTGTATTAATATACTCTTAAGACAATAAACAAGCAAATATTTAGTTTGATTACGCCAATAGAACATTATCATCATAATTATACTGGTAGAGTTTGTTATTATAAATCATTGATTAAATAGTACTAGCATCTTTAATATATTTAATCCTGTGAATCCAATAAATTGAAAAATAAACTAGTGGGGTATGGCATCGTGTCTTAAATGGAAGTGCTGGAACTTTCCGTACCATAATGAAATGTTCGAAGAATATTAAATGTTTCCAAATATATTATTATAAGTGACATTTCAAGTATATATGTCAGCTTTAGAAATTTAGCTTGAATTACAATTTATTAAATAATTGTATTTTTGAGTTCTCTTAAAGAAATCTGTGGGCTATATATTTAAATAAATAAATAAATAATAAATAAAATCAGAATTATACAAAAAAAATTGAAATAAGGACAAAAATATTTTTTTTGCTTTTCCCAAAAACAATCGTTGCATCAATAGAAGCAAAAATTTTTTGGATTCATTCAATTTGGATGCTTTGGCAGAAATTAATCACCATTTCTCTTCATCATTATGTATTGAATATTCCAAATCGGTTGATCCGTGCGTCCGAAACGTTGACAAAAAATGCATCCACACGAAACACACACACATACACATACACACATAAATTTTTTCTAAGGTATGTTGAAATGATCAAAAACCTCTAAAACATGATGATTTGCAAAAAAATTAGTTTTCGATTTTTGGACGATAACAATAAATTACCATATGAGAAGTTAATTGAAAAGCGTATATAACAAAAGTGACTTGCGTTTCAAATTGGAATCGTATAAATAAATTAAATCGTTTCTTGTGTACATAAACCTTTCTGATTTATTCCTCGTCATATTTTATTTAAATTCGTCCACAATACCGCACCATATACATTTCAATATAGATGATTACACTTCATCCTGAACCCGTGCGTTGATGTATTTCTTACAGCTCGGGTACGCACCGACGACATATTTCAAAATCTTTTGTGAGACCACAAAGGACAGAGCACATCATGCACTCTTTATATTTTCCAGTTTTCTTCATTTTTCCTCACTCGTTTTTCCAATCGACATCATTTCTATATCATGACCGCCGTTATGACATTTCTTTGTGTTTTGCGGTATTATATATAGGTGTGTATTACTGGCGATGTGTATGAGGTTGTATTGTGATCATGGTTAAAGCCATATGTGGTATCTTGATGTATTTTATTTTGAACAGCGTGTACGATGTTATATAACAAATTAAATGTAGTCAACATTTTAAATTTTGTTATGGCAAGTTATCGAAAGTATTTTTTTTCTCACAATCAGTTGAAATATTTGTTATACTCACAAACTTTAATGCGGTAGTGGGAAACGGTCGAAATGAATGTGAGAAAATGTACTTGTTTTTTCAAATCCGGGGGCATGTCGCGCCTCACAAATTTTATATATCTATTCTTTTTTATCTGATATCAATAACACTTTAGTACATGTTTTTTAAAGAAAGGCCTCTCAAAGTGGACCGACTTAAAAATCTTCAATTCATAGTTCAACAAAAAGTCTTAATTCTTAAAAACTTGGGGCAAATGTGTTATTGTATTTGACTGTGGTCCTATCAATGTTGTTCACAATTATGGTTCCAAAGTTTAACACTTTCCATTCGCGAATTCCAAAATTTACATGTATTTTGCCGCCGGAGCGGCGGCATCCGAGTGGAAAGGGTTAAATTAAAAATAAAAACTAACTAGTCGAGTACGGCATCGGGCCTCAAGAAAAATTGCTGATACTCCCCGTACCGTAATGAAATATTCAAGGAATAATAAATGTTTTGTAATAGATTATTATAAATATTTTCATTATTCTTATTTTATGTTTACAGAAGAGTAAATACACAAAACTTAATCATTTTAAAATGAAGGACATTGTCTAATATTTATAAAAATTACATAAACTGAAAAGCAAAGTGAATTTTTTTTTAAGTGAGCTTTACAACTTTAGCTAGAAATAAAATTAAAATCCAAACTATTTTATTAAAAAAAAAAATTTTCGTTACCTAAAGCATTCTTTTTGTCAAAACTGCAGATATTTTTTGAATAATTCAAATCGAATGCTTAGTCCTTTCAAAAACTGCCATTATTTGCCGTTTAGCTCTGTATCTCTGAAATGGCTAGACATGTCTTTGCAAAAAACTAATCACCACTTCTCCTCATCATTACGAATTGAATGTTTTTTGATCAGATGCTCCGTTCTCTCAAAAACTGAATTACTATTTTCTGCACTTTTTGCTCCGTATCTGCGAAACAACTGGACCTGCCTTTGCCAAAAACTAACCGGCACATCTCCCTTGAAACATTCAAATCGGTTGATCCGCACGCCGAAAAACGTGGACAAAAAATTGCATCCATCCATACATACACACACATTCATTTTTGTAAGGAATGCCAAAATGTTCAAAAACCTGCTAAGTTAGAAATCAACTGCTGCAACCTGAAATTGATCATAACGTTACCAAAGCTCTAAATTGCACAAAAAAGCTCATAATTTCAAAACAGAGATTTTTTTTTAATTTTGTTCAGGACAGTTGTCAAGAAATTTATATATATATATATATATATATATATATTTACAACATTTATTCTAGATACCCATTCCGACTAATACATTTAATTTTAGTTGACCTAATTTGAATTAAAATTAAGAGTATATTTGTGTATCCTTATAAAAGGTAATGATAGAGAAGCTAAATTTGCAAATTATTAAAATATCAAAGCTCTAGACTATTATGCTGCAGAAATTTGCTATCTCGAAAGTGGCAATCAAACCGCCCGATGAATATTCCGAACATCCTTTGAAAACAACTGATTAACTGATCTAATTAAAACACCGTTTGATAAAATGGAAGCAACTTCAAAAACGAAGATTATAAATTCAAATCAGCTTTATAAAATTAAATTTATTTTCACAATTTGTACATAAAAGTATATTATATAAAGCAATAATTCGGAGCACTTCGTTAAATACTTTTGATTATACGGAGTAGAAAATGTAATAAATTCCAAACCGTTGAACTTTATGTCGCCTCTATACTTGTCATTTGGCCGGCACGGGTATCTGAATATCCTTAAAGTGCACGTAGTCGTTTCACCTATAAAATGTGAGGTAAATATGTTTTATCCTGAATTCAGACCATTCATCTGAAACGACATAGTACGCAGGTATTCACGCAAATATATCACGAAAATCTATACAGGAACGGACGTATATTTTCAATACCAGGTACAGGAACGAACTAACAGAATAGTGGAACTAACATTAATATAATACAATATACTATTATAAATTATAATTGTGCCTCTTTGACATTATTTTATGAATTATTGCTACGCATACGATTAATTAATTAGATTCAATAGTTAATTTTTATGTATTTTATTATTATTTGTAGTTAAACCGCATGTAATCACACATGCTAATGATGAGTTACTTACACTAAGAAGTTTTAGATTTGCTTCGAGTCTACCTTTATTACTATTTAACTAATAAAAATTTATAGGAACCCAATAAGTTTCTTTAATAACTTCCCAAACGAGAAGTTTATGTTTTCATAAAAAAATCCGATTCACTAATTTTATGTTTTCTTGACGTTCCAAACCATTCTGAATCTATTGAGACCGAGTTTGGAAAAAGTATGTGCGTGTGTAAACAGATTTTTTTGCCGCAAATCGACGTTTTCTCAAAAACGGCTGAACCGATTTCAAACATTTAAAAGCCATTCGATGTATGTCGATGACTAGCGTTTCTCAGTTTTGTGCGACGATCTGCCGAGCCGTTTCTTTGTAAATAGCAGAAAAGTGAAAAAATTTTCATCCACGTTTTAGCCTGCAATTCTGAATCGATTTTGAAAATTCAAAAAAAAAAATCAAGAACTGTTCGAATAATTTTGGTTGGGAATCAACCTGATTAGTTTTTGGTAAAGATCAGCTGGAACGTTTTCTTGTTAAGGTTTTTTATGGCAGACACTATAGTCTTATAGATCAAAGTTTGCAAAAATTAGTATCGTTTTATGGCGTTTGTCAAAATTAGAACTTTCATCGACGTTTGCTCAAAAATGCCTGAACCGATTCAAAAATTTAAAAGCCAATCGACGTATTTCGATGTGAATTATCTTTTTTCTCAGTTTTGTGCAGTAATGTTAAACTTTTCGTCCACATTTAAACTCAAACTACCGATTCGATTTTGAAGAATCAAAAACTGTTCGAAAGATATTAGTTGCAAATGATACTGATTAGTTTTAGGTGAAAATCTACCGAGCCATTTTCTTGTAATTAACTGTTGAAAAAAAAAATTACGCCGATTTTTATGAAACTTTTTTTGCAATGTATCTCATGGTCTTATAGAACTTACTGAAATATTAAGGCCTTACGACAAGTAATTGAATTCTAAACATTCATCAAAGTTCTGAGAAAATGAGTAGTTTTTTTGACGTTTGTTAAATTTAAACTTAGACGATTAACTTCGTATAACAATAATGTACTTCGTCTTAATAAACATACTAAAGCATTAAAGTCCTACGGAAACTGGTTCAACAATAAAAATTGTTGAGTTTTGAAAATTTGCTTTTAGAAAATACTCCGAGTTAACGTGCTTGTTCGTTTTCAATTATGTGTAATAAGTCCACTCGGAATACTTTAAATTACTATATAAATTAATTTATTTTCACTGATTAAGTCGATTATTCACACATATCTGGAAATTCATGTAACTTTTCTCGAGGCAAAATACCCATACCAACTAGTTTATATTTTATTTCAAATTTGATTTGAAAATATTGTCTATATCATCAAATTATTGCTGTGCATAATTCAATATTAACGCAGAAAAATTAAGAAATCAATTAATGTGTTTCACATTTAATAGGTACGTACATATAATAAAAGAATGAAGTTCAGTAATATTTCTTAGTGAATATTTAATTAATTAACGAACCATAACAATCTTCTTAAAATACGGAGTCAGTGAACATATTTTACTACGAAAATAGCGAAACTTGTTCCATAGTACAACTATGTCTTGAAACAATAACATTCTACGATAATAAAGTTAGAATACTTGCTAATAGTTTGATCTTGTTATATTACTCAACATTATTTCTTGCAACAATTTGAGACGCTGGTTATATTACGTTTGCAGTATATAAACAGGAAGAATGATTACTTTTCATGATATTAAAGTCACTAAGATTATTAAATTAAAATAAATTAATATAATATGAATAAATGAAAGAAATGTATTATTACAAATATTATTAATTGGGGATTATTATTAATAGTAAGAGTTGGCTGAAACTATATTAATTTTTGAATGAAACCAGTGACATGAAAATTTTGTGGAGAATTATAGAGTAAATTGGGGGAAAACGGTCCTCGTGTAAATCGGTTGACTATCAATATCTCAAAAACTAGAAAGATTAAGACTATCGATATCTCAAAAACAAGGAAGGTTAAGAATTTTTCAACAATAATATTTGAAAATAGAGGGAAAAATGTATAACCAGTCATTACTTTGATTCTTACGCCGTTGCTATCGGGAAAGAAATGACAATATTTGAAAATTCATAACAAAAGTATTTTTTTCGTAGTTTTATTGTTGTTTAGTTTACGAGATCTTAAAATAATTTTTAAGTTTACATTACTTAAATGTTTTATTAGGAGCACTGTTATTTTCAAGTTAGATCCAACAGTTTTTTTAAAACCTTTATAAAAGCTTTCATATGGGTGGAGTAAGAAGGACTATCGTAGCCTATACCCTAAAAATGTAAATTAAGTTAAATAAATCAATTTTACAAAAGATGATTATTAATTATGCTGATGATTGTTACGAATGAAATACCAGATCTAGGTTATATACCGTGTTATCTTAGTAAAAATAAAAATGTACCCACAAAATTTATATTTTGCATTATTTGACTAATATATCTATTAAATCGTGCAATCTCTCTAAAATTTAGATTAGAACATTGGACCTGTTTGGCCTCTAGATGTCCCATTTTTCTCAGTTTCTCGGGTAAAAAGAACCAGGTGACAAATTTTTGAAAAACAGCAAAACACATTTCTACAATGATAAATTAGCTGGAAGTTTTACTGAGCATAGTCATATAGTTGCTTGTTTGATATGTGTAATTAGTTGTGATATAATTGGTTTGGTTTTCACGATGTAATTTCTCTAAGTTAAATAGGACCTTTTGCCCAGCCCTGCTCTATACCAAATTTGTTATTAGAGTATCATAAAGACATACTGATCCTTATGTTGTGCGACGTTATTGAATATCAAGTAATTTATTTAATTGGATATTTTTTATTGACGTAAAACCTTTAAAAGGTCGGTTTGAAAAAACTTTATTAAATATAATTTTTCAAAAAAAAATAAGGAAATAATATACTAAGGCGCTAATAGAAGAAGTCTTCGTCGTGCTATTAAATTGAAATTATCATTCATATTATTAAATGAATATTTGTATAGATCCATCAGCAAACTAGAATGCATCTTTCTAATATTTCTGATATCGAATTCTATATTTCTTACAAATACATTTCTGTTTGTCTCCTGCCTGTCATGCAGTTTAGCCTCTATGTTATTCTGTCTTGTACTATCCTTGACAAAAATATCTCATATGAGAATATCGTATATCGATATAAAAGATAAAGGCGGGGAAAAGAATTTCCCGTAATGGAATCCAATTTCACAGAGTGTAAGAATACGAACAAGCCTAGGTACAAATTTTTTCACATCAAATATTTCGGATAGAAATTTAGAGATATTGAATAATCGGGAATTTCCAATAGGCATTATTAGTAATGGAAAAGTTTTGCGGATATTCTGTATGAAATGTACAATTGTGACCGAATATATATATATATATATATATATATATATAATTTTATAATAAGTGATCTTTTTTATGGTTTGACCATTAAAATTCGCAAAGCAATTACTAAACACTAAAACACAAAAGAGTTGAAAACCTAGGCGATGCAATATATAAAGTTGTAACAAGTGCAAGTAATATCCCAGATATATTTTCACTAAAAAATGCATAGTTCAGAGAACGTATAACGATCTGAAAATAAAAGCAAAAATGCTGAAAAATAACTTGTTATAAATAAATGTAGTATACAAGCGCTATATCTTGAACTAAACGACCTGCAACGTATGTCATTTATGTTCCCGTAAAACAAAAATTCGACAATGTTATCGTGAGTAAAAATTAAAAAAAAATATGACGTACTTTATAATAGATCAACTAGGGATTTTTTTTAAGTTTGCATATTTATAAAGTAAAAGGAACGATTGTTAAGTTTGCTGTCTGTTTGTTCTTTTAACGTATATAATGCAACATCTTTATACGCATATAGATTTACATTTTGTTAAAATATTATAGTTACTACTACTCTATAATAATTTCTAAGTTCACTCTATAATAATTTCTAATCACGAATTTAAATTGCATATGCGTACATTTCAAATAAATGTAAAAACGACTCTAAATTAGTTTTCAAAAACTAAAATAATTTGAAAACCCAAAAATTAATTACAAAAGTATCTAAATTAATACACAGATATATTTATTTCTTTGAAATGAAATTTACAATAAATATATTTTATTGTAGAATATAGAGAACTTTTAAACAGATACGTAGCAATTTATCACAAAAGTATTTTTTTGTTATTAGTTATTTCGTTTTTGAAATTTTTTATTTAGTTTAAGATTCCTAAATATAAAATATAAGTATACATTATTTTATAGTGTTATATTATGTATTGCAATTTTTAAGTTTTTTTATATAACCCGTATGAAAGCATTTCTATGGTTAGGGTTAAAAGGACCAGCCAGCCTCATGTAAATAATAATAGAGAAGTAGTAAGTAATAGAAAAGTAAGTTACGATTTGCAACGTCGAGATAATATGAAATTAGTGGTGCATGGCATTGTGCCTTAAGGCAAATTGCTGGAACTTCCCGTACCAAAAACTAAATTTAAAAGAAAAAGCTTTGCAAAATTTTGAAACAACTAGATTTTTGGGAATTTTTGAAATTTTTGAAAAAAAATTACATTTTGGATTTTTTTTTATATTTTGATTTTTACTTTTTTTATATATATATATATTTTTTCTATCTTGACTTTTTTTTTAAATTTTGAACATTTTTTAAGCAATCGCGCTGCATAGTCGTCTAACGTGTAAACATTGATACGGAACCCATATAAATGTACACAAATTTGTACTTTTTATTATATTCTCTATAAAATATCAGATAATACGATGTACATATGTCTAATGATCATTTTTGACTGTCAAATTGCATTATATTATACTTTTTTATTGAATCTCCAAAGAATCTGGTCCTGATTTACAAAAATTTCACCAGTTGTTCATTTCGTCAAAACAAGTAAAATGTTTTATGAATTATTTAAATCAGACGCTCCGTCATCTCAAAAACTGAAATATCATTTTTGTTTTTATACGGCTTATATAAAAAACTGTTTAATATTATTTGTAAAATACAATACACTTTATAAAACAATCAAATAACGTATACATAAAGATTTTATTCGGGTATGATAAACCAGATAAACGAACTCAAAGCCAAGAAAACTACGAACAAAACAAAATACTTTTGTTATGAATATTCATATATGGCCATCATATATCTTCTGATAGCGAAGTTGTAAGATTCGAAGCAAAGCCTCTATTGTTAAAAAATTCTATACTTAATCAATTGATTTTGAAATGATGGTGCTGGACCTTTTTACCCGCGGACCTATATGCCCTGCTTTATTCTGTTACATTAAAAGACTATTTCATTAGGATTTGATAATTGTCCACGAAAAACATTACATTATAAATAGATTCTCCTTATGAGGTACTTAATTTAGTGTATCATGAAAGTAGTTACATTTTTCAATTCATTGATACATTTGATGCATTTTATAAATAATTGTCTATATTTTAGAAAAACAAATACCTTCATATATTAAATATTCTTAAATATATATTGTATATCAACTACATAGTTTCTTTATCAACTTGAATCCACAATTGGTAAAAGCAAAAAAGTGAAAAACTGCAGAAGTATTATATTTTTAATTGGAATTTTATCTCGCCCGATTCAGTTTTTCCATTTTCCATTCATTTCGCAAATAACACGTTCGAAAGCTAATTCGCATTTTTGTTTGCCGATGGGTATAGATTGACATGTTTGAATATCGCAAAATTCAATTAAACTTCCATTTACTTTTACTAGCGATTGTGTAAATGATTGTTCTGGATAAAGTAGATTGTTAGTGCAATATTATTTTTAATTGCACTACTTGTGGTGAATAATTATAATATTTATTATAATGAGCTTTATTAAAACATGCAATAACAATATGCTTATTAATTTTTGTTGTAATGTTAGCAATTCTGATTTTTCTAAATTTTGAACATTTTTTAAGCAATCGCGCTGCATAGTCGTCTAACGTGTAAACATTGATACGGAACCCATATAAATGTACACAAATTTGTACTTTTTATTATATTCTCTATAAAATATCAGATAATACGATGTACATATGTCTAATGATCATTTTTGACTGTCAAATTGCATTATATTATACTTTTTTATTGAATCTCCAAAGAATCTGGTCCTGATTTACAAAAAATTCACCAGTTGTTCATTTCGTCAAAACAAGTAAAATGTTTTATGAATTATTTAAATCAGACGCTCCGTCATCTCAAAAACTGAAATATCATTTTTGGCACTTTTTGCCGCGTATCTCCGAAATGACTGATCCTGCCTTTGCCAAAAACTAATCAGCACATTCCCTTATCAGTAGGAATTAAATGCTTTTTGAATTATTCAAATCGGTTGATTCGTGTTCGCGAAATTGTCGACGAAAATTTGTATCCGCACACAAACACATTTTAAGGTATGCCAAAATGTTCAGAAACCTCTAAAATGTAAAGATATATAAAAATTTCCATTTTAGATTATTTTGCATATAACTTACCCTACGGAAAGTTAATAAACACATCGAAATTTTTGACAAATAGTTATTAAATAGTTCGATGGATATTTATTAACTTTTCATGGGTTTAGTTATAGTAATTTGAATATTTATTGACATGAATTCATCAATTCAAAAAGTTAATTCCAAATGTATCACTGTCAATGAACAACTTAACAACCTATAGCCCTGTCCACGACATCACATCTTGTCTTATAGATAGAGTGTTGTCTACATCTTTCCCCGCTCGCAATCAACGTTTTCTTCTGGTTATTTGATATTTCTCGGTCTTATTCCGGGCTAGAATTCTGTGTTCCTCTCAACGTTTGTCCGTGCGTTATTTTTCTTATTTTTTATCAAGCGGGGGATTCTTTTTTTCACGCAACGCTAGACTTTCATTGTTTCTCGACGAGGAAAGGTCAAAGAAATGAGACGCTGGCGATTCTGTTGGAACAAGAGATCTACACGATGACAAATTTATATGGTCGTATGCGCGCACTCACCACTCTCAATCGTATATCTTAGATGTCAAATCAAATCGAGTTTTTCAATAAAAAATTAATATAGTTTTTTTTTGAGTAAAAAATTTAAACTGTATTAAGATCTGTTAATGTGCGTTCGGTTAATTATTATAGATATTAATTGCAATATATATATATATATATATATATATATATATATATATATATTATTATTATTATTATTATTATTCTGGAACTAGCAACGATACCCCAAACTGTTACCAAATATGTTGTACCACCGATTATGTCAGTCAGCAATATGTGGGTTTGTTCTGTGAAGGCTGACAATATAAACAGACGATAGATCTGTAGATCTTTGATGTATTTATTTATTTCATGATTTCTTGTAACATATAACTTGTCTTAACAACTGAAAATACGACTCAATTAAAAACTAAAGTATCACTGAGCGACGATGCGTCACTTGCAAGCCTTTTATGAGCTCGCCTTCAGGGTGACTTTGAATTCCTAGATAAAAATATTATACGACTAGTTGCCTTAGTTGTTATTGCGTATTTTGCAGTCTGGAAATGAATTTTATCAACACTTTTAAGGTTACTTCGAGCATACAATGTTGTAACACAACAAACTACGTTGTTTGTATTCTGACCGTTACCTAGTGGGTTTTTGTTATTTATTATTATTACGAATGGGTGTATACCCCTTACAATATATAGAGCAGGGCACAAAGGTTCAATCAGAAAATAAACAAATATCGAACAATGATCAGTAGTTTCCTAATTAATTATTAATTATATAAATATGTTTTTAAATAATTTCTAATATTTGTCACATATCCCTTTTTATTTCGTAGACTAGGAAAATAGATGCAATATCATGTTTTAAATATTAAAGAGATTTTATGAAATAACAACCAAATTTAACCAATCCGAAAGAAAAAGTTGATGATTACATGTTTTATAAAGATTTTACCGCATATAAAGAATACAGTATAGTAAAATGGCTTTCTCGAACTTCATATTTTTTATTATCTAGTTTTTTTAATGTTAAAACCTTTGTCAGTGTAAAAGTTTTGTTGCTTTTATTTACTTCACGCACATGTAAGTTTTTATACGGCTTATATAAAAAACTGTTTAATATTATTTGTAAAATACAATACACTTTATAAAACAATCAAATAACGTATACATAAAGATTTTATTCGGGTATGATAAACCAGATAAACGAACTCAAAGCCAAGAAAACTACGAACAAAACAAAATACTTTTGTTATGAATATTCATATATGGCCATCATATATCTTCTGATAGCGAAGTTGTAAGATTCGAAGCAAAGCCTCTATTGTTAAAAAATTCTATACTTAATCAATTGATTTTGAAATGATGGTGCTGGACCTTTTTACCCGCGGACCTATATGCCCTGCTTTATTCTGTTACATTAAAAGACTATTTCATTAGGATTTGATAATTGTCCACGAAAAACATTACATTATAAATAGATTCTCCTTATGAGGTACTTAATTTAGTGTATCATGAAAGTAGTTACATTTTTCAATTCATTGATACATTTGATGCATTTTATAAATAATTGTCTATATTTTAGAAAAACAAATACCTTCATATATTAAATATTCTTAAATATATATTGTATATCAACTACATAGTTTCTTTATCAACTTGAATCCACAATTGGTAAAAGCAAAAAAGTGAAAAACTGCAGAAGTATTATATTTTTAATTGGAATTTTTATCTCGCCCGATTCAGTTTTTCCATTTTCCATTCATTTCGCAAATAACACGTTCGAAAGCTAATTCGCATTTTTGTTTGCCGATGGGTATAGATTGACATGTTTGAATATCGCAAAATTCAATTAAACTTCCATTTACTTTTACTAGCGATTGTGTAAATGATTGTTCTGGATAAAGTAGATTGTTAGTGCAATATTATTTTTAATTGCACTACTTGTGGTGAATAATTATAATATTTATTATAATGAGCTTTATTAAAACATGCAATAACAATATGCTTATTAATTTTTGTTGTAATGTTAGCAATTCTGATTTTTCTGTTATGAAAATTATTCTATTTTTATTCTAATTATCTATTTTTTCTCATGTATTATATATTCTCAATTTATGAATTTTTTTCATTGAATTGCTCGATGTTGACATATATTTAATGCGAAAATGTTCAAAAAAAATATTTCGAAAAAAATGTATTTTCAAGTAAACTGCCGAATTGTATTTATATAATATCTTAAATTCGTATTTTCACCATTTGCTAATTGTACTGCATAGAAGCTTGATTACAGTAATTACAGAATATTATATAAATTGGCTTGGTAATTAAGATAATATCAAAGAGAGCATGAAATTAATTAGAAGCATTACATATATGCAACTTATCTCAATATTTACTTGAAATAGTAAATTTTAATATAATTACTATAATAAAATAAGCAAATATTTTTAAATGTTTGTTTTAATTTAACTTACAAAATGTAAAATTTGAAAACCTGTAAAACTGACTAGACTTGAGCAATATAATGAAAGTAATTACAGAAATCATTTTTATCGATGATCATTTCAATATGTAAAGTAATGAGATTTTAATTTGTTTTTAATTTTACGTTTTCTCTAGTGAAAAAGTAAAACTGCAATCTAAAAAATATATAGTTGAGCTTTTGATATCAAACTTTTAAATTATATGTGAAATTTAATGTACTTTAATATGTATTTTATAATTAAAAATATGCCTTACATTTTAATATAAATGAATTTTTGTTAGATTTATACATTTCAATAGATTTTTGATAATGTTAGAGGGTAAACTAGTAAACTTGTAAACATACAATTCAAAAAATATTTTATAAAATTAAATTACTTACTATGCTTACAACTTTATTTAAAAAGTCATATATTTAAATTCTATACTACTTCGAAATTAATAACAGAAAGTGATAACATTACTTTCTTTAGGATTTATTGAATTTCAGATCATCATTATAAGTAAGAGTATATATACATCACATTTTTTATTCCTCATAAGCAAATGTTATGATAGTTATTTTCTTATTATTATATTTGACAAATATAAGACCATGGAAATTGGACTTAAAAATAGTTATTGATCAGGATTAAATTATCGGCAATAATAATATTTCATATTTTGAACCAATCGGACAATAAAAATTATACAAATTCAAAAATCACCAAGCTACCATAATACAATTCTTTTATAATTCTCATATCTCTGTGAATCGAATGCAAAACAAATATAAATTTTATTATGATCTTTAATCCATAGTTAAAACTGGTAAATCCGGAATATATTTATATGAGACGAGAGTATAAATTCTACAGAGATAAAAATATTTCTTTTTGATTTGAGATTATGTTTTAAAAATGATCATAAAACAAAACACATAAAATTATACGTTCGCATTTATTGTGTTCAGAAATCAAATCGATATTAGCCATTTTTATTTTTGTTTTATATATCGTTGGATTTGCCGGCGTTTTATAGCCATCTAGAAATATGTAAAAATGTTAGATACATTGAAGGAAACCTTCTGATTTATGCCTAACGATAAAATTATATCGTTACTTTTGAACGTTTAACACACGTAACAAAATACACAAAATTATAATAATAAAATGTATACAATATTCACAATTATCATATTAATATCGCTCACAAAATATATTTTTTACAGTACTTTCCCATATTACATGAACTCACTAAAATCAAATAAAAACTTGTAAATATACCTATAATCAATTTTTAATAAAAATAAATCGTTATAAATTATTGTGATTGATATATTCAGTACATGCAATTACTTGCTACAATTATTAAGCTAAAATATTATCATTTTTTTATATTATTATGCTATTCAAAAGAAATTATGCAAAGTAATTTTTAGAAGTAAGTAAAGAGTTAAAATGTTGGCTTGATTATATTTTCACTATATAATTTTGTGAAATTGAATGAAGAAAAAAAATGGAATATTATATTTTGATAAATTAAAATTTAATATATTAGAGACATGATTTTAATTCTAAATCGTGGATGCAAATTTAGCACATGTTATTATCATTTGCATAATATTATAATTGTCTAGTATAACTGTCAATATTTATAATTATATACTAATAGTGACAAACTAACCATAATGTTGCTTGAATATATTTGGATGCTTGAATTTAAGCAAGACTTAACGAAAAATGTTATTTTATTTATTTTTTAAAAAATTTAAGAGATATAAGCATAAATTAATATTTATGTCAAAAAATTTAAAATGAAAAATTACTAAAGATATTCTTTAATGAACAATTCTACTGAACTCTAATAATTAGACAAAACAAATGCAGTCATTACAGCGTTTTTTATTGAAACCTCTAATATTTATTTATTTCTGAATCAAAATTGTTAATAAAAATTTGAATATAATATCTTGTACCTTTTTTTCTGATAATATATATCCATCTATATTTTGTATCGACAGAAACATTTTAGTATTTTAATATTAAAGATTGTTCTTGCAATAGGGTAGAACGAGGCTTAAATGTCCGCGGGTAAGAAGGTCCTCCAGTTGTCAAAAGATGTGTAACCAGTCATGTTAAATACCAGATCAAGGTTATATACAATGTAATTTTTGTAAAAAATGTACCCTTGTAATTTGAAATTGGCATTGGTTAAATATTGTAGCTATTATTTCATAAAATTTCTTTGAAAACGAAAATAAGACATTAGATCAGTTTTTTCCAAAGTCCTTTTTTATCCCGCCTATAGGGTTAAAAGAGCACGTGACAAATTTTCGAAATAGTAAAATTAAATATTTCTATAACTAGGATTCAACTGGTAATGATACTGTACATGTTTTGATAGTTGTTCGTTCGACACCTATTATATGTTGTGATATAGTTTACTTGATTAGGACAGTAAAATTACTGAAAGTCAAATTGGACCTTTGTGCCCCACCTTACCGTACAGAACTTAAACGAATATAATAAACAAATCGAAACAAGGATACCACGTGCGATACTTCTGTTATAGGTAATTGAACTGTTAGTATAATACACAAAAATTATCTTGTTTATATAAACAACTTCCTTAGAAATACCGAAAGGAATATTTTCAAGGTTTCAAATATATACGTATAAATATATATATATATATATATATATATATATATATATATATTCCATCCCAGCATTATATCGCTGACGGAAAAACGGTCTATGAAAAAATAACAAGTGTTTTTATTTGATTTCTGTCTTCTTCGTCTTTCGAAAAGTCGAACGACCCTTTTTCCTATTTATTTTAATGTCCTCACATTTGTCTGTATGTGAGTGGGAATGTGTATTTCGATGGGAATTTCTAATGGCCTATGTGTGCCTCCACACACCTAAACTTTTGGGGTATAGATAGTGATGTTCAATCCAAAGATAATCGCAAAACTTCGAGAAAATAAACTGGAGATGCAATTATATTTTATTACTGTATAGTAAATACAATGCGTGAACAAGTGATTGTAATAACTTCAATTAAATCATTTTAGTTTGTTTCCAGGGTGAATAAATTCGTAGCATATCATTACTACTATTCGCATAGACCTAGTCAATATTTTTGAAGTTTTATTTATTGTTACTAAATGCATTTCGATATAATCAATATTAAACAAAATGAATGTAAACAATTTTCATTCAAATTAAAATTTTAGCTGATGTGAGACAAAAAAAAGTTAAATAATTGGTTTTTTATGTACAGAGAAAATACGGAAAAAAGTTATATTTGGACGAAATATTCTAGTAACTTTTAAAATCAACTAGTTTTATTAACGTTTCCGTGACTGTATAACATGAAGAAAACCCTGTCAGATGTTGAGCGTCATTGCCACAGTCTTGTCGCAGTAATCAGTTCGTACGTGAATCGCGTCTTCAAAAGTTTATTTCAAAGTGGTTTTGAGATTTTTTTAAAACTTCTGCATTGATATTTGTAATCATGTCTATTAGAATTAATAAATTTACATTAGTACTAGTGATTTCGATCAATTTTATTGCAATTATTGAAGCATTTGATGACATTTTGATTAATTATGCTTTTATCACTTTCGGACTGAATGACATAGTAGTAGACCGCAAGAACTACAGAGTAGTTTATTTAGGGACAAGAAAAAAAAATGTAACCTGTCAAAGTTGATTGGCTTTTTACTTTTACTCTAACTAGTTCTGAAAACAGACCAAAGGATTCACCAGAACTGGAAATGAACTTGCAAATTTTCCAAGCCAATTTTTTTACGTTCAAAGTATGATTTTTCTTTGGGAAAACCTCCCTCTATGTGCTAATGTCCCAAAGAACCAAACGATTTATTCTGAGAACTTCCTTTTCAAAAAATAGCAGTATGTCCTTAACCTCATATGTAATTATGTCTGTACTATATGGACAAAAAGGTTTTTGTAGAGGATTGCATTTTGCCTTGATAAATAAGATGTTGTAGTTCTTATTCAATTACATGACTTTTTTTAATAAGAATCAATAAAATAGAGATGAGTGAGAACATTTTTCTCACACAATATAAAATATATATTCAAAGCCACTTTTTATTTTCTTACTACTGATTATTTAAATACTATTAATTACTAAATATTAACAGCACATAATTGTCAGTCAATCGTCAAAATAATATTGAAGTATAAATACTTTGATCACTTCTAAAATATTTTTTTGATACAGAGGAAATACAAGATAACCTACATTTGCTTGTTTTTACTATTTTATATTATATCTGTAATAATAATATTACTTGATATATAAATGTTTGATAATTGAAATTTATAACCACACATTTTGATTAATTTGATAGCATCTTACAATATTTTAGTTACTAATGAAATTTTATTTTATTTATAGGCTCAAGACTTCAGGACTTTTGAAATACTTCTGATGGATACTGCTTGTTATTGAGGTAAGTTTCATATTTTAATTACCTTAAATTAGTATTTTTATATTTATTATAACTATCAATCATCAAAACCTTTTAATATAGTAACTATCTTATATTAAAATAGTTTAAAATGAACTCAGGCAAAATTCAAACCTAAATTTTATTTATTATAATAAAATACGTTTAAAGATGCATTTAAAACTGCAATTAGAAAACATATATAAAGCCCGGTGCACACGACGCCAGTTTTCATGCTGGACAGTTTTTGTTTGTTTGTTACCCTAGGAACGACATGATAAACCATAATTTACGATCTTGCGCGACATAATTTGCGATCTGGCCTGCTAGATTTCACGCATTCACAACGGCGGTATACTCATCATAATTTCTAAGTAAAACCGTTGCCTTAACAACGTCGGAATTTGATTTCATAACAACTTCAGTCCTTGCAAATTCCTGCCGTATTTTACGAATAGAGCATGTCCTATGTCGGCGATAGATGAACGATCTCGTGGCCGATACCTTCAGTGTCCAATAGGAAAGCTGTATTTTGACACGAAAATATCAATGCGTACTTGATTCATTTACTTCGATTTTGGAAGCGTTTAGTTTTTATTTTGTAAATAGCTATTGTGTATATATAGCGGCGTGAATAAATGATTAGTTTAGGAAAGGCAGTTCAGTAATTTTAAAATATTCAAATTTCCGAAAAAAATTAAATATGCATTTTTTTTCAAATTTTCGTCATTTTATCTGAAATATCAAAAAAAATCAAAATTTCTAAAAAATTACAAAAAAATTCAAATCGTTCTATTTCAAAAATTTCGAAATTTGCAAAAATACTCAAAATTAAAAAAAAATTAGTTGGGTGTATGGCATCGTGCCTTGAAGCAAATTGCTGGATCTTCCCGTACCGTAACGAAATGATCGAGGAATATTAAATGTTTTAAAATAGATTATTATAAATATTGTAACATTGTCTAATATTTATAAGAATTATATAAACTGAATTGGAAAGTTGAAATTATTTGTTTAAAGTATATTAGAACAGAATTAAAATAAAAATCTGAATTATTTTCGATATATACAAAAAAAATGTTTTTTTTCAAAAAAAAAAAATTTAAAACAAGAATTTTTTTCCCAAAATCAATTGTTTCGGTAAAACAAGCAGAAAGTTCTTTGAATCATTTGAATCGGACGCTTAGTTCTCTTAAAAACTGCACATTTATCACTGTATCTTCGAAATGGGCTGGGCCTGCCTTTGCCAAAAACTAATTACCACTTCTCCCAATCATTACTAGTTGAATGTTTTTAGATCATTCAAATCGGATGCTCCGTTCTCTCAAAAACTCGATTTAAATTTTCTGCACTCATTGCTCTTTATCTCCGTAATTGCTGGACCTGCTTTTGCCAAAAACTAATCAGCACATCTCAAAATTTTTGAAGAAAAAAACTAAATATCTTTTAAGTTATCGTCGATCTCCAACGGCACAAAAAAGGCCTTTCACTGCTGCAGTGATTACTACGTGGATCAAATCCAAATAAAAAATCGTTAAACTAGATAATGTTGTCTGTAAAATGAACTATGATAAAACAGAAATCAAAAATTGATTAAATGGCGGCGTTTTTTATAAAAAAGTTTTTGTACTGCCAAAATTCGATTTTTGATCCTATCAAAAAATCGATAGTTTATTTTACGAGAACTATATATAAAGCATGTACAAAAAAATTGATAGTGATCGGATCATTTGTTTTTGAGTAATCGCTGCAGCAAATTTGAAAAATGCTGTTTCGAGAAAAACGCGTTTAAAGATAAAATGATTGTTATACTATATACTATATATATACTCTTTAAATGGCTGTGACTCAAAAACTATTTAAGATATCGATTTTAAATTTTGGTATGTTATTTTTAAAGGTATAACCTATCGAAATATGAAAATTCGACTACAGTTTGAAAATTTCACACTAGTTGTGCCCCTTAAACTGAAGCATTTTATTATCTTTTAATTATTATTATTTCACTTAATTCTAATCAGATGCGATACGTACATGTTTTTGTTTACAATTCATACAATTCTCTGTTTGTACACTTATAAGCATTAGTGTATTTTAGACCTATAAAATATAAATTGTGAAATTCACAGTATATATTTATAATAATCTATTTGAAAATGTACGAAATTAATATTAATCATAAAATAAGTGAAAATCTGGCGCAAAATTCTTGCTCGCTAGAAATCCTGTTACGATAGAAATCATATTACAAGGAATACTGGCGTCGTGTGCACCGGGCTTAAGTATAATATAATATACATAAATCAGGATTTCATTCTTATAAATATTAAAATCCAAGTTCGTATAACATTATTATTAACAGAGAATTGTGCAACTCTATTATTATACAAAGCAATAATTGAATAACAAATACTCCAATTGTACTAAAATTAATTACAAGTAGAGAACAATACAATATTAAACTACTAATATTGTCATTTCTATTAATGTATGTATATAACGTCATTTTCGTCTTGTTGGCAATTATTTGAAACAAATTTGAGGATCCGACTTGAAAACAATTAATGTTCGCAATGCATGGAATTGAGTTTGTCTCTCATAAACAGATTTTGTAAATTGATATGATTCTATAGAAAACTGTTTTAGATAAAACCGTCAATTTTAATACCCTTAAAATAGTTTTATTATTAGTAGTAATAGTTTAAGTCTTGATTTAAGTTGCATCATTGATCTAGCTGATACAATATAGTACATGCATTTTTACAATACAAACAATATACTATTATAGTATGAAAAAACTTGATTGGAATAATATTGATTAATACATATAGAAACAAAATAGGTAGTTCATCATATATTTAAGAAAATTCGCGATTTAGCATCAACATTGATGTTTGATGTTGATGATTGGGACACCTTTACCATAGGACAATGTTCATCATATCGATATAAAATACATATGGCTGGTAAACTATTTTTCTAAACTCTAATTTTTTTTAAACTAATTCTCATAGGCTTATAATATGTTAAGTAATTTGATTTGACTAGTAACTCAACTTCTGAATAAGGTAGTCTGGGTATGGTTGTGCCAGGGTACGGTAGTGACAGTCTACTGTCACTACTAAATTATATTGATTTTGAGGCGGAGTCCAGAGAGAAAAAGATGAAGTATGTTTGTCCGAACAAGTTTCCATTATTGAATTGTGTCAACGTCTTCATTAATATATAGATGGCATTTACTTAAACAAAAAAACTGAAGTGATTTGTTTGTTTCATATTGTTATATTATATTATATTAATAGCTTTGTTCGAATGACTATGTCGTGTTGGGTCGTTATAAATTTATTTTGGCGTTTATAGCTATTGTTTTTGAACCTACGTTCATGCCTGTCACAATCGTCCTGGGGGTGTGGACTAATCCATCGTATTCAAGGACAGTATTGCAGTATTTTCACATGGACAAATGTTCAAATTACAATTTAATTTACTTTTATTCAACCTAACTTGTAAACTAAGAAAATTAATTCTGATAAAAATGTGGCACAACCGTACCCAGTCTCTATTCCAAACTAATGCTTTGTAATATTTTAATAATTTTTTTATAATTTGAGGTAGAAAATTAAAAAGTAATAAGAGGATGAAAAACATCTAGTAAATTATAATTGGTAATATTTGCAGCCAAAAATTAATGACTCAAGCAATAATTGCACCACCAAACATAGGTACTAATATACAGAAATATGATTCTTACTTAGGCTCATTTGGTCGTTCAATATAAGTATCGTATTTTGCAAAAATATTCTTTTGTAAAATTTGATGATAATTTTAATGATCATTGCCTATCATTGTATATCGTCAATTTGCGATCAACTGAAAGTCATCAATGTCGTGCAATTTAAAAATTGAGTTAGGTGTATGATTTGAAGTAAACTTTAGTTTACAATAAAAAAAACTAAAAATAAAATTTTACATCCCGAAAATATGCGTTCTGACGCAAAAGTGTGTTATGCACATACGGGAACTTTTTTCGTCTCATTCGAAAAGCTCGGACGAAAGCGCGGGCAGCTATTTGTATTCATAAAGACGATTCTTAAAAAAGGAATTCTGCCTATTCACGTTTGCTGTCGGAAAAGGTTTTTTCATTTGCCTGTAAATTTTTAATATTTTTACGTTCGTTTGGCCGTGCTATTGGGCAAATATCGTGTTCGCATAGGATACTGTAAATACAAACGATAAAAATCGACCATGTGTATTGTAATTTGATTTTATTTTGCACCAGGATATGGATACTGTTGCGAATGTGTTATTGTGCCTGATAATATGAAAGAAACTATGTGAAGAGGTAATAAAAATATAGAGGTTATGGTTTATGCATTATGTATTCGGAAAACGAAGGTTTGGGTATATTAACTTCTCTTAGATGTATATATATATATATATATATATATATATATTTTTTTTTTTGAATAGTCTTGAATTTGATGTTGATATATATGTTTAATTTGAGTTCAATAATCGGGCGTAACATCAATAAAAATAGTATGAGTTTTTTTAAAAATTTATTTATTTAAAATCCATACGTTTCGGCTAGCATCTTAGCCATCATTCAGTGGTAATCAAGTTAACTATAAAAATTGAAACTAAATAAATTATATGAAAGGAAATTTTGTGGAAAAACAATAATAATAATAATAGTAATAAAACACTTACAATTTTGTATCCTAATATAGCATATGAAACCATTATTAATCCATGGTATGAGTATGTGCACATTGATAAGATATATATTTTTTAACACAAACATCACAAATGGTAAAACACACTAATAATCATGATAACTTAACAAGTTGTCGAAACTATGTATTTACTCTTTGGAGTTTAGGATAGAAATGTCACATTTTTCTCAAAGCAGTTTTTAGCATGTGTTGATATTTTTTGGAAAATTTAAAAGGCGATGGGATTTTGTTATTTTTTAAGGAATTTTGACACGCTATTAAGAAACCACGTGTTCGTTTCGATAAGGGCCGTATTGTCATTGCGTTTATTTATGACTCTGTCGTTATGTAATTGTAAAAACAACCCCTCAGCGAATCTTCTTTTAATTGTATTCTCTTCAAAATGTAAAATTTTAGGGTTAAAAAAATCGATATTATGATTTAAATTTTTAATATGCTCAGTTAACATTGTTTTAAATTGCTTAGGATTTTTTGAATTATTTTTGTGTTGATTAAGGCGTTTACTCAGGTTTTGGCTAGTTTCTCCAATATAAAAGAGTTCGCAATTAGAGCAATTAATTTGATATACTAAATTCCTGAGGCGGTCAAAATTGAACTTAGATTTCATTTGTGTAAAAATTGAACTAAGGGTTGCATCACAATTACATACCAACAGAATGCCACATTGTTGAAATAGTTTTTTCCACGAGAAATATAAATCTTTTACGTACGGTAGGCAAATGACACCAGTATATGATTCTAAGTCTAAGCGGTTTTTATGGTCTGTGAGGTCTTTTTGTTTGTTAAAAATGTAACTGCGTCTGTTATTTATGACCGAGTTGATTATGTTCGTAGGATATGAGTTGTTTTTCAGTGTGTTTATAACCAGGTCAATGTTCGTGTCCCAGAAGTTTTTGTCAGATAGTAATATGGCGTGGTCTGTTAAATTTATTATTGTCGTAATTTTCATTTAAGAGGGTGGTATGAGTGGTAATTTATGTATCGTCCGGAGCTAGTTGGTTTCTGGTACCAGTTAGTAATTAGTCGGTGGTCATTTGTACGTATGAGTCTGATGTCTAGAAAGCTAATCGAATTCATTGTCTCTAATTCTACGGTAAACTGTAGTTTTTTATTAAAATTGTTAAAATTATCAGTAAATATGTTAATGTCTTCTTCCGGAATACAAGTAATGATATCGTCTACATATCGGTAATAAAAGATTTGTTTATTGTAATTATTAAAAATTTTGTTTTCTACTAATTGTAAGGAAATTTCTACTAAAGACGGAGATGCGGGAGATCCCATTGGGGTGCCAAAAATTTGGTAATAAAATGATCCATTAAATTCAAAATAGGTGTTAGAGACAATGAATTTGATGATTTCTCTAAACCAATGTAAGGATAGTGTGGTGTGAGGGCTAATTTCACTCCATCTGCTAGTGATGGCGTCTAGTATTAAGTCTAGTGGGACAATTGTAAATAGGGATATAACGTCTAGGCTAATTAGTTTATAATTATTGGGAATGGAAATATTATTAAGAAGTTTTACAAGCTCGAAGGAATTTTTAATGTAATATGGGGACTGTTTTGTTATTGTTGTTAAGATATTACTAATGTACTTGGATAATTTGTATAGTGGAGAATTTATGTCTGAAACAATCGGTCTATAAGGTAGGTTTGTTTTGTGTATTTTAGGAAGGCCGTATAATCTTGGAAAGTATGGGTGTAAATTTTTTAAGTTTGTAGCTGTATCTTTTGTGATTTGTTTATTGGTAACTAATTTGTCTAGAAGTTTATGACAGGAGCGGTTAATGTGTTCGGTTGGGTCGTTATTTATGGTCGTGTAGGTACTGGCGTCCGAGAGTGATTCGGTAATTTTTTGTAAATAGTCCTCTTTTTCAAGTATAACTGTGACGTTTCCTTTGTCTGCTCTTGTAACAATTATGTTAGGATGGTCTTTTAAAAATAATTTACAGCTTTTGAGATCTCTAAGAATGTCAGTATAATTCGAATTTTTTATATTGAAAGAATTGATGTACGAAATAAATTTTTTGCAAAAAAGAGTTCTGGTATGAGATTTCAGTTTAGGATCTTTAATTTGTTGTAAACCATTTTCTAAGTTCGAGAGTAATTTAATGAAATTAAAATTGTTAGGACAGTTGGGAACAGCAAAATTGGGGCCTAATGCAAAAATGTATCGAAGTCTATCTGGAATCTCAATGGATGAGAAGTTTTTTAGCCATTTGTTGATGACGTTTTCATCTAAAGTTATTTTACTATGTTCTATTTTATTTTGTAATAATTTGTTAAATTTATTTTTGTAAGATTGTTTTAGGTTAATAGAATGTTTATTGTTTTTAATATTTTCGAAGTGGAGAAAATCGTTAACAATTTCGGACTCAACTGTACGAAACAGCCAATTGGTAATTTTTGCGATGGTATTCCTGAAGTTGTGTATATTTTTAATGCAACTTTCTATCGTTAAAGAAATAAATTTTAAGCTAAGATTATCTACTGTATTATCTTGTGACTTATTAGAAATAGGTTTGAATTTTTTTACATTGATTTTGTAAAAGTTTGGTATTATTTTTTCTTTTCGACATCTTAATAAGAAGACATGTTTATTAGTGTTTACAATAACACAATGACACAATAACAGACGCAGTTACATTTTTAACAAACAAAAAGACCTCACAGACCATAAAAACCGCTTAGACTTAGAATCATATACTGGTGTCATTTGCCTACCGTACGTAAAAGATTTATATTTCTCGTGGAAAAAACTATTTCAACAATGTGGCATTCTGTTGGTATGTAATTGTGATGCAACCCTTAGTTCAATTTTTACACAAATGAAATCTAAGTTCAATTTTGACCGCCTCAGGAATTTAGTATATCAAATTAATTGCTCTAATTGCGAACTCTTTTATATTGGAGAAACTAGCCAAAACCTGAGTAAACGCCTTAATCAACACAAAAATAATTCAAAAAATCCTAAGCAATTTAAAACAATGTTAACTGAGCATATTAAAAATTTAAATCATTATATCGATTTTTTTTAACCCTAAAATTTTACATTTAGAAGAGAATACAATTAAAAGAAGATTCGCTGAGGGGTTGTTTTTACAATTACATAACGACAGAGTCATAAATAAACGCAATGACAATACGGCCCTTATCGAAACGAACACGTGGTTTTTTAATAGCGTGTCAAAATTCCTTAAAAAATAACAAAATCCCATCGCCTTTTAAATTTTCCAAAAAATATCAACACATGCTAAAAACTGCTTTGAGAAAAATGTGACATTTCTATCCTAAACTCCAAAGAGTAAATACATAGTTTCGACAACTTGTTAAGTTATCATGATTATTAGTGTGTTTTACCATTTGTGATGTTTGTGTTAAAAAATATATATCTTATCAATGTGCACATACTCATACCATGGATTAATAATGGTTTCATATGCTATATTAGGATACAAAATTGTAAGTGTTTTATTACTATTATTATTATTATTGTTTTTCCACAAAATTTCCTTTCATATAATTTATTTAGTTTCAATTTTTATAGTTAACTTGATTACCACTGAATGATGGCTAAGATGCTAGCCGAAACGTATGGATTTTAAATAAATAAATTTTTAAAAAAACTCATACTATTTTTATTGATGTTACGCCCGATTATTAAACTCAAATTAAACATATATATATATATATATATATATATATATATATTAGGGCGGTCCTTAATATGGACATTTTCGAATTTCCTTGCTCCCAGGGGCTCAAATAGTTCCAAATTGATAAAAAATAATTGTCTCAAAGTTTTAGCTCAAATATTTTAGATGTAGTTTACCGAACAAATGAATGAGTTTTATTCAAAATTCAAAATTTGTCGTTTAGTTGAACCCAAAAAAAATTTTTTTTAATTTTAAAATTTTTTTCCTTGCTATTTCCATATGAAGTTTGAATTGGCACTGTCTAAAAGTTAATATTAAGAGCTGAAACTTTCAGAGAATTGTTTTTTATCAATTTGGAACCATTTGAGCCCTTAGGAGTTTTATTCCATCACCGAATGTATGAAGTTTTTGTCATTTTGAAAAAAAATATTTGCTACATAAGGTTCAACTTTGACACTATTAATAATTATATTATTATAAGTACCGTTTACAAATGGAAAATTTATATAGTGTTATATATATATATATATATATATATATATATATATATATTTAGTAGTTTATATATGATTTAGTAGTTAATTTTGATGTTGAAATATATGAGTGAGTTCTTGAGGGCGATACATCAAACAAAGAAAAGCCAAAGATTTATAAAATAATCTTTATTTCTAAACGTTTCGACATTCAATTTAATGTCATCATCAGTGGATATTACGTTGGTTGGTTACATCTAGAGAAGTGTACACAACACTAGAGATTGGCACTAACATTTATACAACTAACTTGTCAACACTATGCATTTTTTATAATTTTTTTGTAAGATGTAAACAGAAAAATGATAGTTTTATTTGAACAAAAATGTAAGTAGAATTATGAAATTTCTGCCACGACTTCTGTACTTTGCGAGTACCGAGGCATGTATGAATCCTTACTGAGAATTCATACATGCCTCGGTACTCGCAAAGTACAGAAGTATTTAACGTATACCCAATAAAAATTGAAATTATTTATATAAAAGCATATGAGACTTACAGAGCCAAAAAATGGTTAGGTTTTGAGGAAAATGGTAATTTAATAATTATAGCCGTATAGTATTATAGTATTCTTTAACACAGTTCGAGATTGTTTAAAGAAACATTACAAAGAAATAGTTTAAAAAAAATTAATGAAAGATAAAAATAAATTTTTATTTGCACGACTGACTACTGAAAACAGACGTTGTTAATGCGCTCAACTTTTTGTAATGAGCTTTACATTGATATATTGAGGATGGCTTTAAAAATTTATATCAATGGCAAATTAGAAATATATTCCGTATTCATAATAGCTTAAAATGTTTGGTCGTAAATGCAAATAAAAGTTCCTAGACAAAATTTTATCAATCCCTAGGACAAATTTGTGTTTGAGTAAAGATCACACCGTAGTAAAATATTACCTTGTATCCTATAAAATTTGTGCGAAGGACAGTATAATATTATACAAATTTCATTATGTTGAAACATATAGTAAAATATCCACTATATATGCGTTATCTACCTTGGTTTAGACCAAAACCAAGGAAATTTGAAGAAAATTCATATGAACGTATGGCTTTTACTATAAAGTGGTAGTTTGGCTCCTTGCAAATAATATTGCAGGCGGAATACGTTGCCGCGAGTGTGCAGAAAGTGGCGCGCAAAATTTCATTTTTCCTTCAGGATTTCGCCTAGTCGGTTTATTGAAGAAGATTTTTGTTCGCTCCGAGAACAGAACAGCATTTCCAATAACGGGTCAAGTGGTGTCAGACATTCGATTTCAGCCAATATATATTTTGTATGCTTCAAAGTTTATATTACATGAAAAGGTAACGCGATGAAATATTGTTGTTGCTTGGTATACTATTAAATTTGATAGATTTTGTACCCACACTTTTTATTTTGATAAACTAAAGAATTTTGTACTTAAAACATTTTTAAATTTTAAATATTATGACTATATAATTGCATATGCATTGTTAATATTACTTCAGACACATAAGTATAAATATAAATTGTATTTGAGTTGTGAGATAAATATAGAGAAATTAAATTTAATATATGAATTTAGGATCCGATTCTGCAGTATAACAGAAAAATATTATGGCAAGGTCATGTTACGTTCCAACTTTCATACATTATGCTACTGAATCATACTGAATACTGTCAAAAGGGCATGTATTTGCTAAACATAAACTGCAACGTCACTCGTATGTTATGAAGCTGGGTAAGAAACACCCGTTATACATTTGTGCGGATTCTATCTCACAACCTGAGAAATACGCCTGACTGCACACCAAAAACATCGTTTTTGCCAACATTTAGGAAAGTTCTTTATAACATGGTCTTGCCATAACATTTTTCTATTATGCGGCAGAATCGGTCCCTCAATTTCTCTATATTTATCTCACAACTCAAATTGGGGATACATTCATGTGCCAAATTTAGAGTCAAATTTTATTTAGTCCAATTGTATTCCTCATATTTAATTATTTTCTCATATTGATTAACACAAACATGTTTATATATGTTACAGAAATTCAAAAATTATTTAGAACACCAAGTTAAATTATTGTAGCAGCATAAGTTTAGATAAAATTCCTAATTAAAAACCATATTATTCATACGATACAATATGTATAATTATCAATTGCACACTTTCGTATAAGCAAGATATGAATTTTAAATTATTTGTTTAAATTAATTTATAACAACAAAGCACAGAAGCAAATACTACCAGTTGAAAATCAATTTCAAAACTTAGAAACTTATATTTAAATTGACTAGATTAAGAATTAAAATGATTTTGTTGCTTGCAAGAATTATATTAGTTAGCGAAGAGATATTTGAAAAGTGTATTCTGCTATTCATTCGGTTCATATTAAATTCTGCAATATTAATGTATACGAGTGTCGTCTAGAAATGAGATAAAAAGTGCCAACATATTTTGGAAGCAAATTTTTGTTGCTTGAAAGAGCGGCGTTTTAAGAATGCCAATAACTGCAAAAATAATAGTTTATCGCGTTAGAAGAAGCTTGCTTCCGAAGAATCCAGAAGCAAAATAATTTTGGTGGCAGCGGTGGAACTTCAATATTTCACACTCAATAGTGAATTAATTTCAGAAATATGACAAAAAATCACATCGGCGGCATCCGAGTAGAACGGTAAAACGTATCATGCCGCCGAAGAGGCGGCATCCGAGCGCAACGGTAAAATGACCATGCCGCCGGAGCGGCGGCATCCGAGTCGAAAGGGTTAAAACATTTTTTGTGATAAATACTTACTTCGGGTGTTTGTTGGCTCTTATACCAGTATCACTCCTGCGGCAAATATCGCCGTAGCGAATAGATTAAGGGATTCTGGCGCATAACAGAAAAATGTAATGGCCATGTTATGCTTTGGCTTCCATACATTAAATGAATCATACTGAATACTGTCAAAATGTCATGTATTTGCTGTCCATCCAGGCGTTTCTCACATAAACTGCAACGTCACTTATATGTTTTGGAAATGTATCAGAAAAGTCACTGTTATCTCACATCGTTTTTTTGACATTTGTGCGGCTTCTAAGTTATGTTTTCTATTAGACAACCTGAGAAATTCGCCTGACTGCACAACTTATATAGAATTCAAATACAAATCTCTTAATTGTAAAAACTGTAGTGTTCGTAATACTAAAATCGTTGAGTTATTGCTAACTAGTATTAAAACTTTTTGATTTAACATTATTCAAATAGTGATTATTATACCAGATAAATTCATATTCACAAATTTTACCCAAAGCTAGTCACATGCAATCAATCCACGGTGTCATATTGTTCATCGATATTCAATTTTGACGTATTTATTTTTTCCATGCGTATTTCACGACGAAAAAAGAGTTCGAATAGGTTTCAAATATTTGCCCAAGTCAAACGACAGAACTCGCCTATTTGCTTGCGTAATGTAATATTGACTCTGGGCGTCAAATATACATGGCGCATATGCGCGCGATGGAAAAAAAGAGAATTTGAGTTAATTCTATTTGCATGCGTATGTGAATGAGAATGATTTTTTATTCAATTTTACGCCTATTATATATAATATTTCATGTAACAAATTTGATGGGCTGTTAAACTGTGGTGATGACTTGCCGGTAATAAACTTCATAATAGAGGAATTAACCGAGGTACAATTTGAGTAAAATTGTCATATTGAGATAATATTTACATAGAGCTTTAGCATTTATTTTTTTTACATTCACGGCGATGTAACAATAATGATAGTGAGAAGTGCTTGTCGTTTTCAATGATGATTATTTCTTTGCAAAGTATTATTGGTCGATGACGCATCCTTACTACACCAGCGTAGTTGTTTAAAAATGCAAGCTTTTCCAAAGATCAACACACTTTAGTTCATCAATTTTATGTTGTTGTGTAGGTATATATGCTCTGAATGTATAATCATAGTTCCAACTATACATTACGACACTAAAACCATTTTTATTGATGCTTATATTCAGAGAAATAGTGATCGCTGACCCGCTCCTACTTCTTATGCGTTATGTGTTTAAAAATGTGATCTTTTTCCAAAAAGCAAAATTCTTTTGATAATTGATTTATTGATTTTTAAACATATAGCTCTGAATAAATATATAATTTGAACTGTACTATATATTCTTAGTTTAATTTGAAATAGAAAAGTACAAATTTGTTCGAAAAATTTCTACTTTCTTAAATTTTGTGAGAAAAGTGGAACAAAACTGTCTGCTCCATACTTTCCTAACAATAAGATAGCTGTGTGACAGACCTTGCTTTGGAACATACAGTCAAATCTAAAACAAATTTAAAACAAATTTGTATACATTTATTTTAAAATCGTTGTATTACTTTAAAAAGGGTTGCAGAGTATGTTTGCAACCATCAGTTGGTCGAAAATTTCAGTTTTTTAGAATTATTAGCGCCTGTGTCAGTCCTAAAACCCTTCTTTCACGTCACGAATAGTTTAAGTTCAGATATGACTCTGAATTGCTTTAAAGGATTTTAACTATTCCAAAACAAATTAAATATATTACACTAAAAATTGTGACCATATGTTCGCTCAGATATTTCCATACTTATTTTATGTTAGCACTGAAAAATGACATTATAGTAGATTTTGACATTCTTTCAGTAAGGTAAATGACAATATGCCTATATTATGACATATAAGTTTAGTTTTTGATCTTTCTTGTTATTTCTTTGTTGTAGATGATACGTAGATTCTTACAAGAATCAACTTTATTTATCACATTTATTTATATATTCAAATTAACATCACGTTTAAAGATATTTTCCAATCAACTTAGTATCTAATAATAATCTAGAGCTGTTGAGATAATTCAGCTATAATTAAATTATTTTGTCGAGGTCATTTGCCTATTTTTTTTTGAACTCTTTGTTTTGATGTGATTTGACATAGTTCATTTCACACGATATTCCATATGAGTTCCATATGATTCAAGTGCTTGTATTGATTTTCATGAGTAGTCTGCTACTGTTTTATATCAATTTGAACAATATATCAATTTATTTATATATTAAATGTTTAGAGAATCTATTTGCTGATATACCAAGTTATTTACGGTGAATCTATCAACTATTTTAGATACTGGTCAAAATAATCAAGCTCATCGTTTTATGCAAAAAAGTAAACTGCCGATTATAAAAAAATATGATAACAAGAAAATGAAATGATCACATATTTAGCTAAATTCAAAATTAGAAAAAATATATAATAGAGATAGATTGGAAAATCAACTATTATGACGTATTTATATTTTTCTCTATATCGTAACTACAACTATATCTAGACAAGTCTGTAATTTTGGAGGCCAGTACGTTCAGATTTTATTTCAGTAGGCATTTTGATTTGTAAACTAATGAGATGAAAGAAAAAACAGTTTACAATACTCTATCAATAATAAGTTATAAACTAACTAATTTCAATTGGTTTGTTCTTTTGGATCGTCTAGTAATGTTTTCAGACAGCTGATCTTTAACAAGTTGATTTCTATGCTTTTTTGGTCCTTGTTTGTACTTGGATGTAAACCTTTTGATCTCCTCTGTCAGTGTAAAGAACTTGGTTGGTTGGATGGAACTTGGTCTTTCAACTGGTGTATAATCGGAACCAAATTGGAACATATTTTCGTCGACTATAATATTTTCTTGAGGATTAACTTTGAGAATTAGTTGTAAACCAGGCTATATACTGATTGATATACATTATGTATGATACTATTATTCAACAATTTAAAAAAATTACAAAAATAAGAAAAAAAAATCTGTAATATCCACATTCCTCTATTAATCTTTCGCGTTTGCTCCGTTTACCAAAAACTCTATCTCCTGATCTATCAATATCACTTCCTCTTTGACTTATTTTTGCGCACGCACGTACGCCAGCCCCAAACCATCTCCACCGCCTCCCAAATCCAGAAGGACTCCCATCCAAGATATCTTTTTTCGTCGACTATATTGCGTGTGCAATCTCATAACAATTGACACAGGACAAACGTGACGTCACGTGCAAGCACTCCATGACAACGTCATCGATGTTGTTGATGACGCGATTCGCTCGAGAGTGTTGCCGATAGATGAGATTGAGTTCGTATCGATAGTACGTGATCTATTGGACTAATGGTAGTTTTGACAGAAAATAGGAGAGGAATTTAAAGATTATAATAATCGACAGGTGGAGGTACTTGTTTGGTTCCATAAAATTGCTTTGATAATTGATTCAGATATCACTTAGGCGGTACCTCTGGTGTAAGTTCCTCTGCTGAACAGTAAATATTGGTTAGTATCGATTTTACTATTCCAATTTTGATGTATCTTGTACGTGATCTACTGAACAGCACAATAGTTTCACATTTAAAAAAAAACTTCAAAGATGTAACAAATAGTTCTGATTTTATTAGTTATATACAATTACTGCAATAATCGATCAATGTATAATTTAGGTGATACATTATTTAATTAAAAAACTTCTTTATCATAGTTCGTGATCTATTGGACTAATGGTAGTTTTGACAGAAAATAGAAGAGGAATTTAAAGATTATAATAATGGACAGGTGGAGGTACTTGTTTGGTTCCATTAAATTGCTTTGATAATTGAACCAAATATTACTTAGGCGGCACATCTGGTGTAAGTTCCTCTGCTGAACAGTATATATTGGTTAGTATTGATTCTACAATTCTAATTATGATGTATCTTGTACGTGATCAACTGAACAGCACAACAGTTTCACATTTTGAAAAAAAAAACTTCAAAGCTGATGATAATGTTCTGATTTTATTCATTGCTAGCTGACCCGGCAAACGTTGTTTTGCTAAGTAAGGTATATTCTAAACAATTATTAGAGAATTAAAAATATTAATACTTTAAGTGTATAAGGATGTGTTGTTTAAATGCTATATACAATGAGGTATTATAAACCTCATTAATTTGTCTACATTTTGTCAATATAAAACTGAAAGTTTTGTACACTTTTTATGGAAAACATAGTATTATCAAATCCAAGTCTTTTTTGGACCTTCGACTTATTGATTACGTTTCAAGTTTTTTAGATTCTTTTTAGATTCTGGTTTTTGTTTATATGATTTTAAATAATACTACTGAGCTTATACAAAATTTTCAAATTTCTGCGTGGAGAGAATTTAATGAAAAGTATGTATGTATATCAGGGCGAGGCACAAAGGTCCAATTTGACTTCGAGCAAATATTAATTATATTATAAAAATCAAATCAATTATATCACAACAAATAACATATTTCAAACGAACAATTATCTGACTACGTTCAGTAAAACTGCTAGATACTTCATCATTGTAGAAATTTATTATCTTCTAGACCATTTTACTCCATAGGCGTAATAACATGGAACGGCCATATGGCAAACAGGTTTAATTTCTTATTTTAATTTCAAAGGTATTTTACAAAATAATTACATTTTTAACTAAAGCTGAAAAACTACCAATGGAAGAAAGTACTTTTATTATGGATTTTCAAAAATTACCGTTTATTTTTTGATAGCAAAATCATGAGAATCAAGGTTATAGCTGGTTATACATCTCTTTTATGATAAAGAGTAGGACAAGCCGCTGATTTTATTCATTGCATAATATTGATACACTAATTGTCCTAATTTCCCTATTTTTTCGATTGCATACCAATGTTATATTAATTACCAAAATGCCATTTGTGCAGTATATTAAGTTATTAAGAAAAGTCTGCAAGTAACTATAATATTATATTTTATAGTTAATTGAAATCCAACAATTCTAGATTAATGTTTTATTCAATGAGTAATCTATTGGATTAAATGGTAATCTTGCAACTAAAATAGAATGAACATTGAAGATGAGTACAATGGACTGAAGGTATTGATTTCATTTCATTAGATAGATATCAATGAATCTAAATTGAAATTTTCATTTTTTATTATATCACTAATAGAGAAAAATTAAATGATAAATAATATATCTAATGAGTGATATATCTATAGTTATATCTATTTCATTGGCTTAATTATGTTTAACAAAAAGTTTGATCAATTACTCTGACGGACTTTAAAATTTAAACATTTATTCACATTTATTCATCTCAATTTGAAATGTTGGTTGAAACTTTTAAAGGTAAAACTCATCATGAAAAAAAATCGATACATTATAAAAAAAATTGATGACAGCAAGAATGCAATCCAAGCGGCGGAAATTGCGTTTTGAAAATTCCGTTCAGGCATTTTCGATATTAAAGAATATATAGATAAAATCACACAAATAATATAACTTGACCTGTATGCTAGAAGTTAGAAAAATGTTAGAGTAGTCAAAAAGTTATGGTCAAGAATAACATAGCTTTAAACGATTTATTTGCAAACAGGATAAATAAATTGATTGTAATTTTTAGGGTATCAGTTTGATTTTCAGGGCTAAAAAGGTTCTACTTGGAGATTTTGTATTCATTGATTTATTGGCCGTAAGCAAGTACATTTTGGTTCAATTCGCTTTTAATGTTTCATATTTCTTAAAATCAATTTACTCGACAAAAGCCGTAATGCTGACAATATTATTATTAGAAAATGTTTTAATGACTAGCTTTTATTCACCATATGATTGTTATGCAAGAAGAATAAATTTGGGTAAAATATTTTTTACTGTATATTTTTCTGTAATAATACCATTGTAGTTATTTCTATGGAAAATATCATAACAAAACCCGGTTGTCGCCATACAAAATCATATTTGCTAGCAAACTACGAGACATGATTGCCGTTCGATGCTTGAAATCGGTTAAACTTTGCCAACTCGCTTTGCTTGTATGAAATGTTCTATTCAGAAGTTGTGCAACAGGATGGCATTATGTGCATTTCATTATTTACTTCATACCAAATTTCTATGTTATAGAAATTCATAAATTCGTATATGTTGATTCATCAAAAACTTCCCTGAACTTTACATAGAGGAATGTGGCAAAAAAGATAATTTACATAAAAAATCCTTACTAGATAAATTGTGTGGAATAGCATTACTTGGGTTACTTTACATGATAAATCGAGTCTTGTAGAAATTATATAGTTTTACTACTACAGATAACAAATGGACAAGATCTCAGACTTTTTAACTATTATTTAATTACACTGAATTTTTCGCAAATATTTATTGAATTATTCAATAGTTTTTTTGTAACTTTTATTGTACGTATATTTTGCATCATGATACGGTATGTTCATCACGTATGATTCTAGCAAATATATTTACTCCAACTTCCGACATCGCAACAATTCTAGATGGATTTCCTAGAAATGATTTCAAAAATCATTTTTGTAGTGGTTACTTACATAACAAACGAGTAAAAATAATAATTTTCTAAGTTTGTTTATTCTAAAACTACGAGTTTCTCAGGAAAAATATAATTTTCCCAGTTTTTTATAATTTTTTATAATTTAAAATTTTTGTTTCACTCCAGTAAAAGATTCACAACTATAATATGAAGCTATAATAAATAGTGTTAATTTTTAAAAAAGATTACTACTCAACTCCAGTCTTAAAATTTTTAATTGGTTTTCAATTTTTTTTGTATGTTGTTACCAACATATTTCAGTTTTTTTCTGTCCTAATATAATTTAACAATTTACAACTTCCCGAAGGAAAAGTTTGCGTTTTCGTTAAAAAAATCGATTTGCTAATGTTATGTTTTTTTGAAGTATCAAACCATTCTAAATCGATGGTGACCAAATTTGGTAAAAGTATGTGTAAGTTGATTTTTGATCTTTCGACGGAGTTTTCTCAGAAATGGCTAGACCGATTTGAAAACTTTAAAAGCCATTTGATGTAATTCTATAAAAACCAGCGTTTGTCAGTTTTGCACAATGATCAGCCAAGCAAAAAAGTGAAAAATTTTCCGTTCACATTTTAACCAATAATTCTGAATCGATTTTAAAAATTCAAAAACTATTCAAAAGTTAATATTTCAGATTCGTGCTGATTAGTTTTGGACAAAGATCAGACGAATCTTCGTTATTAACTGCTGAAAAAAATTGATAAAACTTTTTATTTTGATATATATCATGGTCCTAAAAACATACTACAATTTTACGGGCCTACGACAAGTCTTTTAATTTTAAAAATTAGTCAAACTTTGAAAAAATATTATAGACAAAATTCATGTCAGAATTTGCTTTTGTGATTTGATGAGTCACACATTGTCATTTCATTAAAATTTGAGTTAATAAGCTCGTGTCTGTGCAATATAGTGTGTGAGAGATATCAATAGTAAATTGTAATTTACGTTACGTTACGTTAGTAGCTTTCGATTAGTATCTATCAGACTCATTCCTTAGTATACTCTATTCTATACTTGATCATTATATACTTTTGATAGATTTAATTTTTCCAAAATATTTGATTTTAGCCATTAAGTTTATGGAATGTTTTAAAGGTCTCATTTAAGTTTCCTTATTTTTTAAAAATGGCAAACTAATCAAAAATAAATTCCTAAGCTTAATGAGAAGTATTGTTCTATGTGTATCACTTTCACAAAAGTTTCCTCAATTAGGAGAACTAAAAATAAAATAATCGCCAAAAGCACAGTATGAAAAAATATAAATTAAAGGTAATGATAAAGCAATAACAATATAGATAGATGACATCAACAAATTATTGATCAGTATATACAGATTATTTTAAATAGTCAAAATGCTAAGAAAATCTGACTTAAACGCAATATATAAGTATTTAACAAAAACATAAAAATCAAATCAATTACACCAGCATGGGCAAGAACCTTCAACTATTTAAAAATATTAGAAATGAAGGAGATTTCGAAATTTTATGCTCAGCAGAAAAGGGTCAGATAAAAACCTGGATCTGGTGTTTGTAACAAAAATATTGTTTCAAGTGCATTACGTCATCAAGCTAAATTTAGAAGTATCCACATGTAAATCCAATGTAAATTCCATTTCGTATGGTAATGTGATGGGGAGGATAAAAAAATACAGAGAAGTGTAAACTAATATTAATTGGATAAACAAACAAAGATCTTTGAAGTGTAGGTTAAATGCATAGCACTAAGAATTGGTAGAAGACTTGGAAAAACCATCGTCCTTTCTTCATAGACTTGGCAGAGTACCTATTACCATTACTATTAGTATTTTTCTTATTACCATAAAAAGTTATTACCTCTGCATTTGCATCATGGACAGTTTCCTTCGTATCATTATCGTGTTTGTGTATATGTTGAAAATTCACAGCAGACAAAGTTTTCTGGCGCATTTCTGAACTTCTCGCATTTGAGTTTGCATAAATAAATCCTCAGCGACGCAGTTCTGTTTATATATAAATAATTCATTCGGTACGTATGCTATGCTTATGTACTCATACAAAGTTCTAAACGCGATTTAGATTGAAAATTTGGAATATAGAATTCTGAAGTTCAACTCAGCCTACCAAATGGCCTTAGAGTTGACAAGATTTAAAAAAAATGAATTGTCGGCTTGCTTCATATAATTTTAGGGGACTTTAGAATATTGATGTTCGTCTTAGAACTTATTATATGTTGCTAAAAATCTGCATGCTACTAAACTTATAATAAGATTAAAAATTTGAATAATATGCAACTAATACCTAATCAAAGTATTTTATATTTTTTACTACGAGCAAAATTTAGTATTAATTTGCCAAAGTTTCTATCGCCATGACCAATATATTGAACTATTATTGAACCATGCACAAACGCTATGTATGTCATTAAAGTTAGCTGAGCTCTATGATTCGCCAGTACAATAGATGTCACTAATTGTCACGATGTGCAATCCTCCTGACACAGGGGCATAGATATATATTTACCCACATCATTTTATGTTTGTTCGAAATTCACACAGATCTCCAAAATTTTAGGAAATTCTGATCATTTTCTGCTTATTCACTTACTTATCTCTCCACAGCACTAATATTTTATAACTTTAGATAAATTATTAAAGATACTAGTATTCGTAATATTATAAAAACCTAATAACCATCTGTGAAGATTATTTTTATCTAATTCTCATTCATACGTTTTTTGCATTATATTTCATTTATTGTTAACATAATTGTATTATTTATTAAGTAATGCTTGTATTATAATTGTATATTTTCATAAGTTCTTTAACAGAGTAGCTCGAGACTCTGTTGGCTTTGTAAAAGAATAGATATTCATCTTCTTAAAGTATCTACCATGATATATATTAAACAGACTAATTAAAAAAAAAATATATAAACTTTTATAAAAATATAATATGATAAAAAAAAATATAATTTCAGGATTGTCAGTAGTTATTGATTATAATTTCAACAATTTGAACAACTTATTTTTAAATATATAATAAATTTCTTTTACGTATACTTTTGATATGAATACATAAAAATATATTTTTGCTTCCATGGAAATGAATTTCAAAGACATTGAAGGGCTTATGTGGTACTTGTGGTTTATGCGGTTTTCCACAATATATGTATATAATGTGTGTATATATATATATATATATATATATATATATATATATATGTATATATATATAAATATATATATATTATGCAGATTAGAATACGACTAAACAATGGAAAATAGTGTATCATTGACATTGGAAACATATACAATTGACAATCAAAATTTTGCTATTTTGATTCTCAATTCTTTCAAACAGGCAAATAGGTCCAATGTTTTGTTTTAATTTCAAAGGGATTATATAGGTATATTTTCACAGAGACAGCACTGTACATAATCTTGATCTGGTATTTTATCAGAAAAAGTCAACAGTATGTTCTTTCTCTATATGTAATAACTGTATGTACAAAATGATATTTGTATTTAATTGCACTTCTCCTTATAAATTATATTTCTTTTTAAATATCCTTATCAATAAAAATGTTATTATAATCTCTACTTTATTGAAAGTGAATGTTGCTGAAAGCTAATGTAAATAATAATGTAAGTAAAGTAATTTAAGAATGTATAATTATATACATATAATATAATGTAGTTTTGAATATGACTAAGTAATGCACAATAGTGTTTTATTGATGTTTGAATTTTATTCAGTATATACATATTTTGCTTTTGGAGTCCTATTTTATTCAAACAGGCAAATAGGTTTGAAGTCTGATTTTTAATTTTAACATCTACATTATTCAACCTATGCAAAATACAGTTTTTATGTGTATATTTTTCACAGAGGCGGCATTGTAAATAACCTTGATCTGGTATTTTGTCAGAAATAATCATCAACAGAGTAGGAATAACTATTTATTCGTATATAGGAATAATTATTTATTTACTTCATCGATTGTAAAATTACTTTTTTTTTACTTATTTTATTTTTTTATTTACTATTTCTTAATGTTTGCACCATTGCCACGGTAAAGTTTTAGTTGGTCTGTTTTACCTCGCCCAATGTAAGCTATTATAGAGGGTATATACAAAAAAAAATGTCGACTCTATCTTAAAATTAACAACACATTTCATAAAACAATTAAGTACGTATAAAGGTCTCGTAAACTAAACAATAGTGCTCACAACCAAAAAAACTAACGAATAGAAAAACTATATGGATTTCCAAATATTGCTGTTCATTTCCGGATAGCAACGTCGTAAGAATCAAGGTGATGACTGGTTATACATATTTTTTCCTCTACTTTCAAATATTGTTCCTGAAAAATTCTTAACTTCATTGTTTTTGCGGTGGACCTTTTTACACACGGTTATAAATATTTTTTTCTCTCCCTACAAATATTGTTTCTGAAAAATTCTTAATTTTATTGTTTTTGAGATATTAGCGGTAAACCTTTTTACCTGCTCTATCCTTGATATAAAAATCATATGAAAGTCATATAAACTTTGAATAATTCTGTAAAATAATTTATATATTATTGGAAATCTTTCTAAACTGTTTATTCGTTCTACCAAAACTGAATTGTATTACAAATTTTAATTGTTTTTATTATTATACAAATTTGCTCAGTTTTGTATATAACATTTGAAACAAATTTATATTATAATCAAAGTACAGTACTCGAAACAACAGATTTTTACATTTTAAAAATCTATGAATATAACTTTTATTAAAAATGAATTCTTTTATATCATCTGTATAATATAAAATATTAAATTATCAATTTTTCTATGAAATAATCCAAAAATATTTTACCAAAATATGACGTTTATAATTATATTAAATTATTTTCTCATAAAGAATTTAACTCGACACATAATTTATGTAGAGGTAACCCGACAACTGTAAAATAATCACCGTCCATTTTTTCAATAAGACCAGCACCTCGTCCTTGGACTTCAAAGCTTCCAGCTTTGTCCATGGGTTCTCCTGATGCAATATATGCTCTTATCACTGCCGGAGTGAGTTTTCCAAAATGCACTTTGGTATTGTCACAAAACTTGACCCTTTTGCGCCGAGTTTTGATTACAACTCCTGTGTACACTGTACAAACTCTTCCCGACAACCTTGAGAGTGTGCTGTAAGAGTCCTCTTCAGAATTGGGTTTACCAAAAAGCATACCATCTAAAGTGACCATTGTATCAGCCCCTATAACAATATCGGGTGGTGTATTTTGTTCACTTAGCCTTTGGAAAACTTCTTGAGCTTTACCGTGGGCAGTTGCTTGCACAAAATCTTCTATGCCTTTGAAATTTGTTGGAATCAGGTTCTTTTCGAATGTTGAGTGACACAATTCTACATTCATCCCAATTGTTCAACTAATTCTTGTTTCCTGGGTGATCCACTTGCTAACACTACTCTTTTTGTAATTAAAAAATCTAAAACAGGTTCCAACATTTTAAAGGCCTTTTCAAATTGTACATTTTTTCTACATAAGCACATTACACAAAACGCACATGTTTTATTTTAACGTTTGATAGTTATATTACTGTTATATTAAATTTAATATAAAACAAAGCTTTATAAAGTGTAAAATATACTATAAATATTGTATTACATTTAAGAGATTAACAAATTTGAGTTGATCTCAAAAGTGGATTGAGGTTATGTTTTCATTTGACAGTTCATGATCAGTTTAAATGGCAGCTTAACTAGTTAATATTGGTATTTAGCCTTGAGGCAAGTTACACGAACTTCCCGATATGTATAAATAATCGACTTAATCAATAAAAAATAAATTAATTTATAAGTGGATTTATCACACATAATTGAAAACAAGCGAACACGTTAACTCGGAGTATTTTCAAAAAGCAACTTTTCAAAAATCAACAATTATTATATTTGAACCAGTTTCCGTAGGATTTTAATGGTTTAGTATATTTATTAAGACCAAGTATTATATTGTTATACCAAGTAAATCGTCTAATTTTAATTTTAGCTAACGTCAAAAAACTACTCATTTTCTCAAACTTTAATGAATTTTTAAAATTAAACTACTTGTCGTAAGGCCGTGATATAATATTAGAGTAAGTTCTATAAGACCATGATATATATCGCTAAAAAAAATTCATAAAAATAGGGTTAATTTTTTTTTCAACAATTAGAAGAAAACGGCTCGGTAGATATTCACCTAAAACTAATCAGTACCATTCCCAACTAATATCTTTCGAACAGTTTTTGATTTTTTAAAATCGGTTCGGTAAGATAAGCTTAAATGTGGACAAAAAGTTTAACACTTTTTTTCAAATTACAAACGGCTTGGCAGATCGTCGCACAAAACTGACAAACGATAGTCCTCATCGAAATACATCAAATGGCTTCTAAATTTCTGTAATCGGTTCAGACGTTTTTGAGAAAACGTCGATGAAAGGTCTAATTTTGACAAATGCCAAAAAAACGATGCCAATTTTTGCAAACTTTGACGAATTTTCAAAGTTAAACCAATTGTCGTAGGGCCGTAATATTCTAGTATGATCTAGAAGACTATGGTATCTACCGTTAAAAAAATAATAAAAATCGTCGAAAATTTTTTTTTTAACAATTTATTACAAGAAAACGGCCCGGCCGATCTCTACCAACAACTCATCAGCACGATTCCCAATCAATATCTTTCGAAGATCGAATTGAGAACTGCGGACTAAAACGTGGACGAAAAATTTTTCACTTTGCTGCTATTTACAAAGAAACGGCTTGGCTGATCGTCGCGCAAAATTGTTAAACGCTAGTCCTCATTGAGATACATCGAATGGCTTTTAAATTTTTGAAATCGGTCCAGCCATTTTTGAGAAAACATTGATTTAAGACACATACACACACACATACTTTTTCCAAATTTGGTCCCATTCGATTCAGAATGGCTTGTAACGTCGAGAAAACATACAATTAGAGAATCGGATTTTTTATGAATACATAGTCTTCTCCTTCGTGAAGTTAAAACGTTCAATTGAATTATTTAATTGAATTTATGAATAATAGCTTAACAATTTCAATAGCTTAATATCTGTATTAACATGTGTATCATCTAAAATACATGTAGTTTGTTCTTTATATTTTCGATTTTGGTCGCGTGTGTACTCTCATATTGTGCCAGGTTGTATGTCGTGATTCAAACATAATAGGAGTCATTATTCCACTGGCCTGCTTTACACAATACACATTAGATATATTGTAAAGCCTACCCATTGTACTGGTACGTACTTTATAAGGATACCTGGGTAAGAACTTACACATGCCCGCCTGTAACGCGGGTGCTCGCCTATATCTCCATATGAGCCAATTACGGTTTTGGTCATATACGTTTCTCTTCTCATATCAATATAAATAATCCTTAACGTTACTTACTATACAAGCACAAGATAATATTATGGTGAAACATAGAGCAAAATATTGAGTAGATAGATGTTTAATAGTACATATTTTTGACGTGGTTCTTTATTGATATCAAGCAGAATAATTGTTATTTAGTATATTAAAATGATTCTAATTATTTGCAAAGTAATAAAGTGATCAGAAATCGTAAAATGATCCTTGTTCAACTAGCTTGGAGTTAAACCATGTTTAAGTATTTACACCTTTCCAATATTTATGGAAGTTATTTTACTAAGAAAAATTTTACTTATGAAATTTTGAATATAATATTTTAGGATTGAATATAAGATATTATTAAGAAAGGCAAAATTCAAAATATAGAGTAGACGTTCGATAAAATAGGTGAAATTTAGTTTTCACATTTTCATATTTTGTAATTTTTGTTGACAACAATAGTAATTTTGTCATTAAATCAAATTTTAGCAAAATAGTACTTATCAAGTATGAAAAATTTTACTTGAATCTAATAAAACTGGGTTAATTGAAGAAAAAAAGTTGCTTCAAATTTTTATCTACTGTAGAAGTTTGGACGTAGCACGTTTTGTGACTTCAACCAAGTCTTATTATTTCGGTTCATTTCATAACTTTTAAAATTGATTGCTTGGATTTTTATTCGCCTTACTTCAGTAGTCAGTGAAGTAAATTGTTTACACTATTAATAATAACTAGCACATTTAGTGATTGTTTTGACTTTATTTTATGACTTTTGAATGGATGGCAACAATAGATCTTATACTACAGTATTTTTCTGCACTCTTTGCTCTTTATCTCCGTAACTGCTGGACCTGCCTTTGCCAAAAGCTAATCAGCTCATCTCCCAATCAATAGGAATCGAATGTTTTCGAACCATTCTAATCGGTTGATCCGTGCGCCCGAAAACGTGACTGGAAATTTGTATCCATACATACATACACACACACATACATCCATTTTTTCTGAGGTATTCCAAAATGTTCAGAAACCTTCACGACGTCGAGAAATGTAAAAAAATAAAAATTTCGATGTTCGGCCCATTACAATAACTTACCCTACCGGAAGTTAATAATCAAAGTATTTATTGTAATGACATTTTATGATAAAGCTAAACCCACGAGAGGCGATTTTCACTTGATATTATATTTAGAATCTATAAAATATAAGTGTAAATTTGACATCAAATCTGCCTGATGTCGAACGTGGTGGTGACTGGAATCGAACCAACAAACCTAAGACTAGTTTGGGCATTCGAATATGCTATTTTAACAGATTTCAACAAATCATTTTCACGTATTTGTAAATATATTGATAAATAATTCAGAAAAATCCGATACATGTTTGTCGTATATTTATTCCACGTATCACCAAGACTCAAACCAACCAACCATCCATGATCTAGCGCAAGATCGTACGAGTGTGAATTTCTTTATATGATATAACTTTACAGCCACGCGTGCCTTCCATTTTATGGCACGAATTTAAATACATTATGACCTACAGAATTTCTACTTGGAACTCTCGTCTAGCCAACACTCTGTGTTATACACATTTCTTTGCCCGTTTATAGAAATTATATTCAACTCTCGATTGAAAGATATTTTACTGGGCAGTCATGTTGACAGTGGGATTATTGTATGTTCAATAGTGTGATTCAAAATGTGTATTAAGTTCGATATATGGGCTCGCCCGTAGGTAAGCGGTTAAGAGCGACGGGACTTGTTTCAGAGGTCCTGGGTTCGATACTCACTTCGAGCATACCTGTTGTCAGGCAGCAGTGACAACGATTTTCACTTGGAAATATAGATAGCAATATGTTTCCAAGTGAAAACAGCCCTAATACGGCATTGCTGTACCAATTAAATGCATCACTATTACAATAATTGTAATAATGAAAATTCAGCTCATAGAGATGAGACAACTGTTTGGGTTGCCATCTATAATAAAAACAAACATAGTTTGTAAGATATTAATCACAACAGCTCATAGAACCCATAAGTTCTGATCGCTGTTTAAAATATATATATATATATATATATATATATATAAAAAAACTTCGGTATATTGTAAAGGGAGTTCAATTGTATTTGCACCCCAAACTTGGTAAACACATATAAAATAGGTGTGAACTTTGTAGCACGTAAAATCCACCCGCGGGCAATACTGCTACTTTACACCATTTTGTTTTAAATTTTTTATATGTTCAATATAATTTTACTAAACAGGATAATTTTGAATGCACACAACAGGTTTAAATTTTGTATCAATTTCCATATTAATGCTATGAATAAATTTTTGTTTGCTATTCGGAATTTGTAGAGATTTCTATATTATTCGATATTTATTTCAATCAATAAGCAGAAATGTTATGATTTAGTACTATTTTTTAAATTATATTCTAATTAATGTTTTATACTTATACACCTATTATTATAATATTTTATATCATACTTATATTATATTACTATGAAATATATGTTGTTTTTTATTTAGATTCAAGAGATACACCTGGAAATAATCTGTTCCCATAATCAGTTTGCTTATTAAAGCTATATAGCAATGTAATACATATAGTAGAAATAAACTATTGTTTTATATTTATTACATATGTTTTAAAGTAAACTGTTTTAATCTGTTTTATATTAAAAAAATCGATATATGTTATTCTATAAAAATAATTATGATATGTTTCTTTAAATATAAATTGTTACATTTATACTTTCAATAAACATACAGACATCCTCAAAAATAATGGCAAAACCGTAGTAATTTGACGTTAATACCACTCTAATTTTAAAAAAAAAAATAAATAAATTGTTTACACTATTATTAATAACAAACATTTTTTATTAACTTGATATGGAATAACAAGTTTATTACTGCTCTAAAATTTGATTCATTTCTTATTGACTATAAAAAGCTCTTTTACAATTTGTTCCATAACACCAATTTATTTATAGTTAATTTTTTCCAATAATTTCATGTTAATTAATTGAAATTTAGTATTTATAAATTAGGTAGATTATTAAAATTTTATAGATTGAAACTGCTAGTAATTGAATGAATTCACATAAATTTATTTTACTAGATTTTAGTTACCTATCTTAGTTTTTCTGTAAAAATAGTTTTGATCACATTAAATGTAAATTGTAAATCATTATGCTTTATTATATATATATATATATACATGTTTAAACATAAAACCTTTCTTAAAACTAGTCGTTTAACTACCAATGAATCATATGACATTTTTGGTCAAATTTGTATAACTTTTTGTATTCTAATATGAAACAAATTATCAGAACAAAACATAAATTTTGTGAAATTATTTCGCATAGTTTGCAAATTAACTTTCAATACTTATTATTTGGAAAAATAAAGAAATACTAGTGGGGTTTTGGCATAGTGCCTTAAGGCAAATTGCTGGAACTTTCCATACCGTAACGAAATGTTCGAGGAATATTTAAATGTTTTTAAATAGATTAATATAAATATTGTAACATTGTTTAATATTTATAAGATTTATATAAACTGAATTGCAAAGTTGAAATTATTTGTTTAAAGTATATTACAACTTTAGTCAGAATTTAAAAAAGAAAAACTGAATTATTTTCGGTATACAAAAAAAAATTTGTAAAAAAAAATGAAAAAAAAATTTTTAAACAAACATTTTTTTACAATATCAATTATTTTGTTAAATCAAGCAGAAAGTTCTTTGAATCATTTAAATCGGATGCTTAGTTCTCTCAAAAACTGCCATTTTTTGCACATTTAGCTCTGTATCTTCAAAATCGCTGGGCTTGCCTTTGCCATAAACTAATAACCACTTCTCCCAATCATTACTAATTGAATGTTTTTAGATCATTCAAATCGGATACTCCGCTTTCTCAAAAACTCGATTTCTATTTTCTGCACTCTTTGCTTTTTATCTCCGTAACTGCTGGACCTGCCCCAAAACTATGTTTTTTGAACCATTCAAATCGGTTGATGCGTGCGCCCGAAAACGTGGCCGAAAAATTGTATCCATACATACATACACACACATACATCCATTTTTTCTAAGGTATGCCAAAATGTTCAAATCTTCAAAACGTCGAGAAATGCAAAAATTTTTAATTTCGATTTTTGGACGATTACAATAACTTACCCTACGGGAGGTTAGAAATCAATTAAAAAATTGGCACATTGAAAACATAATCCTAGATATTATAGATATCTGATTATAATGTGCAAATTATATTATTATTTTATTTTCGCTAAAATTAACAATAACAAGTAGACTAAAAGGACTCTCCATTATCTGTGAAAATGTATAAAATATTAAGATTTGAGCGACTCTCATAATTCATGTTAATGCAGGCGAGGTTTAATTTATATTCCGAATATTCCAACTATATTGCGTAGTGGCCTAAATCGCGAAAATCCCTGCAATATATATTAATGTCATAATGTTTTGTTACATGCACTTACATTTGTACAATTCAGTGTTTTTTGCATGCCACGTTTGTCTGCATGCAGAATCATGGGCATTCATGCGCAAAAATTTTCTATGCAAATTAGTGAAATAAAAATAAAATTACAACGAGGCGAGTAATATAGGCAGAAACATGACTTTAATAAAAAAGAGTTCTATGTTTCAATATTTATGTTGCGATTCGGTATAGAGTACATTGGCAAAGGAAAATCAAAATGTATGCGAATATTGAAATATGATGTATACATACATACATGGTCTATCAATTTTGACACAGTTTATTACTTTCAGTTGTTCACTTCAAAGTTTTATGTGGAGTTTAACTCATTATGTATGGTAAATTAATAAAGATCTAGAAAATATCGGTATGATTAGTGTTAATTTTAAAATATTGTTGATGAAGTATGTTAATTCAATACATTCACGGATATGAATGCTATAGCATTCACTTTTATTGTAATGCACAAAGATATGAATGCTTTAGCATTCAAAGTTTTAAAGTACATTATTTCATATAATCTTACGTTTTTGTAATTATTATACCTGTCAAGGTGATGACTAACAGATTTTACGTATCATTTTATCTTTTCCCGTAGTCATAAAATAGCACATTGCGCAAAATACAAGCGTAATACTTGACGTGGATGCTATACCACCCTTATAAACCGTCCACATATCAGAAAGTATTTTGCCTGAAATATGGTACAAATTATTAAAATTTATCAGATATAAATATTGTAAATATTCCATATGCACTGCAATATCCTTATATAGGTTAATTATTGAATAGCTATTAAATTTTTTTAATAATAATAAGTTAATTTTTAATAGCTATTAAAAATATCCTAGGATATTTTCAAAAAATATAGAAATCTGTATCTATCTCTGTGTTAATTTGTATGACTTTTAGTTAAAATGTCATGAACATTTTAATGCTTTTGAATAAATATAAGATTTATTGATAAAGTATACATTGAGCTCCAAAAAAAAATTCACTGTTTCTAGCATATAAGAATTACGCCTTAAGTAGGGCATAGACTTACTTGGACTAAAACTGCACGTAAAAAATGTTTTTAAATTAAAAATATTTATTAATAACATGCAGCAAATATTTATTGTGTTTGGGATTATTTTTATTATCTTCCCTTAGGGTAGTTATAGTAATGGGCTGAAAATCGAAAATTAAAATTTTTGCATTTCTTCATGTTTTGAAGGTTTCTGAACATTTCTGAAGTATACTTTAGAAAAAATGGATGTAGCTTTAGTTTATATATATGTTTATAAAATTTTAATATTGTATTTTATTCTACAAAATTTCCTTCAAATGTCTGACTTTTAATTAATACTATAAACTTAGCTAAAATTGTAATCTTAAAACTTTATTATTGTAGACGCAATTTATTACAGCAATAGCAAAGTCTCGAGTAAATTATTCGAAATAATTATCAAAGTATGATAATATAGTGGAAATGAATACAGAAAGCCTGCAAGTAATGTCAACTTTCAGACACTATTGTAGTACAACCGTCGTAAAATTTTAGCCTTCGGTATTTTTTAAATAGTCGTAAAGCGCAAAACTTCTCAGAGCTTCCCGTAAAGTTTACTGCCAAGTTGAAAAGATATCGTTAACGAATACATATACAGCCTTCATTTTACACCTGCTCGTATACTTTGACTTACAAACTTTCGGAATTTTATTTGTATATATGTGTTTGGTACCAATCTCGTAACTTTTAAGAGATCTTATAACGGACTAAATTGTACTGAAACTAAATATATTGCTCAGAAAATTTTGTGATTGAAATTCTGTTTGTTTTATAAGTCTCAACATAGAAATTTAATCTCAATATATTAACTTGGTGAAAAGGCAGGATAGCAGAGAAATAACACAGGTTCACATAATAAAAAAGTTGCCTGTATTGCATATGTTCTTTACTTCTGAATACGAATCTAGAGTAAAAATTTTGGGTCAAATGGCAAAGAATTGAATTTTTTTTAAAGAAACTACAAAAACTTCGATATTCTTTTGCATAATAATGAAAATCTCATTATTTCTGTCGTTTCTTTGCCCTTTCTATCTTGAATGATCTATTGAGTTTTGATTATGATTCATTGCCCCTAGGTAATCCGCAACCTTGTTTGTAATTTGAATATGTGATAATGTATTGGCATAATATTTCTGTATTTTACAAAAAAAACGTAATAGATTGGTTTAGTAAATTCTCGAGAGTCATTTGAGGTAGAAAGGGTCAGAAGATTTTAAATTACTAGATCAGAGTTTGTGTTATTTTTTTTTTATTTTTCCAATTTTTTATCATTTGACTCCCAGTTTTGACTTTAGATTCGTGTGCTCCCAATACAGACAACTTTTTTTATTTTGTGGACCTGTGTAATTTATTTGTTGTAGTTATAATGCAACATGTATTTAATATTACTATTTGCTAGTTTTTTATTAGGTAATATGGTTGTATCAGATTGACAAGATTATTATTTCAATAGTAACAATGAAGCACATTTTAGCTTCGACAAATAGCTTAATAGTTTCAACATTAAAATTGTTATGTAAGGTCCAATTTGACTTTTAGCTATTTCGTTGCAAAAACTAAAGCAAGTATATCAAAACAAATAACACATATCAAACAAACACCGATCGGACTATGTTCAGCAAAACTCCCAGATAATTGATCTTTGTAGAAATATGTTTTTTTATATTATTCAAATATTTGTCATTTTTGCCATAGTCAGGGTGAAAGGAGCACCCAAAGGCAAGTAGATCCAACATTATATTTTTATTTTAAAAAAGTCTCATAGAATTGTAGGTACATTATTCAATAAACGCGATGCCGTTTATTCATAAGATTGAACAGCAAAATTGAAAAGCATAATTTAAATAAGTACTTTGATGCATGATAACAAAACATTTAATCAATAAATTTGAGCTTTGGTAGTTATTTATGTTAAATTTATTATACTCAGACTTATTTTTCAAAGACAATAATTACACACTACAATACATCTGCATAATAATTTATGAGCACATTTCTAATAAAGATTTTTTTGGATGTACCTTTCGTATGGAACTTTATCAGAAGAATTAATCAACTGAGTTAGAAAAATTGATTTAAAATTATTAATGTAGTCTCGTTTAATTTTTTTTTTCAAATTATTTTATATTTTTATTTACTATTGTTTTATTGTTTACACTTTACTAGTGTAAAAATTTAATTCCGTAGTATGACAAGAGACATATTCTTTGAAATGCTTGGCTATAAGTTATCATAGATAATTTTCTCTAATTTCCATCTAGTTTAACGTAGATGTTACTTAAGTCGCCGCAAAAATTTCCTTTGCAAATTACACCTTGATACATTTCTATTAATTAGACATTAAATTACAAAATGAAAGTAAAAGTAAAGAATTCAAATAACAATATAAGAGGTTTGCCAAGAATACGTATTTTATATTACACAATTTTTTAATATTTCTGAAATGACACTCCCCATTTTCCAGTTTCTTTATTTATATCCGCAACCTTTATAAAAATTCAAAACGTAATAACAAGTATTGAACGCGTATTTTCAAATATTCAACCGGATCTTTCAGTCGTAAAGTTACATAACGTCAAAATAAATTCAAAATGTGTCCATTTAAAAACGCATAAAGGTAGAAAACTTTCTCGTTTTCCCAAAGGAGGCAGCTTCTTCGCAGAAAAACATCGTAAAATTTTGCGCTTCATTCCAGAGATTATGTGTATTTTATCAGCCAATCCTTCGAATAAAGTGTAAACCTACACATTCACAATTGTACATTTTAAGAATAGTAGTATTTGTAGCAAAATTTGAATAAAATCTTAAACGTGAATACACAGAGCAATAGTACAGTATATCATATAATATTCTTTGGTTTTGTTGATTAGAAATTAAGTTTTTTGCTTTGTCTTGATTTAAAATTAGTTTACTAATTCTAAATCCTTTAACACCGTTTGAATGTTAATTCTAAGTTCAAAAATAAATCTACATAACAATGACAAAGTTAACAAATTTAACAAATTTCAGTCAGCAAAAGTGTTAATGCTAAAGAATAGTATAAAATCATAAACTTTATTCAATGTAAAGAAAAAGAAGGAAACTTCCACTCATATTCAAAATATGGGTAGCAGAAAATCATGATACATAACTAAACATCTGTTCTTTGTCATACCACAAAATTTAATGATATTTTAATAAAATTCAATAACTATTTTATTATTAAATGTGTATTTATATAGTCCAAAACCGAAAAGAAACGCTATTTTTTGTGTTCGGTAAAAGAAGGATTTTTAATGTAACAATCCAAAATCTGACTTGAACAAAATTCAAAAATTTTCAGTAATAATTAGTATTTTTTCTTTAGTTCGAGATGGAAACCTTTGCATAATAATATATCAGCGAATAAAACTAGCAATCTATTTCTTAATAGCCTAAAAAAATTAGATTGTATTGCCAATCTTGCTTCAAATGGAAAATATTTGTACGAAAATATCCACTTTATTTTCTGCAATATCTGCGCATTCCATTGAGAGCAATTGCATTTTATGGATGTTTGTTGTTAAAGGCAAAGAATTCTGCATACGTCGATATTATGAATAAAAAATAACCACGTTGCATGAAGATATAGAATCGTTTTTCCATGTTTTTTAAAATATCTACTGAATTTCTTAAGAACAGTTTATGCATAAGGTATTGATGCAATAAAAAGCAATTAACAATTTCTGAAACAAAAATACTTTTTCATAAAAATCAGTATACTTTGTTATGATCAAAGTACACAGCCCATTGTCATTTCATCTCATTCTCATTTAATCTTAATACTTTTTTAAAATATTTTTTTTGCTATTGTTATTAATTCATCTTAGCGATGACAATACATCTAATGTAGAATATATATTATTGTGAAGATCTATATGCATTTCTAATCATCATGGTACAAACAATGATTAATATTTTAAATAATGCTGCTAAATTGTATTATAATTTATTAACTTCTCGTAGGGCAAGTTATAGCAATGGGCCGAAAATAAAAATACATACCTCAGAAACAATGTGTGTGTGTGTATGTGTGGAGACAATTATTCGTCGACGATACAACGTCGGCGTATGGATAAACCGATTTAAAAAAATCAAAAGCAATCGATTTCAATTGATTAGTTTTTGGCAGAGGCAGGTCCAGCCGTTACGAAGATACGGAGCAAAGAGTGCAGAAAATAGAAATTGAGTTTTTGCGAGAACGGGGTATACGATTTGAATGATCCAAAAAGCATTCTGATTGTGTTGACAAAGCAATTGTTTTTGGAAAAAAACATCTTTTTATTTCAATCTTTTTTGTTTTCCATTTTTTTGTATATCGAAAATAATTCACATTTTAATTTTAATTCTGGCTAAAGTTGTGAAGCTCACTTATGTAAATAAATGTCTTTAACTTTGTGATTCAGTTTATATAATACTTATATAAATATTAGAAAATGTTACTGTGTTTATAATAATCTATTTGAAAACACTTAATATTCCTCGATCATTTTGTTACGGTGCGGGAAGTTCCAGCAATTTGCCTTAAGGCACAATGCCATAAACCACTAGTTTCGAATATGTTTATGATTAGAAATATGATACATGAACTATTTCACTTTTAGGCTTATTTTGCATGAAAAAAGCGGATGTATGACGAAGTTGTGACATGAAAATTTTCACAAGAATAATTAATAAATATAAGGATTTTTGAGAACCAAACAAATTCACGTAAATGTATATCAATAACTAGATCATTTCTAAATTAATTACTACTATAGTTACTATAGTACTAAATTAATATATACTATACATACTTACTACAAGTATATGATATATAGTGGCTCGCAAATTTAATAGTAAATTTAACCTGGTAGTTCACGGTTTTAGATTGAATTTTTTTCCTGATTGAACCTAAAATTTAATCAAGAATTTGATATATGCCACGTTTTGAATGCCTCACCCGCGAGTGAGTCGATTTCACGTTTTCATTAAAATTGTGACAAACGCGATGTGTTGTCACACGGCAATGCTTTCATGTCGCTCTTCATACAGAGACGACGTGTAGGTACGCAAGTTTTGGAGCTTGAAACAAGAATATCTCATATATGAATATAGTGTTAAAGAGCTTTTCGTCTTGCTCCATTCTCTTTATATTCCATCACAAAGCTCATTAAGCTACAGCCACCCAACCACCTCATCCCTCGATGCCACAGGGTGTGTCATTCCGCAACCATTTTTACTTAGACATAGCTCAAGAGCTGGAAATTATTTTTAAGTCAAAATTTTTACTAGTTTTATAAACACATCATATGGAAATCAACCAAATTTTTATAAATTGCACTATACGTAACTTGATATAAATTTCCATGTTAATTGAATTTTAGTAATATTTTTTTTAACTCTGTTTTATTTAGTAATCAGAAATACAAAAAGTTTCCTATGAGCTAAATTGGCAATATTTAAGAGCGATATCTAAAAATAAGAAGAACTCCAATGAGCTCCTCTTAGTTTAATATGATAATATTATATTAAAGCTAATCTAAGACTAACAATAAGTCTAAAGGCCAGTGTCGTTTCAATCTCCTTATGATTTGATTTAGATAAAGTATCATTGACTTTTAGGTAGTTAGTTTAGTAAGTTTTGCAAACTTACAGTAGTTAATATATTGTACTAGATATTTTATATAAGGATAAAATATTTTCTTTTCAAATATCTCATTATTTTATCTTATTCTGTTGATAAATAATATTGTTACATTCTGCATTATATTTAATTTTATCTTAAGCATTTTATGTTACTAACTATATATTGTAATTTTGTATATATTTTAATTGTTATTCATTATGTAAAATAATTGTATTTTTGAGTCCTCTTGGAGAAATCTGTGGGCTATATATTTAAATAAATGGATAAATAAATAAATAAATATTATTTTACCATACTAATTGCAATTGTCAATTTAAAAATCCGCACCTTATTATCATAAGAATAATATTCTAAATGCCTAATTTATTTGTTGAAAACTGTAATGTTTTATATAAAATATTTTTTAATTAGTTCATTATTATTTTTGGATTATGCGCAAACTAACTAATATATACTTATATTTTTAGTGTACAGTTTAGCTCATAGCATTCATTAATGTATTTCTAGTTACTATGATAAATTAAAGTGAAAACAACTATAAGTAGTAGTATTAAAATTATTTAATTTGATTATGAATACTTGTTTGATAATTAATTGAGTGATTTTTGTTTTTTGCGTTTCTTTTTCGCATTTCTATATCTTACATATGAATATATTTGTTTACATGAAATCTTTAAGGAATCATATTAGTTTTGAAATTTAATGAAATTTTTTAATATTCTTTAGATAAGACTTAATATTTTATCTCATGCATTGATGTCATATTAAACATTTTTTTATTAATTTGATTTAGATCACACTATCTTATTTCATATGTAATGAAGTCAAAAAATAATTTTAAGGAATCTTTAAGGAATAATATTTGTTTTGAAATTTAATGAAATTTTATAATATCTTTGATAAAATTTAATATTATATCTTATACATTGATGTCATATTAAACTTTTTTTTTATTAATTTGATTTACAACACATTACGTTACTTGATATCTAATACCAGTCAAAACAAAATTTGTTGAAAAACGATTTCTTTAAGCGTAATATTATTGCAATTTTCATTTAAACTTTAGATCAAATTGTATGTATAAACGAATTTGATAGATTTTTATAAAAGAATAAAATTGTAATTTAGGTAATAGTGTTAAGATATATAATTGACAATGAATTCAATCATATATTAATTATTATTTATGCTTTACAAACTATACATACTTTTGAAATTGTACAAAGGTTCAATTACACTGTGGCACCACCTGCCAAACCCTCACTTACGGAATTGATAGAATTACGACATATTTGAATATAACTTTTATTTGTAGATTGACTATTTTAAACTCAAAAATGTATACATTATTAATAATCAAATTTTTCTAAAAAAAACGTACATCATTTTTATTCCATTTTTATTTTACTCTGGAACGAATTGCCAAACTCCCACAATACAATATATTGCAAAAACCAAACCAATTGTATCACAACAAATAACGCATTTTAAGCAAACAAATCTGACTATGTGTAGTGAAATGCCTAGCTAATTCATTATTGTAGAAATGTGTTCTTTTGCTGGTTTTCAAAATTTTGTTACCTGGTTCTATTTTCCCCAAATGAGTAAAATGCGACGCTCAGGGATAAACATGTTCATGTCTTTATTTTAAAAGGATTTTACGAAATAATTGCAACATTATTCAACCAACCCAAGATTAGTCTTATTATTTAATTTATTTTGTCACTTACTATTTGTTATTGTTTACACATTTGATAGGTGGTCCTGTCAGATTCAGTTGGTCCTGTTTACCCCACCCACGTGTGAGCTTTTATAGGGGTTGCATAAAAAATCTGTTGAATCTACCTTAAAATTGACAATACATCTTATAGATTAATTAAATGACGTTACTTAAAAATTATATTATGGTCTTGTGAACTAAACAACAGTGCTCACAGCCAAAAAACATAAATGACAGAAAATACCTTTATTATGTCTGCTACGGATTTTCATTGCCGTTTATCTCTATAAATATTAACCAAACTAAAAAATTATTGATGTAAAAAATCATTTTCTTTGTTGAATTTTCTTAGACCCCCAGCTACAGCTCTTGAGCAATTACTCCGTCGGATGGAATCTCATTCCATCGACCGGTTTTGAGCTATTATACTATATATGTTATATCTTTGTTATATCCACATCTCCACTTTTCTGCTCATTTTATATGAGAAAAGCGGAGACATGATAAAGATACGAGGCTCTCATAGAAATGTATCCGCAAATTATGTATATGTGTCAGTATATGTATTCTTACCTTCATACAAATACGACCCATGCACTTTGGTATATAGGGTATATTGTGAAAGTAATCTTTCTTTAGGAAAATTGTTCCTAAATTATTGTTTTATAAAAAAGTGTTCGTGGAAAATATTTTATATAACTATTATAATTATATATTTGAAAATACTGTTTTGTGTTTCACACCTGGGCTTAAAATTACAAATTATTGTCTGTTAAATATAGTATATTAAAATTTTAAGCAAATATTTCTAAACTTTTTTAAAAATTACTTCGTGTCATGAACTAATTATCAATGGTAAATTAGAGCTAGATTATAACTAAAATTTTTGACTAGATGACTCGTATTATCAATACTATATCCAAAACGTCAGTGAAATTGTTGTTTATAGTGTTTATATCTAAAAACATTTTTGAAAATTTTGAAAATTTTTCCATGCTATTTCCATACAAAAAGTTGATTAAATTGCGCACTATCTAAAAGACAATATTATGAGCTAAAACGTATAGAGGATTTTTTTATCAATTTGGAAGCATTTGAGCCCCTGGGAGCAAAGAAATTCGAAAATGTCCATATTAAGGACCACCTTAGTGTGCATAGATGAGCAAGTATAAGATTCTTATTTCCACGTGTGTATCACAAATGTTTTGGATTTATGCTTATATAAAAAGTTTATTATTATTTATAAATCAAGAATTAGTAATAATTGTAAATTAAATAGACTCTATATTGCAAATTCTAAAAAATCAGTTTATAAGCATGAAATGCCTGTATTTTTTCGATTTTTATTGTTTTTCTTTTGCACAAGAATTTATGAAAAACAAAAATATTTTTTTCTTTATTTTGATTAACTGAATAAAAATTCAATTATTATATTTCAATTGCAGCCGATATCAAAGGTCTAATTTGAATTTGAGCAACTATATTGTGCAGACCAACAAACCAATTAAATCAAAACAAACTAGCTGTAAGTGGAATTCTGTCTTGAGGCAATTATGGCATTGTGCCTTAAGGCAAATTGCTGGAACTTTCCGTACCGTAACGAAATGTTCTAGGAATACTGAATGTTTTCAAATAGATTATTATAAATATTGTAACATTGTCTAATATTTATAAGAACTATATAAACTGAATTGCAAAGTTGAAATTATTTGTAAAGTATATTAGAACTATAGTCAGAATCAAAAATAAAATCTGAATTATTTTCGACATATAAAAAAAAAAAAAGTTGGAACAAAATTTTTTTTTCCAAAATTAATTATTTTGTTAAGACAAGTAGCCATTTTTTACATATTTAACTACGTATCTTCGAAATGGCTGGGCCTGCTTTTGCCAAAAACTAATAAACAGTTCCCCCAATCATTACTAATTGAATTTTTTTAGATCATTCAAATCGGATAGTCCGTTCTCTCAAAAAGTCGATTTCTATTTTCTGCACTCTTTGCTCCGTATCTCCGAAACGGCTGGACCTGCCTTTACCAAAAACTAATCAGCTCTTTTCCCTATCAATAGAAATCGAATATTTTTTGAACCATTCAATTTGGTTGATCCGTGCGCCCGAAAACGTGACTGGAAATTTGAATCCATACATACATACACACACACACACACGCATCCATTTTTTCTGAGGTATGCCAAAATGTTCAGAAACCTTCAAAACTTCGAGAAATGTAAAAATTTTTAATTCCGATTTTCGGCCCATTACAATAACTTACCCTACGGGAAGTTAATAACACATATCGAACAAATCACTATCTGAATACGTTCAGTAAAACTCCCACCTAATTCATCATTGTAGATATGTCTTTTTTCTGTTTTATTTATCCTATTATTATTTTTAATTTTAAAGAGATTTGATGAAAAATAGCTACATTATTCATCTAATGCAAAATAAAAATTTCATAGTCACATTTTTACAGAGATAACACAACCGTGTGAATACAACCTTGATATTTTGTCAGAAAATTTTTATTAGTTATTTTAATTTAATTTATCTTTTGTCATTTTTTTTTACTTAATTGAAATTTTTTATTCATCTACTATTTTTAATGTGTACACTTTTACCAGAGTAAAGTGGGGTTAGGTGAGCTTTTTTATACATGGGTTATATAAAAAACTGTTCAATCTAACTTAAAAATAACAATAGTTATTATAAAACAATTTGATAACGTATTCTTAAAAAATATATTACGGTCTTGTAAACTAAACAATAGTGCTCACAACCGAAAAAAGTACTTCTGTTATATATTATCAAATATTACCGTTTATCTCCTGATAACGTCGTCCTCAGAATTAAGGTGATACATCTTTTGTCCACTACTTTCAAAGATTGTTGTTAAAAAAAAATCTTAACCTTACATGTTTTTGATATATCGGTGGTGGACCTTTTTATCTACAGACCTGCAAACCCCGTTCTACGCTACCTAATGAAACTTTCTGAAAATAAAAACAGTTTTTCTTTTTGAAAGCAAAAAAAAAAAAATCTATCAATTCGAAGTTGTTACAATCATTTATATCAATGTCTTTCAAAAAATGCAATCGAACTAGTAAATTGTGAACAAGTCTGATGTCTATACAAAATTTACTGAAGTTTAACATAAAAATAAAAATACCTTTATATTTTTTTAATAAAATGGATTTCAAATATCTTTGATGTGGAAATTGTGAAAATCATTTCTATCAAATGTCTTCAATATATTGTATAGAGTCTCTTATTATTTGCATGTGATCTACAATATTTGATTTACATATGATCTATAATAAAGTGTATTTATAACAATGAACAAATAAATTGTGAACAAGCACTTCATAATTGGATTGTCTATAAAAGATAATCTCCAATGTGAAAATCTCTGTTCTAAATAGAATATCGCCTCGTCCTTCCCTAAGTGTATTTTTGAGTGTGTGCGCGCGTGCTCGAATATCTTATTACGAAAGTACCGTAAATGAATACTCAAGGAAATGAGAGTAGAAATTAGAAATCACAGTACGTAAGCCAATTTGTATTACAGTCTTCTTATGGGCGTGTAATAATGCTCTTAGGGTGCTTTATGTTGTTCTCAGTAGTTCGAAAAGAAAATATCGTCGGTTTTAGTTCTCATCAGATAATAGATAGTTAATTTAAATTATTCACTGCCTTGCAGTTTTTTACATTTTTATTTGCTATGCAAGTGAATTGGATGAATCAGGTGGTAGTTTATGATTTTAAGCTGCAACATTGTATTACATAGTAGGGGAGACCGGGTACGGTAGTGACAGTCGTTACAACAGCTAAACGTATAGTTTAGCTTAGATTTGGAAATAGGTTCTAATGGTGGAAAAATAAAGTATGTTTGTTCGAACAAGTTTGCATTATTGCATTGAGTCAGCGCCCTTTATTAATAGCCTGATCTGTAGACCGCATTTTTTCAAAGAGTCAAAAAAAGTTACTTTGTACGATTTATTTCAATGGAAAATAACTGTTTCTTGATAGCCAATTTGTATCTTATGGGCGTGTAATAATGCTCTTAGGGTGCTTTATGTCGTTCTCAGTAGTCTGAAAAGAAAATATCGTCGGTTTTAGTTCTCATCAGATAATAGATAGTTAATTTAAATTATTTACAGCCTCACAGTTTTTTACATTTTTATTTGCTATGCAAGTGAATTGGATGAATTAAGTGATATTTTAAGATTTTTTGCTGCAACATTGTATTACATAATATGGGAGACCGGGTACGATAGTGACAGTCGTCATAACAGCTAAACTATACTGATTTTTACACATGTTCTAAAGGTATAAAGAAGGAAGTATGTTTGTTCGAACAAGTTTACATTATTGCATTGATCTGTATTGACCTCCATTAGCTTGATCTGTAGACCACATTGCTTTTAAAGAGTCAAAAAAAGTTTTTTTGTTCGATTTATTTCAATAAAAAATAACTGTTGCTAGTATACAGATAGATCACTTTGTTTGTTATTTTTCTGTAAGTTGAATATTACTTAAAATTTCACTATAGATCTGGTAGAAATATTGCAAGCGATATTACATAGGAAATTAATACAAATCCCGATAGTCAATCCACATAATATTCATAAGTTCACAAAAATTATAAAAATTGGCCGAAAATTGAAAATGAAAATTTTTGCAAATCTTCACGTTTGAAAGGTTTCTGAACATTTTGACATACCTACGGGAGACCGGGTACGGTAGTGACAGTCGTCATAACAGCTAAACGTATAGTTTAGTTTAGATTTTGAGATAGGGTCTAATAGTAGAAAGATGAAGTATGTTTGTTCAAATATGTTTCCATTATTGCATTGAGTCAGCGTCCTCCATTAGCTTGATCTGTAGACCACATTGCTTTTAAAGAGTCAAAAAAAGTTTTTTTGTTCGATTTATTTCAATAAAAAATAACTGTTGCTTGTATACAGATAGATCACTTTGTTTATTATTTTTCTGTAAGTTGAATATTACTTAAAATTACACTATAGATCTGGTAGAAATATTGCAATCGATATTACATAGGAAATTAATACAAATCCCGATAGTCAATCCACATAATATTCATAAGTTCACAAAAATTATAAAAATTGGCTGAAAATTGAAAATGAAAATTTTTGCAAATCTTCACGTTTCAAAGGTTTCTGAACATTTTGGCATACTTACGGGAGACCGGGTATGGTAGTGACAGTCGCCATAACAGCTAAACGTATAGTTTAGTTTAGATTTTGAGATAGGGTCTAATAGTAGAAAGATGAAGTATGTTTGTTCAAATAAGTTTTCATTATTGCATTGAGTCAACGCCCTTCATAAACATGATATGTAGACCGCATTGCTTTTAAATAGTAAAAAAATGTTTTCTTGGTCAATTTCTTTTAATAATAACTGTTTCTTGTAAACAAATAGATCACTTTGTTTGTTATTTTGCTGTAAGTTTTGACGTAGATGATTTAGCTCAGTCATAATGATTATTTGTTTTCAAAAGTGTGCATTGGGTACGTTTGTAACATGTGGTTTAAGATCTTGTTCATTTCGGGTGAAGATTTAACAGATAAAGAAAAATCTATGTTAACTAGCGATAAGACAAAATTCTAAAGACAAAGGGAAAAAATCTCGTTAACATTGTTTTAAAAATTATGTTTTATTATATATTGATATATTATATTCATGAGCATTTTTTTAATGATTATGTTGTGTTGTGTTTCATATTTATGACAATAAAAAATGTTTAAACTTATTTTGATTTGACCTATTTTTATTTATGTCACCACCGTTCTTTAGGTATACACGGTTGTGACATTCGCCATTTTCTTATATGATTTCATTTTATGACTAATCGATCGTATTTAAAGACAGTATTTTAGTATTTCTACGTAGACAAATTTTAAAATTACCATTTAATTTATTTTTTCCCAGCTAACTGGTGTAAATTAACAAAATTTTGACTAATCAAACCGTATCAAACAAATGCAACGGTACCCAGTCTCTCCCCTATTTTTGCATGCAGAAAGTTTTATGATCTTAGTATTAGTAGTTTGAAAAGAAAATATGGTTAGTTAATAATACCCCATTATTTTCTGGATAATAGATAGTTAATTTAAATTATTTGCAGGGACAAATTTTTGGACTATTTTGATTTTAATTTATTGCACATGAGATACTAATTGTGATGAATAAATTGGTGCGTAAGCAATTTTTCAATTAATTGTTACAACAATGTATGCATTTACAATTACTTGAAAGTTTATTTTTTATTTTTACTGGTCATCTTGCGGGCGTGTAATAATGCTCTTAAAGAGCTTTATATAATTTTTAGTAGTTTGAAAATAACGAAATAGGAATCCGTTGTCGACATAAAATAATCGACAATAGATAACTAATTTAATTTATTCGCCGTCATGCAATTTTATACATTTTGATATGATATTTAAGAAATGTGATTGAATATAATGAATTTTGCTAAATTATTATTGGATCTTGCTACAATGATGTATACACCGTACCAATTTGATGTGATACTACATACATTAGTGTGTCTACGAATTTGTGTGCATATTCACTTGTGGCAATATTGATGTATACAAAATACATTGAAATATCTCATAACGCTTAGAGCAAAATCTTTTATTTGAGAACTGTACTTCTGAACATTTCAAAGGTCAAAATCTACCCGTGCGATTCGATATCTCATACGCATCACATATCAAACAGATCAAGTCGAAATACAGACGCTCAGGGGTGAACTTATATAAGAATATATATATACTTTTTCCTTTTCGTCTTGTGAATTAAAAGAAAATGCCTATCATAAATCTCCATTGCTATGTTTTATTCAGAAATATCAGCTAATTCTATACAATTCTGAAGATAATTTAACACTTCAAAACTAAATATACATGCAAACACCGCTGTGTAACTTATTAAAGCTTATATTCAATTTTTAATTGAATTTTCACAAAATTTCATTTACAAAATGAAAAAAAGATTTGGCAAAAAGACCTTGATGTAACATGAATATATGCATTGTGAGTAATGCATGTTTTTGGTATATTTTTAATGAAAGTGCGACTGTTCATTTTCTTTTTACATGGTTGTTTATTGAGTTTTATGTTGGTTAGACACATTTACTTATTTGTCCATGAATAATCTAGTGTCAACACATACGAATGTAAACTTAAATACCCTGTTAAAATGATTAATACTAAAATAATTATAAAATTACGAATAGCTTTACAAAAATAGCAGTAAATAATTAACAGTTACTCCCTGTATTTATGATATAGATTGTAAGATGTAATTGGGAAAATACATCTTTTACATAGTTTTTTTTATATTATATAGTACTATTTTAATTTGTTCACCTGTCCTGTAATAGACGACAAGCCTAAACTTTATTATACAGTACAAGAGTAATTTGTACACCTGTCCTGATATGGGCAACAAGCAAAACTGTAGAAAAAAAAATATGTTTAATATCCAAAATCTTATGACCAAGTAATTTTGAAAATTTACATATTTTATTATAACTAGGATGTTCTATTTTAACTTTCTCTAACTAATATTTACATGAAAGTGTTTCTAGAATAATTAGGATTAATCATTGTTGCATTTGAAATAAAGTAAATAAACTAAATAGCGATAAATTACCACTTAAATGGTAAACTAATGCGATATGTATTAGTATTATAATCCTTTTTAAATAAAACTATTCATTCTTGAGTAAAGTTAGCATTGATAATTTTGGTTTTATCTAAATCTAGGTATTTGCTTATAATTTTTTTTTACTTTATTAGATCTAATAATGAATAACCTTCTCTACATTCAGTTAATAATTCTCTCTAGATAAAGCAGCAATCTACAAGCAAAATTTTAATACAAAGTTATAAGAAGTTAAACATTTTTTACTAATTGCAAAAAAGCTATACTTGTGAATGAGTTAGACTTTAACGAATTCACATGCAAAATTAATTAAAATTAAAATTAATTAAAAAATTAATCTTTGCACTTAGTTTACGAAAATATATTAAAAATAATTTTCATCACATTTAATTAGTTTTACGTGAATCAAATCTACATTTTTAAAGTAATTTTGATAAAAAATTTAAAAATCACAAAAAAGTTACAAAAAACCAAATACATGCACAAAAACTTAACTTTTAATCACTTTCTCTTTCAAATAAATATACTTATAATTTTAATTACAAAGAAATCTACACGTGTACCTGGTATATCTTTGTTTCACATTATTGGTTTTAATTTTGAATAACTTTATTCATTTCCGAAATTACTCATTCTATTTAAACTAGAAGGAAGTTGCTCTAGAAATATTACAAACTAAAAAAATCCAATATTTCCATATTCGAAGCCAGAAAATACTAATTGCAAATTTTTAATCATATGTTTGACAAAAACTATACATGCAATTTAAATTACAAACAATTTTTTATGTATTTTGAGAATCTTCGTTATTACGTCTTTGAATCAAAATTTTATTGAACTTTCGAATCATCCTATGTAATATGAGAAGAAATCGTTCGCATAATGTTTTATGCAAAAACATTAAATAGTAATGGTCCTGAAATGGTAATTCAGGAAATAATCATAGCACAAAATACTAAGAAACATTTCACTTAATCAAATGTTTTGACAAAAGCTATACACATAGTTTTAATAACCAACAAACTCATATGGTGAATTTCTATACTTAAGACCATGGATCTATAGTTGAATTATCATTTCCATTTCCAGATAATCTTTCTATTTGAACTTATCTTAAGCCTATAATATTTTATAGAGTTAGGTTTGACTATCAAATCTATCACCATGAGAAGTTTCATCAAAATCCCTAAAGAGTAAATATGAGGGTTCTCTTGCGAGCAAAAATGGTTAAACTATATTATAAACACAAATTTTATACATAAATCTCAATACAAGAAATATTGATTACAACTATTGTTTTTTTGGATGTTGTTTTGATTGATTTACTTATGAAGGACCAATTGTATATTGATAACTGTATACATTTATTTTATAAGTTATAATAGTATTTACAATAATTTTAATATATTTTTGATTACGTATTGATTGATTTGATTTTGGTTTGATTTTCGATTGATTTTTTTGTTTATATCAATATAACCGCATGCTTTGATTGGCGCGAACAACTATGTTGCACTTAATAGAATATTTAGACAGAAACTGTCCATGCAATTTTAATTACGAAAAAATTCGAATGTGCTCGAATCTTTGTTCTCACATCCTCGGATCTAATTTTGAATAACCTTGTCCGCTTGATCATTCTATCTGAACTAAGTACGAGTACATAACAGATGATCTTCTGTGCATACATAATAATATTATACAACACATTTCGTAATGTGTATGTATCTCCGTTGTTGGTCACATGATATATTGACCAGAGATCAGAAAAGGTCAGATCTGCGTAACACAGTGCCTATTACCTAGGACTCGCCCTCACCTATAGGAAGGAGCTGCCAGAATATATTTACTCTTGGCAACTTTGTCAAATGGCAAGCTAGTGATAAAGGACCTTGAAAATGATAAAAAAAAGTTTATAGCTGGAGGCATTATATGTTGACACGTGGATTTGACGTGAGAATCACATAGTTATGGATATATGATATTTTTGGTATAATGCTGGATATGGATTGAGTTGTAGACATGTATGTGTGTACCTGTATTAAAGTTTACATGTGGGTGGGGTAAAATGGACCTACTGAACATTTACCCTGACAAAGGTATGAACAATAAAATATAGTAAATAAAAAGTAAATTTTACAAGTGATAAATTAAATAAATAGTTACTCCAACTTAGCTGAGGAATATTTCTGACGAAGTACCAGATCAAGGTTATATACAGTATTGTTTTTTGTGAATAATATATGGAAGATAATTATATTGTGCAATGTTAAAATGACGTCGCTATTATTTCGTAAAATTCCTTTAAAATTAAAATTAAGAAGTTGGATCTCTATACTCTGTGGAAGTCCCATTTTATTCAGCCAATAGGGTAAAAAGGGACAAATGATAAACTAGAAAAAAATTACTAAAAATCATATTTATATAACTAGGAATTATCTGGTATTTTACTAAATATAGTCCGATAGTTGTTTGTTTTATGCGAATTATGTGTTATGATGTAAGTTCACTTGGTTAAAGCAGTAAAACTACTTAAAGTCAAATTGGATCTTTAATTAATATATTGTTAATTAATTTTGTATCAGTTGAAAAAATGCTTTTGTAAAAGCTATACTATTTAGATTAGAGCTTAGTAACAAAACATTTTGAAAAAATAACATATTGAAGTCCATAGAAGCAACAAGCGGTTGTAAAATAGTTAAAATAAGTGTAGATGAACATGAAATGAGTTTCTCGTTTTAAACTATTCTGTCTTGGGTGTTGGGTAGTTGCTTAATAAAACATCTACAGCCTACATAAAAATCATCATTAGTCACTAAAAGTCGACTTATTGATATTTCGATCAAAATTTTAATACACAATCAAGTAATGATAATCCACGAAATACTCATTGCAAAGACGTTACACTTAATCAAATGTTCTGACAACAACTACTTAATGCTCGGTATATATTTGCCGTTAGGAATTACTGCCGAGAATTTAGTAGTGATTTTATGTACATATAGTTGGTACTTAGAATAATCCGCTCATAATCTTAGTGATGCTGTATGAACAGATACATGAGACGATATATAGTATACATATATAAATATATATATATATATATATATATATATATATGTATCAGCTATTTAGATTCCTGATCAAAATTTTAATAGATAAATTCTTAAAGATATCTATTTTGTGCATTACCCATATCTGACATCGTTTAGCAGCTAAATCTAAGACAATATTCACAAAAATATTATATACTAGGTAGTAAGACACAGAAAAATCTAATTTTATGATTCTTATAAAAATGAGTTAGTAGAGGATTAATTTTATTTAACCAAATGCTAGTGATATTCGTATGGGATAAAAACATTTGGATACACAAACCGACGAAAGAATAAAATTGTGTATTTGCAAATAATAAAATACTGTAATATTTATAACAAAAAATACATGTAGCTAGTTCAAAATTTAAATTGTTTCAGTTAAACCACAATGTTATTAGGAGGAAAGTAATGAAGTTTTTTATACTAAAAAACAAATTATTGAATAAGGATTAAAATTTGTAAAATTGGAGAATGAGTATAGTTGAATTTGAAATTTATATCTATATTATTTTTTATAATTCACAAATAAATGCAAATACGAGAAAAACACTTATAGATGTTTTTATACAACAAGCTTATGTATAGAAATATGTATCCAACACAATAATATTGAGATGTTCCGCCAGTTTCGGTGTGTAATAAGATGGCGTGATTGCAAAATTTGATATAAATGTTTTTTTTGCTTAATAATCTATTTGCATATTTGCATATATTCATGTTACACTCAAAATTTTGTATGTATATATACATGTATATATGTAGTAATATATGCACATCCATATATGTGCTTATATGTACGTTTTTGTATATACACTATATACATGTACTTGCGTATATGTTCGTATATATAATTGTGTGTACATGAATATATGCATATATGCATATCTATGTATGTGTATGTAGGTGTGCATATGTATGTGCATGTATATATACATAATATTTTTTAACATTTGTTGAAGCAATACATTCCCATTTTTCGTAAATTACCAATGCAAGAGTCATAAAAAAATATTTTTGCCTAAATTCCGTACATATCCCTTACATCTGGCCGACAGGACTCCATATCAGTGTGTTAAAGTCTTGTGAAGTCAAAACATTTACAAATATCCTCGGGAAAATATCGAGTATTTTTAACAAAAAATATTAGTGATATGGATATATAAATTATTACAGGTAAATAATTTTTGCTTCTCAATTTTATATAAAACCTTTGTTAGTTAATTTTTGTTACTCTTTACACTGGTACATAATCCATTCCTTTATAACTTTTCTAAATAATCTGTAATGACCATCATTAATTAATGTTAATCAATAGTTTTAAAAATCATTGTCTTTGACAGAATAAACCTGATGATGAAACGTATCTAGTTCCGAAACGTCGTTATTAAACATCTTCAAAAAACCAATTGTTTTTTATTATTGGATTAATTTGACTTATCTATTGAATATATATATATATATATATATATATATATATATATATATATATTTATATGAGTAAGTTCTTCAAGGGCATACATCAAATAAAAGATACAGCCTCGGGCTCTGTCACATAAACTACGTTCTCTGTGCAAAATATATTATATATTTCACAAATATTTTGCCATACTCTGTTCAACAAATTAATATATAAAAAAACAAGTTAATGTATATATGATAGTGCAAAATTGTGTTCCTAGCGCTAGCTACTGATGTAAGACCATATTTATATCCACTGATGATGACATAAAATACTATGTCGAAACGTTTGGAAAAATTAAAGATTAACTTCTAAATCTTTGCCTTTTATTTGATGTATGCCCTTGAAGAACTTACTCATATTTCTCAACATCAAAATTAACTACTTTAACATATATTTATATATATATATATATATATATATATTTGTGTGTGTACGCATTACCATCTTGTACATCTCCTCCTCCTGCATAGTGTTAAAGTTATAATAGCGTCTGGGTTAAGTATCAAAATATACAAGATAACCCTTCTCCTGCTTAATAAATCGCAAATCCGCCGACAAGGCCTAAGAATATCTAAATGTCTGTGGCTTTCAATAATACTAAACGATATACAGAGGTTTAATAATCAAATTAAGTTGTGACATTTCACACGCATGACAATTGAATTTTGCTGTGAGACGACAGCATGCGATTAAGGAAATCGACTGAAACAATATAGAAGATATTAGACTGTATGCTCCCTCGGATCGTATAAGAAACAAAGGGTTACAGATATGCCGGTACGTAGGAGTAGATGATGAGACAGTATTCATATGTGATTTGAATTAATAGCGTTTTACATAGAAGGCTTAAGATACATAGTGTTATGTTTTAGAATGTGAGGAATGAAACCAATACCACATTAATCATTAATAGGAAGTTTTTTTAAGTACCTTTTAGTATACCATGTCTTACTGAGAATATCATCATGTGTTGTACCGATAATGTTTAACTAGTGGTGCATGGTATCATGCCTTATGGCAAATTGCAGCACCAGAATTATATATTTGAAAAAAAAAATCAACAAGTAAATTGTTTCAAATATTTTTAAATAGATAATCATAAATATTATATATTTTTTTGCTCATTTATCATATAATGCCCCCCATGTTAGATTGAATGGTGATTTGGTTTCTGTATCCAATGTTGTTAAATCTCTGGGAATACATTTAGATAGAAGACTAACCTGGCATGAAAATATTCTAAAGAAGCACCAGCAGCTTGAATTAATACGTAGGCAACTAAATTGGTTAATGGGCTGGAAATCACAAGTCACAACAGAAAATAAACTCCTAATATACAAGACAATTATTAGCCAGTATGGTCCTACGGCCTACAACTATGGGGTGCGGCCAGTAAATCGAATATAACTATTTTACAAAGGTTCCAAAATGAAATTTTCAAAGAAATAGTGAACGCTCTAAAATACGTTCCCAATTGGTTGATACATCAAGATCTCAGAATTATAGAAGAAGAAATTAGTCTTTACTGCTCCAAATACAAAAGACGTGTAAGTCATCATACAAACAAATTAGCGTTAGATCTAATCAAGCCTTTACCACCAAAGCGTCTCAAAAAAAAATCTGCAATGATTTACTACAAAATATTACATAACATCTAAGAAGGTGCTATCGCTGGATAGCGATTCTTCTCACGCAGTCAAATAATATCAAAAGTCAAAAAAAAAAACAAAAAATTATCATATAATGACAAAACAAATGGTGTGTGTATATGCATGTGTAGATATAATTTTTCGTCTACGTTTTCGGGCGCAAGGATCAACCAATTTGAATGGTTTAAAAAACATTTGATTTTTATTGACAGAGAGATGTGTTGATCAGTTTTTGGCAAAAGCAGGTCTAGCCGTTTTGGAGATACGGAGCAAAAAGAGTGCAAAAAATAAAAATCGAGTTTTTGAGAGAACTGAGCTGAGCATTCGCTTCGAATGATCCAAGAACATTCACCTTGTATTGATGGAGAGAAAAATTACATTGGCATTGATAGTTTTTAGTACCACTTTATATGAAGAAAATGGTACAACATAGCGTTGCTTTAATAACGAACTATTTTACTGGATTTTAATTTGCTCGTTAAGCTACAAGGTCTTTGAAGTTTGATATAAAAACACAACCTAAGCAAATTCTATTATTTAATTATTACTAAAAGATTGCCAGATAAGCAATAAAAGTAAATTCATACAAATGATTCTAAAATAATAGCGAAAAGTTTTCAAAAAGCCTATATTTTAATAATTTCTGTTTTATAAATTCGCCCAATCTTCTAATTGTAAACTATTGCTTACTCAACTAAACATTTCTATTTTATGGTACCGGATATTGAAATTTGTTTAAATTGAAAAAATACGACTTAGGCAGTGGTAAAACAATATTAGTTTTTGGCGAAGGCAGGTCCAGCTGTTTCGGCGATATCGAGCTAAATTTGTAAGAAATAGCAGTTTTTGAGATTCAAATCCGAACCGATTTGAATGATTTAAAAAGCTTGTGTTGACAAAAAATTGCTTTTGGCTAAGAAAAAATAAAATGTTATTAATTTTTAATTAATTTTCAAAAAAAAAAAATTTTGTATATCGAAAATAAATCTTTAATTTTAATTTCATTAACTTTAATTTTAATTTTAGCAAAAGTTCTAAAGTTTAATTATATACCTCAAATAAATAATTTCATCTTTGCCATTCTGTTCATATAATTCTTATAAATATTAAACGATGTTCTTCATTTTAAATCCTATTGATTAAGTTTTGTTTATTAATTTTTTTGTAATAAATATTCAACCGTTGTCGTCCAATTGAAAAGTTCTTATATTTTTACAATATTTTTAATAATCTATTTGAAAACATTCAATATTCCTCGAATATTTTATTACGTCCGGGACGTTCCAGCAATTTGCCTTAAGGCACGATGCTATACAGTACTTTATAAATACCTTTATACCACTTGATCTATTTTTATTTTATGAGTAAGTATATTTACTCAAATAGCCAATAAACAAAAGATATTATTTTCAAGCAATCTGGGCAAATGAATGAAGAAAATATTTCTCATTATCCTAACGATTGCAAGAGTAAATTCTGTTACCAATTATAGTATCAAGAAATAATATTCACCTATATGTACGTAATTGCTAATCCAGAAAGCCACATGTTTCTTATGACCCGTAATTGTTTGACTATCAATCAATTGAGAACAATGTTCGGTAGCCGAGGAAGCTCTCGCGCCCTCTGCTAGATATTTGTAGTATGTGTTCGCTCACATATCAATCAATCCAGGCTGATCTGAATGTGACTATGCTCATGTCTGTATATGGTCCAGTGGATCAGGCATTTATCTTCGTATTCCTTTGTATATATGGGAAACCGGGGCACAGAGGTATGAAATGGTAGTTGCGCTAATCAGGAATTTCGTGACCTTTTGATATATTCAAGATTGACTAATACCATTGAGAGGCATCTTATTACATAGGCAATGAAATTATAAAACATCCATGTTGTTTCTGTCCTTAGAATGTATTCGATAATACTTTTATTTCAAGAAAACCAGCCAATTAAAAAATATAGTATTTTTCATCACTCTTTCCATTTAATTTTAATTACTAAAGTTATTTCCGCATCAGTGATCAGTGATTCTTACGAGGTTGCTATCGGGAGTAAACGACAATGTTTAAAAATCCATAACAAAAGTATTTTCTTTTTTTGTTCGGTTTTTTGTCGTGAGCACTGTTGTTTAGTTTACAAGACTTTGATATAATTTTTAAATACGTGTTATTTAATTGTTTTGTAATATGTATTGTTAATTTTAAGTTAAATTCCATCTTTTTTGTATAACCTCTTTAAAAGCTTACTCCTGTTTAGAGAGAAAAGGACGTTCTGACATATTACCCTGGATAAAGGTGTGAACTGTAACAAATAGTAAATAAAAAAGTATATTAAATTTAAAAAGCCATCTTATAAGAGATAAGTTAAAGTATTAATTATTCCAACTCTGCTGATGAATATTTCTGACGAAATATCAGATCAAGGTTATATACAATGTTACCTTTAAAAAAATGTACCCATATATATTGTGCATTGGTTAAATATGTTCTATTTCGTAGAAAGCCCATTAAAATTAAAATAAAACATTTAACCTTTTGCATCTTGGCCATCTCAATTTACCCATTACCAATTTACCCAATTTACCATAGTGTAAAAAGGACTAGGTTACAAATTTTTGACAAACAGTAAACAAAAGATTTTTCTATAATGATGAATTAGCTGAGGTTTTTACTGAACATAGTCAGATAGTTGTGTGTTTGACATGTGTTATTTGTTATTATATAATTATTTTAGTGTTCACAATATAATTGCTCGTCGAAGTCCTTTGCGCCTCGCCCTAGCCTATATTATCACCATATATTTTTTATATATTGTAAAGATAAACTAGATGGGATGAGATTTTAAACTAGCATAGCATTGAGGAACTTCTATAAATGATGAAACGTCTCACTGTAATCTAAAAATTTCAGGATATTAAGCTATACCATAACCCAATATGATGCCGCTTAATATCTAGGATATGAATAAAGCAAAAAAGTGACTTTCCCTTCGATAAGCCCCTGTCTCGCCTAAACACGTCTGTGACAAACACACATCCGTGTGCGTGCACATGAGTTAGTGTTTATATCATGAGATTTTCGTCTACTTGACACGTCAGCAAACAAACGAGCCGACGAGAGAGACTGCCAGGCTGCCAGATCTCGCTCGCTCCTTCAAAACTCGCCGAAGGCTGCACGGGGATAAAGTTATCATGTCACAGGCGAAAAACATTGAAGATTTTTCCACGCGGCGTAGAGTCGAGACAACCGGAGAAGGGACAGGGCATGCGATGTTTGGCATTATAGACGGATCACCGGTGGAAGGAAAACGATGGAAAAATCATTCAAAATATGTATAGTTGAAATATGTATTTAGATACAAACTTTGTTTCCAATGAAAATTTAGGGCTCGCTCGTAGGTAAGTGGCTAGAACGACTGGACCTGGAACAGGGATACCGGGTTCGAATACTCTTCGAGAAGCCTGTAGCCAAGCAGTAGTGACAACGGTTTTCACTTGCTTGGAAATGTAGATAACAATATGTTTCCAAGTGATACGGCATTGCTGCACCAATAAAAATTCATCACTATTACAATAATTGTAATAATAAAATTCATCATATAGAGATGACACAACTGTTCAGGCTGCCATCTATAATAACGTAGTGTGTAAGTAATTCATCACAAATAATTGCTGTTAAAACTATAAAAAATTGCCCTTTCCGGACATTGCTGCATCAAATAATAATTTTTCAGATAATTTTTTATGAATTTTTTTAATCTTGGTTTGTTTAAAGGTTTTGAAAATTTTGAAAACATTTAAAACGTTTTAAATTTTTTTAAAGTCTTCGACTATCTTTTTGATTTATTTTTTTAAAGCGAATGCGCTACGTAGCTGTTTTATAGACGAATTATCAAGGTACGAAAAAGTCTCATGGCAATGTTATGGTTAAATATTATAGATTTTGATACGGAACCTTTAGAAATACTAACAAATTTTATACTTATTATTAAAATCTCTATGTGTAACAATCATTTTTGACGGCCAAATATCATTATTTTAAACATTTTCTATTGGATCTTCGAAATCGCTGGATCTGCCTCCCCAAAAATTTAATCACATCTTTATTTTGTCTATACAATAAAATGTTTTTTATTTCATTCATATCGGACGCTCTGTTCTCTCAAAAACTACCTTGCCACTTTCTCAACGGCTGGACCTGCCTTTGTCAAAATAGAATCAGAACGTCCCAGGAGAACATAATTTTTAATAATTTAAATTGTTTGATCAGATCTTGAAATTGCAGACAAAAAATTGTATACGCACATACATGCATACATACTATACACACACAATTTTTTCTGAGGTCAAAATGTTCAGAAACCCCTGAAGCTGATTCAACAAAGAGAATAAAAAAATACTTAAAACTGTATAAGTAAAATGCATAAAAATAATAATTAAAAATAATAAGTAAATAAGCTTTATACATATAATATCTTATTATTGATAATAGTGTCATACGCGAATAATAAGTAGATGGCATTAATGAACACAAATAAAATTGGCAAAAAACTCTGTTACAGGCTGTAATTTACAGCAAAAAGTTCATGAAATTGCAAAAGTTAAATGTTTAAAAACAAAAAGAGTATTTTAAAATATGTCTCCATATCGAATCGTCAAAATGATAGTATACAAATTAATAGAAAATAATAAAACTAATAAATTTATTATGTTCTGTAAGTATAAAATATTTATAATTACTTTAGTAAAAATCTTATAAATCAATTGTCCTTTAAATTTTTATTGTAAATAATATTTTCAATTGAAATTCTGTTTTTTTCACATACTTCTATTCGTAAAAATCATATGTTAACTTTGTTATCATTAACTCAAATTTCAAATAGGTAATAGAAGTAGAATGTAAAAATAGAAATGTTATATTAATGCTATATTACGGGTAAAACTATTGAAAAACTAAGTATTTGCTGTGCGATTGGGCGCTTTACACATTAAAGCTAGATTCACCTTAGTGTTATCAATGACACATCAGGCAGTTGCACTTATGATAAAATTTTTATTTGAGTTTTCGTGCGTTCCGGAGGTTAAGTTTTATGTGTAACGAACGCCTGATAGAACATCAAAAACCTAGCTTTTTTGAATTTTGTTACTAGCAACTTATACGAAGATACACCCGTAATATAACAGTCCCATAGCATATTTATGATAATGCTATGTTATTCGAGAATTTGCCCCTCAAAATCCACAATAACCTTTTACATAAAGTCCCTGAGGACCGAATCTGCCGCATAAGAAAAAATATTGACAAAATATTAGATAGAATATTAGATAGAATATTGACGGTTGGTGTGCAGTCAGGCAAATTTCTAAGGTTGTCTGATAGAAAACATAACCTAGAAGCCGCACTAATGTCAAAAAAAAACGATGTTAGATAACAGTGTGTTTCTGATAAAGCTTCATAACATACGAGTGACGTTGCAGTTTATGTGTAAAAGACCTAAATGAACAGCAAATACATGACATTCAGTATGATTCTCTAGCAGAAAAGTATGGAAGTCAGAGCGTAACATGGCCTTGCCGTAACATTTTCCTATTATGCGGCAGAATCGGTCCCTTAATAACTAGTAATGTATGGCATCGTGCCTTAAGGCAAATTGCTGGAACTTTTTGTGGCGTAACGAAATGTTCAAAAAATATTAAATGTTCTCAAATAGATTATTTGCTTACTGTAACTTTCATTACAGATATTTATTTTATAGACAAAATATAAGAGCTTATATGTTGGAAAGTTAATAATAAAAATTATTAATGAATTTCTTGACCTAGCTCTCGGTCTATTCCCACAGGATAAGATATGAAGAGACTCGTTTGAAAGTATAAGAGAGACGGAAAAGAATTTTTCCGAGCGGAACTAAAGCATAACCGAATATATAAAAGTCAGCGTGCGAAGGGTGGCGCAGTGCAAACCGTTACGGTGCCGTTGAAACTAAGTCACCTGCACACGCGGCAAACTGACGGTTCAGCGTTCAGAAGCGACGCTTGTCAGGTAGTATTAATGTGGAGAGCAAGATTGCAACCGAAGTACTGCTACTTTTAATTTATTTTCGCGCTGCAATGAGAAATTGTACTGTTAGTTATTTCTAGTATTCGAATACAAATGTGGTTGCGCAATGAGAATCTAGACTGGAATTGGAAGTGAAATCTTGAAGCCAACATCATAATTAACCATTTTCAATTAATAATTGTTTACGAAATTAATTAAATGGACTATTTAAATAATCAGTCAACCTGGTTTCGAATTTTTTATTATGCCTCTTAGTAAGTTGACCATACGTCTCGGATTGGCTGGGACAGTCCCGGATATCGACCTTGTGTCTCGGGTTATTTTAAAAGCATGATTTGTAAGGGATTTAGATCTTTTGTACCGGATTGTCCCGGTTTTTTGAACATTAACAGATGAATTAACAAAAATCATGAAAACAAATAAACAAGTGCTAATTTTTTCAAAATATTTATGAATAAAATTGAATAGAATATTATACAAGGCTCAAAATCGAGAAAAACATAAAGATCGATATAAGATGTAATATCATAGATGAAAAAGTATGACACATAATCGAATAATAATGTTCTTACTAAAAGCCCGCAATTCTTATAAAAAAATATATACAAAAAAACTATTATTATATACTCCCCGTCCCGGACTAGCATAACTAAAAATTGACGTCTTGGTTTTAACTTTGGAAAATATGGTCACCTTACTGTTAGCTCATTTCTGGTGGAGAACATAGTTCTTCAAATATTTTTTAACTTCCCGTAGGGTTAGTTATTGTAATCGTCCCAAAATCGAAAATGCAGTTTTTTGGAATGTTTTACGTTTCAGATGTTTCTGAACATTTTGACAAACCTTAGAAAAAATGGGTACGTGTATGTGTGTATGTATGTATGTTTGGATACAATTTGAAGTACATATCAGTACATATGCAACAATAAGTCTGGAAAAATAATTAAATCAACTGAAAATATAGTTTTATATTTAAATGGAATATCCAAAATATTTAATATTTAAAGCTTTTCTCAATAAATTTCTGCAATTTTGATTGGGTTTATTAAATTGTTTGGCAGAATAAAGTACACTACACTGCAATTATAAAATGCACTCAATAAATTTTATAATTATGTTGATGTTAATTAATATGAATACTGTGAATATTTTGTGGCAAAATATCTGATAAAAATTTAAAATATTTGAAAATTTGTTGAGCTGTGCATAGAATTATTTCGTTTATTTTTATATTCAAAAATGTATTGAAAGTTTAAAGCACGAATGTTTTATAATATTGCATTGCACGTATAAAAGAAAAAAAAATTCTACACAGATTCTAAGCTGCGAATCTTATTTTTTTATGCATAATTTTTCAATATTCCAACTGTGTCTTCATGAAAATTTATAGAGGCTTACGTCATTTTGTTCCACATACGCTTATAACAAACTATAAGAGTACTATTTTATTATAAATATTCATCAGATTTAGTTATTTATATTCATATGAAATCACCTAAAATATTTCCAAGAGAGTTTTTGAATTTTGCTCATGCAGTTCCTTTAAATTTTTATAATAACATATATTATCTTTACATGTTTGATAATAATAACAATTTATATTTATTGAATTTACACTAAAGATTTATAATTGATCGGTTTGGTTTGATTCATTTCATATAAACATGAAAGCGTCATAAAATAGCTAGTTTTAAAATCAATTTTTTGGGGTAAATGCAGAGTACATTTCACTTATCTAATAAATTTTTTAAATAAATAAAACTTACTTATCTAATAAATTTTAAATAATCATAAACATCCAGAATAAGATTTTAGTAATCCCCTTTAATAACTTTACAAAGTGTCAACTTAGGAAATGGACAAGTTGCAGTTTAATAGGTTCTAAACAATATAAATACATTATCACCAAATAAACAAATTATGTTGAAACTGTGTTTTATTTTCTAGAATGAACTTGCACAAATACTGAGTGTTAGTCTAAACCTAACTTTTAATGTTTATTTTGTATTCTTCAATAAATATTTACCACATGAATTTCTTATATGCACATGATAAAAAAAAGTAATACGCCACAGTTTCTAAGCTGCGAATCATAAATTTTTGCGCATAATTTTTCAATATTCCAACTGCGTCTTCATGAAAATTTACATAGGCTTTCGTAATTTTTTTTCCTTATACGCTTATATCAAATTCTCTCTCATTGCTTTTTATGCGTACCTTTAAATCTTGAAAACACTACCCCGCTTTTTCTCTGAATTATTAGGTTGTTTTTTCTTATGAATGCATTTCTCTGCACTTTTCTATTTAAAAATAATATGGCCATAAATAAACCGAAGCCTGACGACGTGACTCTAACAATAAATTATAATGAAAGCGGTAGGAAAGTTGGAAGAAATTGGGATTTTTATAGAAAATTGGTGTTTTCCATTTCAATTTGAACAGATTCAGATATACTCATATATTTCATACGTAAAATATATTCCACTTTGATATATCTTATATATAAAAATCTACTGTATGTGTGCTGTTTCTAAACTGCTCCTAAACGGCTATTCGAATTTTGATAAATCATTTTAGAGTGTGTCAATGTATATATAATAGTAGTTGTGAACTGATATAAATAAATATAGTAATCATAGAGAAAAAAATGCTAAAATTGGAAAAAAAATGTTTGACAAATGAGATGAGAACTATCAAAAATCAATTCAATTAAAATTTGATCTTCGATGATATGTCAAATTATGAGTTTAACATGTTATTTAAAAACTATTACTGCCATAAAGCAATTCGGATATGCTCGAGATTTCTGATTAAATATAAATAATAAAATAAAATTATTGTGACAGTTATTTATATAGTCAAATGTGATGCTAAATATATCTTCTTTATAGAAGGTACATTAGGTAAACTAGTTAGGATTTTTTTTTAAAGAAATCCTTATAAATATTGAATCTCGAGTGACCAATGCATTCAAAATCTATCTATAATGTGTTTATCTGATTAAATTGGCAATTTTATAATTACTTGCATGAATTAGATTATTAGCAATATTAAAATATAATTATTCAATTTATTCCTGAATATTTAATATATTAAATCAACCATAGTCATGTTGTAGTGAATACTTTTGAAACACTGTAAATGTTTTAGACGTTTCGCCATATAGCCATGTATAATGTATATTTAATACTTCAATGAATATTCTAATGCTCTTATATGGGCCCAACGAGCACGTGTATGTAAGAAGGATATAAGTTTAGTAATATAAAATGAAACGACTTCTGAGGATAACATTCTGAGTATCAAAAGTGTACTTTATGCATTACTTATTAAAACAATATTTATTTTATAGTAGGAACATGTGGAAGCGTAGGGTCACATTTAATCACCAAGGACTTTGAATAGTTTGATATGGAAGTTAAATTAATTTTTTTAGTTAACATTGGTAATGCTCTTTTTTAAATGGCTTTGGATTACGTTTTTATGTTAACATAATTTCATTAAATATTTGTAAAGAAAATAAATACCTAGAAAATATCACAAAGTCTGATATACGAGCTTCTCATTAAAATTCAAATTATAATTGGCTGATGTATTCATGTATATCCGATCATATGTTTTTCTTAATAATAATAAAAATAAATTATAGTCAGTAATTTTCTACAACTGTATGTTTGGGTCGAACTGTTACTGTACCATAAAGTAAGTGAAGATGTACATTTAATTAATTCATTGCATTTAAGTAGAATTTACTCACAATTCCATTTATTGACTAAGTGCAAAATAAATATTGAGTCGTATGTTTCCACATTAACATAATATTCTCATCCATTTGCATGATATAACATACAAAGTAAAGCAAACATTTCTGGTATCGAGAGCATTGAAGACAAATTACGTATTCAACTATATACGATTGGTTATAACCGGTATAAAATAATGAATAATTAGTATAGTTATTGCCTATATGTTTAATCAATGAATAAGTTTGGTTTATATTTAAGCCTATTATTATAGAGACTAAATCCAAAGAACTGACTTTAACTTCATAAAAAATATGTTCATAATTAGAGCTCAATATGTTTTGATGCGAAGACCAAAATAATTACGTACGCCACTGGAAATAAAATTGCTTAATGCCAAAGATTTTGAAGGTTAGTGATATATCTATAAGTTATATTAACCCTCCGTCGGGCGCAGTCCAAGTATGTACACAATCGGGCGCAGTGTATCTGACAAATACAGATTATAAATATATTGACAGGAGGCTTATAGTTTTATATATTTTTATTTAATTTGCGTTTTTACAATGCTGAATATGTATATTATGTGTAAACAAAAACAAAATATATATTAGATCAATATTATTTTTATAATATAGCAAATTAGAAAAATCCGTACATGCGCTCAAAATGCTAAATTGGATTTAGTGCGTTTTTTTTAACAAAACTGCTACTAGCAAAATATGCGAAGTTCAAAGACAATCTAATATGGACGAATAAATAGTAGACATAAAATAACGAGGCTACTGAGATATGGAGCTTTCGATGACATCAAATTATGGAGAAACATGCTAAAATGTTGGCCCTGTATCTGTCAGATCGGCTGCGCCCGACGGAGGGTTAATTGAAATTGAAGTCTATAATATTAAGAAAAAGACGAAAAACAATTTCGAGAACAATACTCAGTAGCTCTTGGATATTTTCAAAAAATATTGCTAATATTTTCTGAAAACATATTTCAACTTAAAACACAAACTTTATATAGGTGATAAATAATCTATTATATAGGATATAGAGTGGGTCACAAAGGTCCAATTGGACTTTGAGCAATTATCTTGTGAAAAGCAAACCAATTATATCATAATAAATAACACATCAAATAAACAACTATCTGACTATGTTCAGTAAAACTTCCAGCTAACTTATTCTTGTAGAAATTTATTCTTTTGTTGTTTTTATATAATTTATTTCATGTTTGATTAATTTACCCTAAAGTATAGCAAACAGGTCCGACGACTTATATTTATTTTTAAAAGGATTTTGCGAAATATTCACATTATAAATTTTACAAAATATAAATACATTATTTAGCCAATGCAAAATAAAAATTTCACGGGTATATTCTTTACAGAGAGATCACTGAAAATAACCTTGATCTTGTATTTCGTTAGAGTTGAGTTAACGAAAGGTTGGAATAATTATTTATTTCATTTATCCCAAGTAAAATTTATTTGTTTAACTTAACATTTATTTATTTTCATGATTCGCTATTAACTATTTATTTACTATTTTTTATTGTTACACCTTTAGGTAGTTGTTTTTTTTTTTGCTCTAAAAGTGTAAGCTTTTGTAGAGATTATGTTGAAGAAAATGTTGACTTTAACTCAAAAATAACAAATCATCTTATAAAACGCATACTTAAAAATTATATTAAAGTATCGTAAACTAAATCACAATGCTCACAACCAAAAAACTGACAACAAAAAAAAAACTTTTGTTATGAATTTTAAAACATTACCGTTTATCTCCCGATAGCAACAAAAGTAATATTTTAAGAGATCACTGTAAGAACTTTTACAAATAAGTTATGACAGTTTACTCTTAAATCCAAAATGATATTCTCTGATATTTCTGACATTTAATTGAAATCATCAACTACTACATAATTTATTTCTACTATCATATTTCTGTTACCTCGTTTGTATTACATTGCTAATTTCATTACATTAATTTCTTTCTATTGTTTCAACAGTAATCAGAACTTCATATGTTCTATTCTATAAGCCGTTTGTTATAAGCTTAAACAAATATTTCTTGACAGGCAACCCATTGGTTTACCATTCTCCTCTGTTGTTAACATACGATTGAATGTTGCAGCCAAACCAGAAAACCCGGGACTAGCTGATGCTATCCCCCGCCCGAATCGATTACGCCACCACTGGGCTTATATATCGATTATAGCACCAGTTAAAAACCAGTCTTATTTTTTACAATATGTGACAGTATCGCATGAACGATTCACTTACAATCCAATTATTGACTAACTTGAAAATAAATATCGAGTCATGTGTTTCTATATTAAGGTAATATTCTCATCCGTTCGAACGCTACAGCATACAAAGCAAAGTAAATATTCAAACATTTCTGTTATCGAGAGCACTGAAGACGAATTATATATTCGAGTATTCGATCGGTGATTGCTAATATGAAATATTGAGTCAGTACACGATCGGGAACGTGGGCGTCTTGGATCGGTAGTCGGTACGATAAATTATTCAAAATGGCTACAGACCTATGCATTTTTAATAAATACGAAGATTGATATTATAATGTTTCTTTTTCGATTATACAAGGATATAATACAAAAAACTTTGAGATGCACTCAGTTAAGATTCGTTTTTTGAAGAAATATATAAGAAATTGGTATATTTTCTTATCGTTGTTAGTTTATTAACTCTTTGGGGACGGCTGTCCACCTGAGTGGACAAACATACTCTGTGAGACACATGCTATTTTGTGAACAATGACTCATTTTGCATCGAAACGATGAATAAATTACATATAGCAGTGTTAAAAGTGTTGTATTTTGAAAATAATTTTAAGTTATTTTAGTAGTATTCTTAGGTTTTTCTTTGCTATATAGTCTTTTTTTTAATATTAAAAATGAGCGAGCGCTTTTGAATATGGCTAAACGACTGGTAAATTTTGTGGATTAAGCAGTAGTGAAGATGAGTTTCAAATAGACATTCATACAGACAAATTTTACGAAATTACTATTCGCACCGAAGATAGTGATGAATGTTATGACGATATTCTTCAACCAACAAAAAGAAGAAGTTCGACAAATTAAATGAAGAGCGGAAAGACATTAGCGAATGTGCCCATTCTCCTTCAATAATCGAGTTTCACATACATCAACAAACACCCCGACTACAAATATCAAGCAATAGATTATTTAACTTTATATTTTACAAATGAATTATTAGACAATATAATAGAAAAAACAAACCATTATGGCAACAAAAAAATGAACAAATATACTGACTAATCAGTGGCATATACCAAAAGAAAAAAAAGGGGATTGTATTGTCTGTTCTGACAGAAAAGCACTAGGAGGAAGGCGGCGAACAACATTTTATTGTGAAACATGTCAAAATCAACCAGCTATGCATTTTGGAAATTGTTTTGAACCTCACCATTGTTTATAAAATGATCAAAAATAAATTAAAATTATAAATGTATGTTTACAGGCGGTACAGTAGATTGTTTTGAAATCGGTGCCGTCCTGTAAGTGTTAATAACCCTGAAAGGTAAATAACAAATGTTAAGTTTTTTCGAGAGGCCAAATTCGTAAAAATCACTTTGTCTTTACTGTCTGAACTACTGTTTTACAATTTCTTGGTGCCAATTAGGTAGTAAGCACAACATTTGTCCCTGACCGGTTCAATTGAATAATTCAGTAATCTATATATTATTACAAAACCTTCAGTGTCCAATTTGCCGTAACTATTTTGTTAGTCCGCTGTCAAAGCGCATTTATATAGATTAATTCCCGCTCGTGCGAGAGGATAAATAGATGTACCTGTACCTGAGCGCTGCAGTGTAAATCATCCAGCTCCGGCGGCCTAATTAAATAGTTACGTCATCGTATTTTACAAGCCTTTGAGAAAACTTTTCACTCTAAACTAAGTTGCTGTGTGGTACCTGAAAGCTTGTTATATATGTGTGTAATTTCTTATAGTTTGCGGTTTTGTAAGGGGATTCTGAATGAAAAACGAGAAAAATGTTAAGAGCGGGGGATGTGTGAGAAACATGAAAGGTTTGAAATTTAATAGAAATTACTTGTTGGCTTTAAAAACACTAGTAAAAGTTTAACAAGAAAATATTGTTAATTGTTTGCGGGTTCATATATTTTGCATGTTATAGTTTTAATAAGTAATAGATATATCGTATTTTATAATAAAAACGCAACCGGCACAAAATAAAAACCAAAATTAAGCAGCAGTGACATTTTTTTCAATATAGATCTAGAATGTTTCTGGGTAAAAATAAAGAAGAAGAAGAAGCATATACAAATATCAAAATCCAGTATACAGTTTTAAGAGTTTGAGTTGTTTTTCTAACATTTACTTGAACAAATGCACTGTTAATAGAAACTAGATTATAACTATAGTGGTGTGCATGGCATCGTGCCTTAAGACAAATTGCTCGAACTTACCGTGCCGTAATTGAAAATCTTGGTACGGAACCCAAAAACATTACACAAAATGTGTACATATTAATAAAATCTCTATAAAATATCTGATAATTTGATGTGCCTATGTCTAATCAACATTTTTGACCGCCAAATGACATTTTTGTTGAGGGTCTATAACCGCTGGACCTGCCTTCCCAACAATCTAATCAGTTCTTCATCTTGGCAATACAAGTAAAATGTTTTTTGAATTATCAAAATCGGACGCTCCATTCTCTTGAAAACTGAGTTACCGTTTTTGGCACTCTTTTCCGGTATCTTCAGAATGGCTAGACTTGCCTTTGCCAGAACCTAATCAGCACGTTTCCTTGTCAATATGAATATAATATTTTTTGAATTATTCAAATAGGTTGATTGGTGTTCCTGAAATCGTCGACGAAAATTTGTATCCACACACACACATACACACATACATACATACATTTTTTGTAAGGTATGCCAAATTGTACAGAAACCTCTGAAACATAAAGATATGTACAAAAAATTATTTTCTTATAACCTGAGAGATCTTAATTATTAGATATCATTAGGAATATAGCACAATGAATTTATTCACAATCATCAGTGATTTATCAAGTTTGATCAATGGATTTTAAATTTTTGAAATTGGTTCAGACCTTTTTGAGAAATCGTCGATGAAAACTTTTATGAATTTTTAAATGTTAAGTAGTTCATTTTTTAAGACCTTCTCTATCATTAACAAATTTTGTCGAAACAAAAAAAAACCCTTCGGCCAATCTTTACCAAGAACTAATAATATTTCCAACTAAAATCTTATAAACAGTTTTTGAATTTTTAAAAATTATGGATCGTGGGCTAAAACGTTGATAAAAAATTTATGCAACACATATACTCATAGATAATCATATTCGAACTAAATAATCTATAATTACCAGAATTTAAAAGTTTTGTAAATTTTTGAGTGCTTCTTCTATTAAATAAATCTAAGTGACGCATTTATTAGCTTTAGTTGAATGTATTTAAAGTTAAAAATATAGCTTTCTGCAAAGATATATATATATATATATATATATATATATATATATTTAATATTATAGTGGAAGGTATGATCAAAATCACAGATAAAATTTTATGCGATGATTCACAACCATAAATATAAACTTTGATATATAAAATTTTAATGTTCTCTAGAAATAATAATGCATTTACCGTCCAGTACTCATTTTATGTACTCTATGATTGTTTATGGTTCTCTGAGCATTGTCTCATTAAAAAATGCGTTATAATATCTAGCCACAAGCCATATAAATAAAACTAAACAATTCGTACCCGAAATGAAGCAGTAAAAAAATTTTTACGATGTACTTCGAAGACATACTGTTTTTTGTGATGAGATTTCTAAAATAAAAATTATTACACATAACAAAAATGACTACTTCATTATATTTTTTGTAATGGAAAAACTTGTGTACGGTACAATGAGACTAGACGAGTTTATACATAGTAAGTATACGTGCTAATTGCATTTATATTGAAATTTTAATTGTAGAAAATAATTAATAGACCTGTAATTAATTAGTAGTGTAAAATTTTTGATGATCATTGAGTATAAAATTCATTTTATCTAAAATATAGTTAATATTATTAATTTTAGCATTCATGGTTGATTTTATAATCAAATTTACAGTCTTTTATAAAATTTGTCGACAACATTAAATTATATTGTACTTTATTCAAAAGCTTATAATGACAATATAATTTATACTGTTTTTCTTGATGAGATTTCTAAAATAAAAATTATTGCACATAACAGAAATGACTACTTCATTATATGTTTTGTAATGGAAAAACTTAGTCTTCTTCAAAGCGAAAGAAAATAATATATTATAAACATTTTTTGTAATGAAAAATATGAACTTAGTTTTGAAAATCAGTAGATTATATGCAAAATAATGGTAAGATCTTATGTTGTTTTGAAAGAAAATGAAATTAATAAGCACTTAATTTATATGTCTTGAAGTATAATAAATATATGTCTCGAAGTAACTGTATATTTTGACACTATAAATATTTCTAGATCCTATTTATTAATTAATTACTAATAGACTTTAATTTTCAAGTTGAATTTAATATATTTGACTCTATATTTTTAGAATCCTAATTTAATATAAAAAATTGAGTATATCTTTTTTAACAAACATAATTTTATAGAAAATTTTAAGGTTTTTCGGAATAAGCTGAATTTTTTTGATCAAAACAGTCTAGTCATCGGTTAATAATTATGTACAATCACTAGCACAGAATTAGTTTTTATGTAATTCAAATTTATCTTTTCAATTTTGCATCTTATGTATTTTTTATAATTTGTTATATATAAAAATACCATTTAAATATAGTTTGAAATCCATACATGATATAAACACATACACACAATCCCATACTCAAAAAAAATCCGCATACTTTTCTTAAATTGGGTGTCAAACAATTCAAAATTATTCGAAAATATGAAATCGTATTTTTTATATTAATTATAATCTTCTTGTATAAAAGTTTAACGGTATTAGATTAAAATCTTATACAAAACTTTAACTTAATTTTCACTAGCTTTACATTACTATTTTTAATGTATAATGGCTTTAAGCTAATAAGTTACTTCCAAATTATATGTTTCAATGTATAATTATTTTCATCATTTATGAATTTATATTTAATTTACATTAACATAGAATATTAACAAATGCCAAAAGAAATAATTCAATGTATCTTAAGCATTTTTTTTTATTTGAGAATTTCTACACATCTTGGATAATAATATTAATTCTCTATGCAAATATATAATATTTTAAGAATTTCTATAACAAATTCTTTTACGAGTTTTCAATATATAATTTATATGAATTAATACAAGTTTTTTACAAAGAAAATCTATGTCACTGTACTTGTTTGTCTCGTCGTCGAACTTTTTTTAATACGACGCAATTTGCAACATTTATCAGTTTGTTCAATTCTAGAGTTTTGTACTTGTTACAGTTCTTTTGTAATTTTGCAATTACGCGATAGAATTTGCCTTTGCTTCAGCCACATCAAAAAGGTATATATTTTTTTCATTGTAATTAAACTCTCATTTTGCAACTATGTAATAACGTGGTTATGGAAAAAGCTGAGAATACTGTCTCAATTAATAACAAGTGTACGGTACAATAAGACTTTAGACGAGTTTATACATAGTAAGTACACGTGATAATTGCATTTATATTGAAATTTCAGTTGCAGAAAATAATTAATAGACTTGTAATAAATTAGTGGGGTAAAATGTTTGATGATCATTAAATATATAGTACATTTTCTCTAAAATAATGTACATTTTAATATTTACATAGACAGATAGAAACACAAATTTTCACAACGAAGTTAACATAATTGATTTAGGCATTGATCATGACTGATTTTATAATAAAATCAACAGCCTTCTATTAATATTGCCAAAAGCTTATAGGCAGAGCATGTAGGGGGAAGTCTCCGAGTGCCGGACACCTAAGGTTATTCACAAATAAATAAAAAAATATTTCACGAAATGTTTATTAAATTATGACTTATCTTAGATAACAAAGTTAGAAATCAAGCTAAATTAACAAAAACGCAATCTTTGCTAAACAATAATTAACACTATCAATCAAACTTTGGTAACAAAAAATATGTTTTTACAAAGTGGCACCTAGTACCGGACATTTCAAAATAACCAGAATTGAACACATATGTAGCCATCTCCACACTCTGGAATATCTGCACATTTGTGTTTGACGAATATTCTTAGATATTGCAAAAAAAATCACTAATTATCCACCCTTTTGGCTCGGCCACACCAATGCTCTCAGCTGGAGCATTCATCATAAGATTTTCATTCGTTGACTAGGAAATACAAATAATGGGGGTATGTAGTGACCGTTAGCCCTCATACAGAACAAAATTAAATAATTAGAATAAATTACGTCAATTCTTACAAAAAATATCAATTGATATTTTTTGTATGTATAAACATATTAATATGTTTACTTCCGGCGCTAAGGGACCTCTTAGTGTCCGGTGCTAAGGGACAGACAATTTTCTTCATTTGGTGGTACCTACTAAAATTGTTTAAAATATCTATTAATATTTTACCATTTTACGGATAACAATCAAGTACTACTTTTATTTTTGAATGCCACTATAATATAAATGCATAAATACACTAGAATTACTTCCATTGATATTTAGGTGACGCCGTGTTTTTGCGCCTAAAACAACAAAGGGTTGCTCCCGCCGTGGCCGTGTGCGTCACAGATGAGTCTTGGCGCGTGATCGTGCACCTGTGTGCCTCTCGCGCCCCTTTCACTTGGATTTCGAAATAAAAAGATTTATACTCGCTTAAAAAATACGTGTTAAATAGAGTGTCCGGCTTTAGGTGACGTCCGGGGTTACGGGACTTTCCCCTAATAGTAATGACCCTGAATAATGTAGCAATTCTAAGGTTAATTTGGTTAATGGCTTATAATCTGATTAGTTTTAGAAAGATAAATTACGCATAGTTTTTGAGTTTTATATTTTATTCAAATATTTTACTAAGTATCTAATTAATGAAAAAATATAGAAATTATGAAATTTTTAGAAATTAAATGTTTTTGATTAGGAAAAATGCAAAACTAGTGAATCTATGGACGCAAAATAACATCCAATCAATCAATAAATTCATTGTTTGAAGTTAATTGGATTCGAAATATAACTATCAAAAAAATAAACAAAAAATGATTGATGTAGGGCATAGCGGGGCCTAAAGCTCCGAGTATAAAAAGCTACAACACCAATATCTCAAAAACAAGGGTAGATAGGAATTTTTAACAACAATATTTGAAAATAGAGGGTAACATATGTATAACTAGCCACCACCTTATATGATGAGATAAATGGTCATGTTTGAAAGTGTATAACAGAAGTATTTTATTTACTTCTTAGTTCTTTTTCGGTTGTGAGTACTGTTGTTTAGTTTGCTAGATCCTGATAAAATTTTAAATATAAAATATTTAATTATTTAAGAAGATATATTGTTAATTTTAAGTCAGATTCAAAATATATTTTTATATAACCTCTATGATAGCTCACAAGCGTATGGGGTATAAAAGGCCAACTGAACCTTTCAAAAAATAGTGCATAAAACTGTAAATTAAGATTACAAGAGATAAGTTAAATAAATAACTAAATCATTCTAACTATGCTTATGGTTATTTTGACGAAATACTAGATCAAAATTGTATACACTGCTATCTTTGTGAAAAATGTTCCCATAAAATTTATATTTTGCATTGGCTGTATAATTTAGTTATTATTTCGTAAAATCGTTTTGTAATTAAAAGTAAGACGTTGAATTCGTTTGACCAATGGCCGTCCTTTTGTACTCAGCCTATGGGGTAAGTAGGGCCAAATAACAAATTTCTGAAAAGCAATTGAAAAACATATTTCTACAATAATGAATTAGCTGGGAGTTTTACTGAACATCGTCATATAGGTGCTTGTTTGATATGTGTTATTTGTTGTGAAATAATTGGTTTTGTTTTCAGAAGATAATTGCTTAGAGTCGAATTGGACCTTTATGCCACGCTCTACATTATATTATTTACCTCGTGTTGGTTTTAATCATATGAAATTTATATAAAACAATAGGAAATTTTCCACACTTAGCTCTAACAGTGAGTGGATATCAATTAAACTTTTCTCAAATAAACAAAATACTAAAAAGATTGCTAAATATCTACTAAAAGATATCACACTATCAAACATTTGAACAAGAAAGTTATAGCTATAAATTTTTGTTACCAAACATCAAAAGCTTCTCATAAATCTTGTAAAACTTCGTTTACTTGCAAATTTTTGCAATCATATAGTCACATGGACATATACAAATGCTCGGCTCCATTTTTGCAACGGAGATGAAAAATGAAGTATCATAAAGAATAATGATCCTAATATAAGAGTAATACTTGACTTGGGGTTCACAGTGTACAGCCATCCACCGGCGCAAAACCATAAAAATATGTCTTAAAAACTAGCAAGAGAGTATTACAAGCACTCGGATTATAAGATGTCTGAACGGAACCCTGTATTTATATGAAATTACACCGATGACGTTACAGAAATTACAGGATATTGTGGAGTACTTATTATATCAAAGATAGTACGTAAACTTATATGAGAGAAATGATATAGAACTTTCACGTATCGAGATTACAAAACTATTAGGAATATTAAATTGGCACAAAAAGGTGCATGACTCAGTTTGTATAAAATACGACCTATATAAATAAAAGTTCTATAAAAATAAAATATAAAGTCGTAGTATAAATTAACAATGTATCAAAAGTTAAATGCAATAATATATTAACAGAAAGGAAATATATAATGTTTGTTCCAATGAATTATCATGTATTACATTGTGTATGACAGTGTCTTTTTTTACTATTTTTAATTAAATTTTACATGGTGGTTAATATTGTTATCCAGTGAAATCTGCACATTTGATATAAATTTTACTTCGATATCGTCATAAAATTCTAAATTTGTTCGTTTATTACCCATATCGAAAAATATCATACTAAGTTCATTGGTGTGGTAATAGATAAACGTAAATAAAATATCTTTATTTGCTAGAAGTTATAACAAAATTGCTAGAAGTTATAACCAGAATATACCCAATTGACTTGTTCTTGTTGCTCTCTTAAATTTATGGAAACATATAGTGATATAACAGAGCAAACTTATTTGTTAATAGATCTATGAATTGGGGGCAACAACAACTTATATAAATTCCTGCAAACATATAATTTTACGTTTTAAATATTACAATAATTTGTGGAAAATTTTCTCCTTATCATAAGCAATCTAAGCCCATCGCAAAGCCTAATTACCATATAAAGTGATTAAAAATCTTTCCATAAATCCAACAAACTGCGCACAATCCAATCATTACGAAACCATAATCAATCAATCCATTTCATTAATTACTCTTCCGATCTAATGAACGATGTTCGTATCGAATAAATCTTTACTCAGATTGACGTTTTGCAGTCACTTTTGAAGTAAATTTTTCCCTCGATTCACAAGAGAAATGAAAATTCTGAACATTTCGTGGAGCTGGTTAAACACGTGTAAAATATTAGATTTGACAGTTATACGTGGAGTCACGTGTGCAAAAACCACTCGGACGTGAACATTCAATATGACCCTTTTTGAGGAGCATATTAATCGACAGGGACCTTTTTATGGGCCCGAAGGGACTGTGGAAGGTTTTATTAATTTGTTAATTGCGCTTATTCAACATTTCATGCACTGTTTTGCATAGGTCAGCTTTAAGACATACGTGTAGTAATAGATTTCAATAACATCAATGTGGTCTTAAATTTTATCTACTTTGAAATGATCCCCTTAGCACTATGATTATTTAAATTATTGTGATTAAATATATTGTTTTCAACTTGAAAATTTCTCCATAAAGTCGATTTACAAGAAACCATATTTTTATTACTTTTCAACTTATCTGCAATTGCATTGATAGAACTTTGTCTGGTAGAGTTCACGGTCAATATAAGAAGCTTATGAAAAGTTGTTTTGATGACAATAAAGTTAACTCTATTCAAAAACTTATATACAATTATTATGAATTCATAATATACAGTCAAAGTCTGAGACTGTTATATTTAAATTAATGTACTTACATTGCACACTCCTTCAAAATGCCATTTTACAGAAATTGTACTGACCTGAAAAAAAAGGAAAATTCGGTATAAATATAATATATTAATTAAATATAAATATTTATATATTTATATATAAGTATATATATATATATATATATATATATATAAATTATTAAGAATGATATTGTATAATTATATACTACAATTATTATATCAAAATAATTTTAACAAAATATATTTTTTGCTCTCACTAGCAACTAGTCAATTCAGTTTCCAATTAATAGTTTGAAACATATTTATAATATACGAAAATATATTAAATATAGTGCCAAATATATTTGTAATTATATTAATATCGCACCTCAACTTTCTAAATGTTCATGTATTTATACTATATAATTCAACCAATTTTCGTGGCTCTTTAAAATTTTAAGATGTTAGATTACTACATGGGCTCTATTGCCATTTTTTTCTGCAAAAAATAGCGTTTAGTTATGAATTTGCAAAAAACTAATTAGTACCTTGCACAAATGATTTTTAGAACGGTTTTTCAATTTTCAAAATTGGTTCACGATTTTTAATGAAACCTGTTACAATTTTTTCCTAATTTCAAAAAAATTACTCGACCCATCGCATTTCAAACCCGATAATGGATTTTCCTTACCGAGTATCATCAAATGGCTTTTCAACTTTTGATATCGGTGCAGCCGTTTTTAAAATAAGTCGATAAAAGTCTAAAATTTATAATACATAATTTTAAAAAATTGGTTCACACGCTTCAGAATGACTTAAAACGTCGAGAAAACCTGAAATTACCAAATCGAAGTCTCTGGCGACAATATAAACTTCTTGCTATGGATTTCATAAAATAAACCGTTTGTTATTTGATGGTGTAGTTTATGTTATTCTTATATATTTGAGATGCTTTAGATCTTTGATATATAAATATAATTAGTAGGGCATGGCATCGTAACTCCAGGCAAATTGCTGGAAATTTCTGTACGGTTATGAAATATTCAAATAATATTAATTATTATCTAATTGATTTAAAATTACTGTAAATTGTATTATTCGTTCTTTATGATCAAAAGGTAATCTCATATTTCTAAGAATGATATAAAGCGAATTGCAAAGTTAAAATTATTTATTTGAAGTGTATGAGAGAGTTTCAGAATTTGAAATTTTACAGTTACAATTATAATCCGAATCATTTTCGATATTAAACAAAATATTTCTAGGAAATTAAAAAATAAAACAATTGAAATTTTGAAATAATTTTGTTTGCACGCGAAATGTTTTTTTGAATCATTCGAATCGGATGCTTTGCTCTTCAAAAACTATAATTTTTACATTTTTAGCTTCTTATCTCTGAAACGTCTTAGCCTGTCTTTTCAAAAAACTAATCACGACGTTATCTCACTATTATAAATTGAATGTTTTTTGAATCGTTCAAATTGAATACCCTGTTTTCGCAAAGATGTTAATTTTCTGAACTCTTTGTTTCGCATCTCGGAAACGTCGACGAAAAATTTTATACACACATACATACATGGTATGCCAAAATGTTCAGAAACTTTACTTTCGATTTTTGGACATTTACAATAACTTACCCTACGGAAAGTTAATTATTGTCAAACATTTGCTAATTGAAAGATAGTATAAAACTTGCCAATAATCAACTATTCGAAATTATTTTCTCAGAAATATAAAATTTATCCCGTGTAAACAATTTTATGTATTTAAAATAATAAAATAATACAGAAACGTACAAATACACATCCGTTAAAGCAGCCCCACGACCCAAGTACAAACGGAATGAATAATAAATAAACTTCGAGCAATATTTCACAATTGAGAGATCGTAAAATTTTAAAACAACAGAAACTTCTACGGCGGAACAGAAATACAAACTGCTTCAATATAATATAACATATCAAAGAGAACAAAGACAAAAAGAAATCATATCTTAAATAGAATACTGACGAAAATTGTTTTTGAACAGAAACTTTAATATGAGTTGAAAAGATGATTATTTTATGGTATATTTATATTGTCAAAATGATAGTGAATAGGATTTTTTGTAGAAGATAGGTATTTGTAATATTTTATAAAGGTAATACGTATTTTATCCGTTTTGTGCAACGTGCATATTTAAATAGAACAAAAACTCTGCAGATCAATTTGTCATGATTGCACAGAGGGTACATATGGTATATATATAATGGACATTATACTACATGGACTGCTAGTCGAGTGCAAAATAAGTGTCAAAAGATACAAGAGGACTGTGACGTGACTTAGTGAACGAGCGTTGTCGACAATCGTCGAACACTCCCATTTGATTAAACGTCATATGCATAGACCTTATAATATATAAACCGATTTTAACAGGTGAATGCATTTTTTGGTACATTTACAGGGGCAATACTATTAATATCAAAATTCTAACAAAATTATTGGGTCACATAATTGCTATTATATTATTAAAACAAATCAAAAGTAATATTTGAATTGAATTAACTATTGTGATGTATAATATATAAGATAATATAATGTATAATATAATATAGTCTATATTATTTACTATTGTTCATGAAAATATCCACTATTGTTTGGATATGAAAATCGAGCATATTATATATTGCACTAGCATATAATTTTAAAATATTATAAATTTGAAAATATTCATATTATTATTTAAATTATTACAAGGTTTATGTCAACTTGATTTTTTTCTTCACAACAATTTAATAATTTCAAGCACAAGATTTGTTTTTAGGTTATGCTCGTAACATATGACATATGATATTTAATCAATTAGGAGTATTCCACGATTGTCTGCAACGCTCGTTCACTAAGTGACGTCACAGTCCCTTTCTATCTTTTAACATTTTATGAAATGGAAAACATATGAGGACTAGCAATCCATGTAGTGTAAGGTCTATGATTATATGCCAAATTATCTGATCAAAATCTAGATCACATATGAATGATGAATAAGACGCTCTAATCTAGTTTCCAGTTATATCTCAATATGACAAGTCTAATCTAGTTTCCGTTTATGATATCTCTATATAGTTATTATAGAGCAACATACCATGTTCAATTTTCTAACAAATTTCTATACTTTTTCAATATATTTTGATTTCTATTTCATATATTTACTATTATGTATTTCTTGCAGTCTTTTAAGTAAATAGTATGCAATATAAAATGTATAATGTATAAAAATACTACACATTTCTATGTATATTCATTTATCAATAAATCTAAGGGAAAATAAGATCATGAGAAGGTCTTCAAAGATCAAGATACTGTTTTTTTGTCAATTACATTAAATAATTTTGAGAAAGGTTTAAAACATCATGAATATATTTGAATATTACATGTTATATTTTAACATTTTAGTGGTTTAAAACATTTTGCGTTTTATTTGTAATTATATTAAAATTGTGAAATAATATTTTTTTTGTTTAGATAGTTACTTAATTTGATTTCAATAATTATTCATTCCTTAAATCTTATTTTGTACAAATGCACTTCTAATCTAATCGACGATTTTTTAAATAATAGTTATTAATTTCTTCATTATTTTTTTTACAGGTATAAATTGATAGTTGAGTTACATATTGAAGATAGTTTATCGTAAGTAAATTTTTAACTATTATTTTATTTAAATTTATATATCAAGCATATATGGCTAGCAACTACATATAGAATGAAACAGTTTTACTTTTGATACTTAATATGATTATTCTTGACAAAAGTCTGATATGATATTAATTGTATTTGATTGCGGTTCGCGAAAATTTAAATAAATTATTATGTTACAAAATAGGAAATTTGACTATAAATGGATCAATCTTCAAACCTGCAACTTCTTTTAATACTTTTTGCCTCCTTTTTAGTACAAATTTTTATTTTTATTGAATTATTGAGTATGAGAAAATTAAGGCATTTCACAAATCCAGTTGACCAATATCCTAACAATCTGAAAAAGTGCTTATTTTGATATCAAACAACATTGAACTGGCTATGAATAATGTTAAATATTACTATTTTAACAGTTACTATTTTTTTTCTATTTTTCTCTTCTAAGATTTTATTAAAAATTCCTTTCTAGCCCATATAATTTAAGATTTTAATTATCAATATTTTGATATTTCAATTATTTGTTACATGTTATAGTTCTAAAAGTTCAAAAAACGGTTTTATTAGTGTGTATTTCAAAGTTCCAAATCCAAAAAATTATAGTTACTCGTATTGTCATTATTCCAACAATTTGTGATATTATATTATATTGAATTTTCTAATTATCACCAACTCTATAAAATAGTTCTATTATCACTCACGTTAGTATAATTTTTTCAATTCTAACAACTCTATTGTTGAATCCGCATAAATAAATATATTTCTTGATTTTTTTTGTTCTACTTTTTGTTTGGATGAAATATATCTTTAACTTTCAATACATCAAAATAATTCAATTTATTTTAAATTATATATTGCGAAAGTTGTATATGTCTTATCATTCAGCAAAAACATTAATGCAATTATATATTGATGAAAAAATGGGTAAGAAAATTCATTCTACGTTAATGATATCAATTATTTACATGTAGTTGCATGACCTGTAAATTTTCTATCTGCGAAATGGTTTAAAAATGTTATTTTATTTAATTTAAATATATTTTTTTTTTGCTAAATGATAATATATATGGTTCTCAAAACGTATAATTTAGAATAAATATTATATTTTATTTCGAGTAATTAGCTAATAGTCATTTCTAATATATATGTATGTGTTATCCGTGAGTGGGTTCTATAATTGTAATGCACATTTCTCGCAATACCTCACATAAAAATAAATAAATAAATGCCATTCGTTTGAAAATTTTTAATCAATTATAATTATTCGATCACAAATTTATCGCTGAAAATCGTTTCGGATCAAGCAGCAACAGCAATGAATATCGGAAAAGCTTCCGTATGAACGCAAGCTCGTCGTCGAAGCTTTTCGAGGGCTTTCGACTACAAAGCTTTTTGATTTCTCTGGCATGCTTATAACTCGATTTACAAAAGCGCTCAAGGAGTGGCGCCACGCGCTTGCTAACGTTCGTATGAAAGAATTTCTGATAAATATTTAAGCTCGCTTGTATTCGTGCATTGATCAATGTAAGTACACTTTATTTTGTAATGAAAGTCCCATTAAATACATGTCACAGACAGTCAAGTGTTCATGAAGTACCTATGCATTAATAATAATGACGGAATTTTATTCAAAGGCATCATAATAATCGATATACTAGCAGAGTCCTTTTGATTTTCATAGACAATCTTTTAAATCCTTATGAAACTTCATAAAATTCATTCCAGCACTTCTACGTGTTTGCTACAAAGTTTGCTAGGCGTATAAAAAAATATGAATTAAATATATAGGTCAGAATGGGGCACAAAGGTTTAATTTGGCTTTAAACAAAAATATTGTAAAAACCAAACCTTTTATAACACAACAAATAACATATATCAAACTAACTATTTGACTATTCTTAGTAAAACTTCAAGCTAATACATTGTAGAAATGTGTTTCTTTTTACTTCATAGGCGGACTAAAATAAAACGGTCAAGAGTCAAACAAGTTCAGTGTATTTTTTTTAATTCAAAAGGATTATACAATATAATAGCTGCAATATTCGGCCAATTTAACAATTACTTAATACTAATTTATATTTTATGGGTATACTTTTTACAGTGAAAAGACTGTATATAAACTTAATCTAGTATTTATTCCAGAAATATTCATCAGCAGAGTATTTAATTATTTTATTATTATTAAGTATTTAATTATTTTATTTGATGTAAAACTGCATTTTTTTAATCTTAACTTATTTTTTATTTACTATTTTTATCGGTTACACCTATGCCAGGGTAAAAGTTTAGTTGGTAGCTTTCACACCCTACCCATAAGTGAGCTTTTATAAAAGTTATATAAAAAAGCTGTCGAATCTAACTTAAAATTTACAATATATCTTAGAAAGCAAGATTAAGGTCTCGTAAACTGAACAACAGTGCCCAGAACCATCAACACTAATAAGAAAAAAAACTTTCGTTATGGATTTTCAAACATTGCCGTTTGTCTCCTGATGTCAGTGTCATAAGTTTCAAGATGGTGGCTAGTTATACATATATCTTAATATATATAAATTTAGTGTCAAAACTGTCGTCCGCGATGGACGCCTAAAATACTGAAACGATTTAAAATATGTTTTACTTAACGTGTGCATATAGATCCCATTTAGGACATAGGGTATATTAAAAGTTTTAATTTATAGCCGAAATATTATATTTTTAGTAATTTCAATAATGTTTGTCATGTGAATTGTAGAATCAGTTTGATCTTATCTAGACCAACGACTTACGAACAATTTGAGCGATGACGTAGGTTATATATGTATATATATATATATATATATATATATATATATATATGTATATATATGCAATATATACATTTCTTTGATTATATTGTAATATTTGAATGCATCGGTTTATACCACTTGAATATTATATATTATTATTTGCTAGATAAATTAATAAATATTATGTAACTTTATGTTGCCAATTTTGAATTGATGGAAAGTTATTGGTAGAAAGCAATATTTATTTGTGAGATTCTTAAAATTTATTTTTATTAAATATTAACAGTTTTGTTTATGAAATTAAATGTGTTTGACTGAATTTCAATTTAAAAAAATATATGTTTCATGGACAGGGGCAGTAGCGATAATTAAGATATAAAATTAGTTGGATCTGGCGTTAAACAAATTAACACAGGAAATAATACAATATATAATATATATATATATATATATATTAGAAACATTTTATGTGGATAAACTATTCATATGTTTTTGTTAGTTGCCCCTTTCACTTACATACCTATTTGCAATAAATTAGTTATTTTTATACTAGAAATATTTTTATGGCAAAACAACGCTCGCCGGGTCAGCTAGTATTTCCTCTATTTTCAAATGTTGTTGTTAAAAAACCTTTGAACTTTACTTGTTTTTGAAATATTGGTTGTGGACCTTCAAGCCCCATTCTACACTAACTAAAATATATGTTTGGTTTTCGCTACGCAATTATAATTCACAATTAGTTTGAATGATTTTAAAAAACCATTTCACCGTTTGTATGATTAATTCTCATTTAATTAATTTCTAACAAGTAAAGTACCAATTAATCATTCTTTCAAAAGAAATATGATAGCCTAAAATCTAGAGAATTTATATTGATGCGTTAGTAGAAATAATATAATGACATTATATCATTAAATTTTTGTTGCAATTAATTGCAATACGGGTTTTATATAGATCATTGAAAAAACATAGATATGAATTGACTTTGTTTAAATTATTTTGATGCAAATTGATCAATGAAACTGAAAAAACCTGACTAATCTCATTGTTGAACTTTTTAATATTATTTCATTAATAATTAATTATTAATGGAAAAGATGCTTATGTTCTATCGAACATCACTTCTATTTATTTGCATTTTCATTGATAAAACTGTGTAGGAGTTTTCGATCAATATAAGAGGCTCATGAGAATTTGCTTCTATAACAACATGATTCAACATGGAAATAAATAAAAGGCTTATAATATATATATATATATATATATATATATATATATATATATATTAAACAAAAAGCTTATATAACACTCAGAGCTACCATCAACATATAAATTATAATAGTTATTTGAATATCATACTAATAACTAAAATGATGATGTACTCTATTTACATATGAAAATATTTTTTGCACAGATGTTTTATATTTTTTTGAATAAAATATATGAATCCTAACTCTATTATATAATATAACAATGATTGGGATATGTCAAATATGCTAATTGTTGAACTGTAGTCGTCGGTAAAAGCATTATTCTTTTCATTATTTATTTTTATGGTAGTATATATAAATTTGTTACGCATAGCATTCACAATGTATATTTGAATTAAATAATTATAAATAATTTTTAATACTCGGGTTAAAATTAATTTAATACTATTTTCTACTTTTTTTACTCTTTTCATAGTATTTATTTTAATAATACAAATATCTCGATGGTATTTCATAAACGACAATCCATACATAGAAAATAATTTCCAACACAATTTCCCACTAGATTTTCCTTCGTACAAAAATAGGCACAACGGAACTTTTTAATTCGTATTCAACAATTCATATTCAATTAAGAATTGCTTTGGTGAAGTGCATATAAATAAGTACTAGTACTAAGTAACATAAATTATGGTATATATTTCAATTCAATATTTTTTTATACAATTATACAAATGTATTGGAAACTCCTATGTATTATTACTGAAGTCAAATTCCAGATTTATTCAATTTGTTACCGTATTATAACAAAGGACTCTGAAATTCTATACATGAGCATACTCGTCAAATACATACAATTTTGCCACTTGTCCATGACAAGTATATTTCTCAAACACAGTTAGTTAATTAATAAATAATAAATTATTATTGAAATATACATTAGGGTGGTCCTTAACAAGGGCATTTTCGAATTTCTTTGCTCCCAAAAGCTCTCAATGCTTTCAAATCAATAAAAAATGAACCTCTAATAATATTAGTTCTTTATATAAACATTTAGATAGAGCGCACAATAATTGAAAGTTTCATATATTTGTTATTAACATACGTCATTAAGTAAATTCCTGCGCCATCTGTATAGTATTTGTCAACTCAATATATTATGGCACATAAAAATATTTATAAACCACTTAACCTCTAATTATTTCCATATGGGCTGTTCTATAATATTTACTCATCATGGAATCAAGATTAATTTTGCAACAAAATATATATTTAATCGGTGATGTTAAAACTCAAATTATTATTTTGATATAGTTATATAAACATTAGTCTATGTGGATCATAATTAATTAATCCTATACATGTATATCTGGCCATTTGGAACCAATATGTTGCCTACAATTTGTTCAGGTAATCTACAATTAGACAGAGACCTGTTGAACATTTTGAATAAAGGTGTTTTTGTAAGGCTAAAATCTTGCAGATCTGAAATCACCGATAGAAATATTTTCTTTATTTTAAATATTTTGAAGTTCTGAACATTTTTTCAAAGCAATCGTAGTGCTTTAACTGCAAAGAGACCAAATATTAAAGCGCGTAAGCGCAGCGTCGCCGTCAAACGGATAAACATTTGTACAAAACCCATAGGAATGTAAAAAAATATATGCTTATTGTTAAAATCTCTATAAAATATATGATAATTTTCTGTGCATATGTCTAATGATTAATTTTGACTTCAAAATGGCATTTTTTTACATTTTTTTACTAGATCTCCGAAACCGCTAGACCTGCCTTTCCAAAAATTTAATCAGTTTTTTATCTTGTTAATACAATTAAAATGTATTTTGAACAATTAAAAGCGGACGCTCGGTTCTTTTAAAAACTGAGTTACCGTTTTTGGCACTTTTTGCCCCGTATCTTCGAAACCGCTAGGCCTGTCTGTTTCAAAAACTAATCGGCATGTCTCTTTATTAATAGGAATGATTTGTTTTTTTGAATATTTGAAATCGGTTGAACCGTGCTCCCAAAATCGTCGACAAAAATTTGTATTTAGAACATCTGAAACGTAAAGATATATAAAAAAAAATATTTTCAATTTTGTTGCGATTACTATAACTTGCCCTAAGGGAAGTTAAAAATAAAAAATCTTTCATACATTTTTTTTATTATATTTTTAACAGCAATCAGAACCTTACGTCCTATAAGCTGTTGGGCTGAAACTTCTCCTTACTTCGTATTTTCAGATGGTAACCCAATGGTTAATCCATCCATATTTGATGATTTTTGTTATTAGAATTAATCTAATATGGCTGACTTTTTATTGGTGCAGCAATGCCGGGAAAGGACTATTTTCACTAGCAAACTTATTGCTATCTATATTTCCAAGTGTAAATCGTTGTCACTGCTGCCTGACAACAGGCTGCTCGAAGTGGGTATCGAACCCGGGACCTCTGAAACAAGTCCCGTCGCTCTTAACCGCTTACCTACGGGCGAGCTCTTTCATACAAAATATTCATGATTTAAATTCGATTACCTCGCGGATCTGCATTCGTTAGCCTTATATTATTTTATCAAAATTTCTAAACTGTGAATTTACAATAAACCTATATAATCTTTGTTTCCATCGCTACAACTAAATCACTAAATCCATCTCCGCTGCGTATCTCATTTGCATTCTATTTTTTTTTGCCAGATCCATAATAACCGAAATAAACTAGTCGGACACATGCTCTATTTGCATATGATAATATTTTTCACACATTTTATGTGACGCCTGCATTATAAACTCGCATGTATTTTCCTCTTTACGTATATATACGTCCAGCACACGGGCGCACGTGTATATTCGGCTGAAAGTTTAGCGTGTCGAGCTTTTTTCCTCATGAATCAGTCATGAATACGTAAGCGCGTTATTTTCGCAGGAAATGACGCAGCGAAAACGTTCATAGTTATTTGCTTTCGTGTATAAATTTGTAATATGTTTATGGATGTATTTGCATATGTAAGAGGTTTGCTGATAGTTCGGAGCGATTGCTAAATTTTTAATTTTTTAATACTCTAATGCTTTCTAAAGTTTATTTTTATATCGAACGTTGTACTGTTTCATTCACCTTTGTATTTTGTACTGATTAAATTACATTCATAATTAATTGTTTTGGTACATAAATTTTTAATCATTTCGTTCGAGTATTTTGTAATATGAAGTTGTTATTGGCGTTCAAGGCGTTTCTGTTAAGAAGTTAATTTGAGAAAATTTTAATATATTATTATTTATGTTCCTTACAATTACTGTACAATAAGAAGTTTTATAAACAACATGCACATATTCATAGTTTTAATAACTTGTCGCAGGGTAAGTTAGTAATGGCAAAAAATAGAGAATGGGAATTTTGAAATATCTTTATTTCAAAGAGTTCTGATCATTAAAGCAAATCTCATAAAAAGTGATTTTGTGTATGTATGTATGTGTTTTGATACAATTTTTTGTCCACGATTTAAAAAGTATTTGACGAAAAGACGTGCTGATTAGTTTTTGGCAAAGACAGGGCCAGTCGTTTTGGAGATACAATGCAAAAAATGAAAAAATGACAGTGTTTAGAGAACGCAGCATCCGATTAGAATTATTCACGAAACATTCGATACAGATTAATTGGGAGACATGGAGATGCATAGTAACTAGTGCAAAAAATATCAGTTATTGAGAATACGATTGCCCATTAGGATGATTCAAAAAACATGTTGCTTGAGTTGACAGATTAAAAAAATGATTAGTTTGATGAAAATTTTCAAAACTATACAAAGTCTTTTCAAACATTTTAAAGTATTTTAAATTAAAAATTTTATTCATGTAGTTTAATTGAAGAAAATTATCTTTGCAGTTGACTTACAAAATGATGATTGCACTTACAAATTGTTTATTTTTCGATTGTTGTGAACATATATGTAAAGGTCGTCGCTAAAATATAGACACTTGTATCATTTTAGTTTTTTAACCCTCCGTCGGTCGGATATTTTCTCACTTTCGAATGGTCGGAGTGGTCTGGCTGGATCACCATTCGTTTTACAGTTTTTGGTGTCTTATATATTAGCGATTATTCGTAGTAAATATTTATAGTTTAGATTTTTTCTTTTTTTACCGTCTTTTGCATGTGTTGATCTTGCCTATAATAAAAAAAATTATATATTATATTATATTATATAAAAAATGAAATAATATAAAAAAATCGTTGCTTTTTATTATTTTTATTTTTCTGTTTCATATCAATGAAAAACAATATTTATTCTTTTTCGGCTTCTTCGAAATGAATGTGGAATTAAAATGAAAACGAAATGAGGTGCGTCCCCTTTGAAATGAGCTGTAAAATTCAAGTTGAAAATATAATTTCACTACAGGTTTGCCAAAAAAATTTTTGAACGCAGTACGAGTAGAAAAATTGTTGATTACTCATCCGATTACTCGTCCGATTTTTAATGTTTGCGATGACCAATAAGTTTGGTAGGTTTTCAAGGAACTCTCGTCGTGAAAATACTAACATTCATGTTACAACACATGGCAAAGAATATATAAAATGCAGTTTAAATAGAAAATACCAGAAAAAAGACAAAATTCTGGTGTAAATATATCAAAAAGCGTATATTTCATACAAAATCTATAGGTGGTCTAGACAGACCACTCCGACCGTTCGAAGTATAAAAAAGTTAATATCCTTATTATTATCCTTCTGTACATGTTTTCGTCCTGATTTTTTCATTGATCGACAGCTAATGAAATTTTAGGAAAAGACAAGAAATTTCAAGTCGATAGGATTACTAGAAGTATTTTTTTTTTAATTCAAGTCGAAAAAAGTCTGGCCAGACCACGCCGACCGACGGAGGATTAAAATACGAATGATGTAATTCATAGTCTTATAATATTGATTTATCAATTTTTATTTTAACAATTACTAAATGCAGTAATTGAATTAATACTGAGCAAACTACAGCAAAGTACTATATTTAAAACAAATTGAGGTACTATGTTAAAAATATATTATAATTTCAAGATATTCCTGTTAAAATATCTATCTGAATGAAGTGTTTAACTATCTTCTCTGAATCATAGGCTTGTGTTTCTGCCCATGAGAAATAATAACTCAAAAATTACCCCATATTTGCTAGAAAATATTACAAACAAAATATAAACATTTTTTATTTGATCAAGCAAGTTCTTTGTTTTTTACATATTATATTAGTATGAAACTAATAAGTATTATTCCATTTTGGAATCCTGATAAGATTCGAAAACTTTTAATGGAACTTGTCGAGAAATTTCTTATTATGTTTTTTTTTTTTTAATTCAAACCATTTTGTATATTTTAAATCTATAATTCAATATATAATCAACAAAATATGGGGTAACTTTACGACTATTTTTGACTGTATGCCTTATAAATGATATTTACGGATACGGTTCCAGAGTTTAAATTGATAAAAATCTTAATAGTGAGCCACAATAATCGCTCTTAACTTTCAAACAGCAAGAAATAATAAAATCTAATTATTTTCATTATAGTTACAGTTCATACTTTTATACCAGTTTGTCTTAGCGTTAAATCCTAAGACACCCTGTCCCAGACGGAGATATAAGTACACACAAATAGAACAATTATTGCAGCTTACAAAAAGCTCTTGTAAGAGAACAAATCAGTCTGGCGTGTTATATAAAATCTAATTCTCTTAATAAATGCTAGGATTGAAAATCGTTTATTGTTAAACGTGAATATCGAGCGATACTATACGATACATCTTCGTTCTTGACAACCGCACGATAAATTATTTGGCGCTTCGTAGCGAGCTTTTACGTATTGTTCTATTAACGTTAAGTCTAGACCTTAAAATGTTAACAGAAATTATACTCGTCCTTGATAACGGGCGCCGGAATAATTGTATTAATATGTAGCAGAAATTGTTCTAGATCACGAAAGGCCACAACACATAAATATGAATGAAACACATTTATCATGTGCCACAGTAGTGGTTAATATTTTTGATGATTAAAATATTGGGTAGAACATGAGTAGCGCCGAAATGTATGCAAAAATGTTGTATATATATATATATATATATATATATATATATATATATATATATATTAGGGCGGTCCTTAATATGGACATTTTCGATAATAAAACAAAATTGATAAAAAACAATTCTCTGAAAGTTTTAGCTCTTAGTATTAACTTTTAGATAGTGCGCAATTCAATCAAACTTTGTATGGAAATAGCATGGAAAACATTTTGAAAATTGAAAAAAAATGTTCAAGTATAACTTAGCAACAAATGAATTAAAAGTGAAAATTCGTGTCATTTATCATTAAAAATTCGACGCTCTGCAAAATTTTTGAAAATTTTTTCATTCTATTTCCATAAACAACTTTGATTGAATTGCGCTCTATCTAAAAGACAATATTAATAGCAAAAACTTTCAGAGAATTGTTTTTTATCAATTTGGAACCATTTGATCCCTTGGGACCAAGGAAATTCGAAAATGTCCATATTAAGGACCACCCTAATATATATACAAAAGTAATATACATAAAAGGTATACATACACCTTGAAAATTGTTGTTGAAAAAATAGATAAATACCACAGAGAAGGGCGGGGCACAAAGGACCAATTTGAATTGAAGTAATTATACAGTATAAACTAAATGAATATGAACTACATAATAATACATAACTCGTATTAAATAAGCATCTATCGAACTATGTTCAATAGAATCCCAGTTAATTTCTGATTATACAAATATGTTTGTTTACTGTTTTTTTTTTAAAATTAGTCATCAGTCTTTTTGTGCCACAAAGGCTGGATAAAAAGCGACAGCTATGAAGCCAAAATAAATTAAATGTCAACTTTATTTTTTTTATTTTCTATTTTATTTACAACTGCCCAGTTAGGAACATTTAATAAATTTTGAGAATTTACAATTGTTAGCCGTAAAGAAACATTGTATACTAAATGGGCATGTTGGAAAACAACTCAATAGTTTTTTTCTCGTTCGTTATAATATTAACAATAATTTATTGATAATGATATAATCTTAACTATTTTCTTATAAATAATTTCTTATAAACAGTGACAAAGTTATATCACTCTTTACCAGGAAAATTGATGACTTAAATCCAGTGGCGCTTTTCTTTTCAACCTTCGTTGATAGTTATCTGCTATTAAGGATGTGCTAGTGAATTTGGGTGACTAACGAGCTTGTTTCTATATTTATATGCTGTTTTTGTTATTACATCTTTTATGGTAGGTGTATTCGTGTCGAGATGAATTAGTCAGTTTGGGATATATTTTGGTGCTCCTAGGGCAATTTGCAAAAATTTGTTCTGAAATTTCTGTATTATTTCTATATTAGTCTTATGAGCACTGCCTCACAACTGTATTCTATAGCACCAAATTGGTTTGAATAAAGTTTTATATAAAATTAGATTATTGTATGAGGTTAGTTTGTATTCAGTCCCTAATAACAAGTAAAGCTTTTTGGTTTTTATCTCAAGCTGTTGCCTCACTTTTTTTAAATTGAAATGATTCTAAACTTTTTTGGCACAAATAACATCCTTGATCAAAAATAATACCCTTGATTTGGCATTTTGTTAAAAGTATTTATCAGCAGATTAGGAATAACTAATAATTTAATTTATCTTTATTGAAATTGCTTTTACTAACTTAATTATTATTTTTTACTCTTTCCAGGGTAGCTACTGTTGGCACTTTAAGTCTCAACCACAGGTAAGCTTTTATGAAGTTTATGTAAAAAAATGGTTAAATCTAACTCAAAAATAACTCATTTTATAAAACAACTATATAACCCATACTAAAACTATATTAAGGTTTCGTAAACTGAACAACAGTTCTCACAACTAATAAAAAAACTAACGACGAAAGGAAATGAAAGAAATGTGTTTTATGGATTTTCAAATAATGTCATTTATTCACAATGGCAACGTCGTGAAAACCAAAGAGGTGGCTCGTTATACATTTCTTTTTTTCCTATACTTTCAACAATTGTTGGCAAAACGTTTTTAACCTTACTTATTTGCGAGATATCGGTGGATGGTCCTTTCCTACCCATGGACTTTCAAGCCCCGCTCTACACTGTATAAAATTTAATATGTAAATAAATTAATTACAGTGAATAATTATGGAACATATATTATTTGATATAATCTTATATTTTAATACATTAGGAAACTTCAATTCGCCTTCAGAATAAAAAGTTATTGAAAACAATAATTCATTTTGTATGTAATTATATACTCGTGTATATAGGTATATATGTATATATATATATATATATATATACGAGGTCTGTTCAAAAAGTACCCGGAATTTTCGTTTTTTCAAAAAAATATTTATTTATTCGTCTACATTAATGTGGTCCCCTTCAAAGTAGTCCCCCCCAGATATAATACACTTATGCCAGCGTTTTTTCCAATTTTCGAAGCACCCTTGATATTCACTTTTTGATATGTCCTTGAGCACTCTCAGCGATTTTCTTCAATCGAGGAAAACCGCCGTCCTTTCATGGGTCTCTTCAACTTTGGGAATAGGAAAAAGTCACACGGAGCCATATCTGGTGAATTTTTGCACTTTGCAACACTTTATTTCATTTTTTACGCAAAATTTAATACAAATTCTTTGACTTTTCAATTCTTCCATTGTAAAAATCGCCGAGCTCAGAAAAACACGTCGAACCTTAGCGACTACCACAGACAAAGTAAACAGTGAATATAGCTGAAAATTTCATCATACTTTAGGGGCATGTATACCAACACAATAAAAAAAAATTTTGACAATCAGACACTCCAGACCCGCGAAATTTAATTATTAGTAATTCCGGGTACTTTTTGAACACACCTCGTATATATATATATATATATATATATATATATATATATATATCGTATATAAATGACATTAGAGTTAATGAAGTACTTAACTAATGACTAAAGGACAAATTAGTATTCAAAACGAAAATCCAATAAACTTTTCTTAACCCCGTTGCTCGTGTTTTTATTCATATACAAGTATGTGACATGCATGTTTGTATAAGTTTGTTTAATTTATTTTGTTCCCAGTTATACAATTGCTGTTTGTAAAGTAAACACGAACTTGGAGTACCAATTAGATATTTCATTTAGTCCACAAATTGCTTTTTAACTAATTTAGATATAATTTATTCTTGTCTTTGAGGGCGGTGACTAATTTTGTAACATCATTTGTGGGATATATATTCAGGAAATGCTCTGTGTGAAAAACTTATATTGTACTAGATATAATATATTAAATTTCAACCTTGAAGCATTATAAAATTTATTTGAAACCTGTTAAAAGGATAGTATTTTTCTTTAGAGATGTGCTTTGAATATTCGATTAATTTATTCGTATATATGAGTTTTCAATAATTCATAAATCAACTGAAGTTAGATTAATTATTATAATTAATTCTCAAACTCAAATAATATATTAAAATTAGGTAATTATTAATTGTACTAACTAAAAAGGTGTGATTGTTATTGTAATTTCGTCGCTTTTCAAAACATTTAAGGCTACTTAGTAAAATTCCATCATTCCTTTGCTTATAAAAGATGTAAAGGTAGGGCAGGACACAAAGATTCAGTTTAATTTTGAGCAATTATATTGTGCTGATCAAACCAACTATATCACAACAAATAACACATATCAAACAACTATCTGACTACTTTCAGTGAAACTCCCAGCTAATTCATCATGATAGAAATATTTATTTTGCTGTTTTTCAACATTTTATCACCTGGTCCTTTTTACCCCATATGCGGAGTAAAATGGGATAGCCAGGGTCAAACAGGCCGAATGTCTTATTTTCAATTTAAAAGGGATTTTACAAAGTAATAGCTACATTATGTAAGCAATGCAAAATATAAAATTTTTTGGTACATTTTTTAAAGAGGTAACCTTGATCTAGTACTTTGTCAGAAAAATGGGATAGCCAGGGCAAACAGTCCGAACGTCTTATTTTTTTAATGGATTTTATAAAAAATAGCTACAATATTTAACTAATGCAAAATATAAATTTTATGGGTACGTTTCTCATCGAAGTAACTATGTATATAACCCTGATCTAGTATTTTCTCGGAAAAATAGAACAGCCAGGGCCAACAGTCCGAATGTCTTATTTTTTTATTGTAAATAGATTTTACGAAGAAATAGCTATAATATTTAGCTAATGCAAAATATAAATTTTATGCGTACGTTTCTTACCGAGGTAACAATGTATATAACCTTGATCTAGCATTTTGACAGAAAAATGGGACAGCCAGAGCAAAAAGTCCGAATGTCTTATTTTTTATTTTAAATGGATTTTACAAAGAAACAGCTACAACATTTAACTAATGCAAAATATAAATTTCATGGGTACGTTTCTTATAGAAGTAACAATGTATATAACCTTGAAATAGTATTTTGTCAGAAAAATGGGATAGCCAGGGACAAACAGGCCGAATGTCTTATTTTTAATTTTAAAGGGATTTATCCAATGCAAATTATTTATTCCATGGGTACATTTTTTACAGAAATAGAAATGTTTATAACCTTGATCTGGTATTTTGTCAGAAAAATTCATCAGCAGAGATAGATTTACTTCAAATTCAATTTATTTGTCGTACATTTTTGTATTTTAAATTAATTTTTTTATTTACTATTTTTTGTTTGCACCTTTGCCATGGTAAAGGTTTGGTTGGTCCTTCTTACCCTACCCACGCATGAGCTTAAATACAGGCTATATAAGAAATCTGTTGAATCTTACTTAAAATTAACAAAACATCTTATGAAACAATGAAATAACGTATACTTAAAGACTATGTTAGGATCTCATAAACTTAATAACAGTGCTCACTACCAAAAAAACTGAAACTGAAAGAAAATACTCTTATTATGGATTTTCAAACATATCCGTTTATATGTCGATAGCAAAGTTATGAGAATCTAAGTGATTGTTGGTTATCCATATTTTTCCCTCTACTTTCAAATAAATTTCTTAACTTGTTTTTGAGATGTCGGTGATGGGCCTTTTTACCCGCAAAGTAAAAAACTAACAACGAAAGAAAATGCATTTGTCATGGATTTTCAAACATACGCGTTTATATCTCGATAGCAACGTCATGAGAATTCAGGTGATTGTTGGTTATCCATCTTTTTCCCTCTACTTTCAAATATTGTTGTTAAATTTTTTTTAACTTATTTTTGAGATATCGGTGGTGAAGCTTTTTACCCGGGAACCTTTAGGTTCTGCTTTACTCTATTATTTTCACAAATAAACAATATTATTCTACATTTCGCTGAATAATTCACCATTTTCCTCATTGCTCTTGAAAAAGCGCAAATATGTAGAAGATAACACGCAGCGTCAGAAAAGAAATACGATCGGTTTCCATATCACATATGCTCTACACGTAAAATAAAATTACAAAAACTACATTTTGGCAAAAAAAGCTCTAACATCCATTCCATATATGTTTCCAGCAGGCCTTCTGAGCCGTTTGTGATCCATTACTCAACATGACGTCACAAAATAATGCGGATGAAATGCACGAACGATGACGTATGCACGTTCGCGAAATTTTCCATGCAAACACCGAGGCCATGTTATAGTTATAAATTGGAAAACTGCATTAACTGGACGAGATAATTAATTACGCATTATATATTATTAAAACATTATGATGAAATTCAGTTTCGTGCAGAGCAAGAATTAAAATCAAATTTTATTATAATCATTATGAAATTCAAATTATGATGCATATGTATCTCTGAAAGTGTTATGATTAATTGTTTAATTAACAGTGGGTAATTGATTGATGATGGAAGGTGTTGGAGTTGTGAAATCTATATTTGCTTTTTATATTCTAATGGGAATGGTTTGTTATTTGTATGTAATTAATTGAATATTACTTGTATATTTATATGAATAATTTTTCATAGCACTTGATGTATATAAAAAAATTCACATAATGTAGGGTAGAGCAGGTGAAAATCCAAGGGTTAAAAGATCGAGCGCCGATAATTCAAAAATAAGTAATGTTACAAAGTTTCAAACTACAATGTTTGAAAGCAAAGGAAAAAAGAGTGCGAGTAAGGTTTACACGCGATTGAAGTAAAACTTATTTGCTACTGTACAAGATGGTATTTAAGTACAAATAAATACATCATATAACAATTTTGAATAATGTTTATTAGTAATATGGTAACACTCGTGATACACATATTTATTAGTGTCAACTATTATACACATTTATATAATGATAAATTATAAATTATATATTTATAAATCATTAAAAACATGTATAATATTTAAAAACAATAATGTAATTAAAGCCATTCTTCAAATGTGACATGATCGGTTTGTCATTGTAATTAGCATTTAGAAATCAACTTTTATTAGAGAAATGAAGTAATTGCTGATTAATAACTTCTATAATATTCGTTCACACGATGAATTATGTTAAACAACGCCTAAACAAATATTGTTTTCGTAACTTCACTTATGTAATAATTGTGTTTGAAGAACTTCATGTAATTAAAATTAACATACATTCATTGACTGATGGCATTTTTTTTACTTTTTCGCTGGCGATATAATCTCATTTTTTGAACAAAAATGAAATAAAAAATATTTTCTATTTCTATAACTTCAAAGATTTATAGAAACTACGAATAATATACAAATTATTTCAATAAACTTATGTTTCATATACGGCGCAAATGCTCCATTTGTTTTATTTTCCTTATAATTATTCACGGGCGATAGGGTAAAACATTCTTCTGATTCAGGCATTTTTCATTAAATCAAGATTTGTACTACGATGTAACTTTAAAATGTTTATTTATCTATGCCGATTTCCTTGTTGATATCGGTACGCATACAACGTTTCTCTATTCACTCTATTCACATACACATTCAACTCTTATCTTATCTTATCTGCTGTAACGCACTTTCGTTGCATTTGTTCGGATTTACACCCTAGTAGCGCCTAAAGAAGTTTTACTTCAAAACGATGTATAATTATCCATTAAAAAGTTTCTTCTATTGTAACATTAACGACAATGTTTGAAAACCCATAATAAAAGAATTTTTTTGTTATTTTTTTTTTGGTTGTAAGCACTGTTGTTTAGTTTACGAGACCTCAATATAATTGTTCATGTGATTATTGAATATTTCTGATGAAATACCAGATCGAGGTTATCTACAGTTTTATCTCTATAATAAATATATCCATAAAACTTATATTTTGCTATGGTTGAATAATGTAGCTATTATTTCGCAAAATCACTTTGAATTTAAAGTTAAGACATTGATTCTGTTTGTCTCCTGGCTGTTTCTTCTTACCCATCTCATGGGGTAACTATAAAAAATCATAAATCAACTCCACCATAACAAAAGTAATTAATACAACCACTTCTAAATTGAGTACTCTAATAAAGAATGGCTCTATTTCATATATATTCTGACGCAAAAAAATCGCAATATTTTATACAGAATTTGTTCATATATAACTATTTTGCCAATTTATGCATCATTTAAATCTGAAATAAAACGATGTATAAATTGGGTTTCTAAATTAATTAGTATTTATAAATGATAACTAATCATATGTACTTCAAAATTTATTACTGTATTGCGCTACTGAAATTGTCCTGATTTCTCATCATAATTAATACATTTTATTAATTGAATAAACATAATACATATCTGCATTACAAGAAAGTTATAACTTATTACTACGCCTCTGCAAGAATATCTATAGCAAAATATTATGTTAAGAGACAATATTATTTCAAATATTCCATCCCATGAAGCAATTTAATTACGTCAAGGTGAAATCCGTTCTTATGAAAAACATCATCTTTAAATATTACGACCTTTTTATGCAGATTATTCTTCAAGAAAAAAATATAAAATTTTTAATTAGCATAATATCTATTTTATATAACAAAATAGAAAAAATATAATGTGTAATATAAAATTCAATTTCAATACAACTAATTATAATCACTCATTGAATTATCGAGCTGCATACTTAGCACAGCTTTTTTTTAAACTGCATTAAATTTATTTTATTTTGTGAACTTGTTGGTATAAGTAGATATTAGTTTAAACATAAAGTATAATTAGAGCAAGGCATTTTAAATAGTTGGTTTGATAATTTTATATACTTTATTTGCTTTCGATAAATACACACGTTTGTGTACTTTTTCATCAACTGGGTAAAATGACCATCAGTTCTGTGTCAAGCAATTTTCATCAAAAAATTGCTATGGTTGCTTTATATCATATTTAATTGAATTTAATTTAAAATTATTTATTATTGAAATGTTCTAATATTTGGTACACACCTTTTAACTTCTAACTAATTAACTTTTGATATTTTTTTATTTTATTATACACTTTTTTTAAATAAATTCTAAGATGAGAAATAAGAATTATTCAAAAGTAAAAACTAATCGTGCATAGCATTATGCTTTGTGGCAAATTGCTGGAACTTTACGTAACTTTCCAAGGAATAAAAATGATCAATAAATAATAAAGATTATTCAATAATCCGCAGTAGTTGTTTCAAAAATTTCTTAAATACATTATTATAAATATTGTAAATTTATAAGTCCCTGAATTGAACGACGAACGTATTCTACAAACTACTTCTATGTATGTTATCATTTTTTTTTAATTTTCTTTTTTCTTTTTAAATTCTATAGTTCCGAAAATTTGATTTTTTTGTAAACTTTTAATTTTTTTGGGTATTTTTCTTTTATTTTGAAAATTTTTAAAAATGTTCGAATTTGTTTTTTAAATTTTTTGTTTTTGAAAATTTCAATATGTTCTGAAATTTATAATAAGTGAACTTTAAAAATTTAAAATCTTTGTACGGAACCCAAAGAAAAAAATTACACAAAATGTGTACCTATTATTAAAATCTCTTTAATTTATCTCACAATTTGATGTACATAATGTCTGATGATCGTTTTTGACTACGAAATGAAATTATTTTAAACTTTTTTTCTGGATCTCTTAAACAACTATCCCTGCCGGTTCACACAAGTAAAATGTTTTTTGAATCACTCAAATCGGACGCTCCGTTCTCACGAAAACTAAATTGTCTTCTTTGGCACTTTTTCCCTCGTATATTCGAAATTGCTGAATCCGCCTTGGCCAAAAACTAGTCAGCACGTCCCCCCATCAATACGAATCGAATGTTTTTTGAGTCATCTAAATCGGTTGATTCGTGTTCCTGAAATCGTCGACGAAACATTGTATCTGTATATACAGACACACACACACACACACAAACATCCATTATTTCTAAAGTATGCCAAAATGTTCAGAAACATTTGAAACGTACGGATATATATATATATATATATATATATATATATATAAATTTTCATTTTGGATTTTTTTCTGAGATTTCTATAACTTACTCTACAAAATGTTAAAAATGTTAAAGAAATTAAAATGGCATAAGAAATGCAATTCCTTTAGGCCTAATAAAAATTCCTATACTTTGTGCATATATATATTTATATGGATATACAATGGCATGTGTACTTTCAAAAATGCGAGCACCAATAGACCTTGTTGTATATTATACATACGAAGGAAAAACTTTTACGAAATAACTTTTCCTCTATTGTTCCTGTTATATTGCATTATACTTTTATTCTCTTTTGGAACAATCGCGTATTCATTTTATTGCGGGCTTTACAATTCTAATATCAGAACACACGTATACATCGCGCACATCCATTGCAACCGCATTCATGGAGGGAATTCGCAAATATTTCAATAAATACAGGTGAATGCTAATTAATTACACGGGTCTGAATATAAATATGCCTGATTGAAATTTAGTATATGTGTTTAACTGCTTATGGTGGATGGTCGTAAAAAGTTCTTATTGATAACGTATTTGTTATTAATGTTGCTTGTTTTTATGTTTATAATAATTCATAAGTATATTCTTTTTATAAAATTTGCTTTACCGCCCGCCTATATTTCAAGGAGCTTTTTTTTCAATTTTTGGTTCAGGATAGTACGGGGCACAAAGTTCGAATTAGATTTTTAGCAAATATATCGTGAAAACCAAACCAATTATAGCATAACAAATAAACTTATCAAATAAATAACTATCTGACTATGTTCAGGAAAACACCTAGCTAATTCATCATTATTTTTTTAACTTTTAATCAATTCAATATTATTCAATTATTATTATTCAATTATTCAATTCAATATTATTTTTTAAATCTTAGGTATTCATCATTATGTTTTGTATGCTGTTTTTCAAAAATTTGTAACCTTGTTCTTCTCATCTCATATGTGGGGTAAATTGGGACGGCCTTGGGACAATCAGGTACAAAGTTTTATTAAGATTTCAAAGAAAAACAATATCTACATTATTCAACCAATGCAAAGAATAAATTTCAATGGTTAATTTTTTACAGAGATAACAATGTAAGTAACCTTGATCTGGTATTTTGTCCGAAACATTTATCAGCAGAGTTGGAATACCTATCTATTTAACTTATTTTTTGTAAAATAGTTTTTTCAACATCTCACTTTTTTATTTGCTATTTTTAATTTTTTACACCTTTGCCTGGTTTAGGCAAAAAAGCCAAAGCCAAGGTTTAGTTGGTCCTTTTTACTTCACCCAGCTTTTATAGAGCTTTTAAAAGACTAACATGAAATTAATAATACATCTTACAAAGCCATTGAATAAAGTATACTTGACAATTTTATTGAAGTCTCTTGAACTAACCAACGAGGTTTACAACCAAAAAAACTAACAACGAAATTATTTTGATATGAATTTTCATACATCCCGATTGCTACATTTAAATATTTCCTGACAAAACCAGATGTGTGGTTCATTTTCAAACAAACTATGCTTCAATTTTAATAAAAATCTATTCTAGAAATTTGATAATGAATGCGTTTTTTTAAACTAAAATTAATGAAAAAGCAGTCAATAAACGAAATGACGTTTCATCCCTTTTTGAAATAAACTTTAGAATTCTTTGTTTTTTATTTAGTTAATTTTAGATTGTGTTTCGATGCATGTACCTAGAAAATTGGCAGTTCTGATTTATCGTTTTTCTTTGGCCTTTGATTGACATGAAAGTATCGAACAAATATCGCGTTAGTTATTTAACTAAGTTTATAGCTTTGTATATAAAACTATTGGATTTATTTGGATGACAATGCATGTCATGGTTTCTAATAGAGATAGTGTGCAGAAGTTTTGACATACAAAATAAATAACTTAGTTACTCCAACATAAATTATTCTAAAACCTCAATATTTGTCAGAAATAAATGAAGTTACCATTCGATTCGAATCACTGTCATACAAAAAGATACTAATCAGAAAAGTGCATGTCGAACTTGCATCATACATTCGATCATCGAAATGAATCGTAACACATACTAAAAAAAACCTTACACTAAGCTTAGGTACATATTATTTTCTTTGTTAATAATAGTTCTGATTATGGAAGTTCAGAGGTATCAAAAAAATTAATTATAAGGGGATATTGGGTACAGTTGTGCCAGGGTCCGAAAGTGACAATCGGCATAAGAGCAAACTATACTGATTTTTAATTAGGGTCCAAAGAGAGAAAGAAGTATCTTTGTTTGAACAAGTTTTCATTATTGCATTGTCTCCGCGCCTTAGCACGACCTGTGGACCGCAAATAAATTTTTGTTCGATTCCTTTTAATAATAACTGTTAATTGTATACAAATAGTTCTACTGTATAATTTAATTATTTTCAAAAGCCACGTGATTTCAGAAAAGAATAAACACGACATATTATTATTGCTCTATTATTACTAAATTTGGCTGAAATATTGTTATTTTCTTGAATATTATATAAATCATTTTTTATGGTATCATCCGGCATTGAAACGTAAATCACTGTTGACAAACAGAACAAAACTGCGGCCTTTCATACAACCCACATGTAGTATCGTTTATTTTCTCCTATTGCGATATGAACAGATATGTGTACACAAAGTTTCATTGTATGGATATATAGAGTGTGCTTTCCATATGTTTTAAAGCGAAGACAAAGGACTGACTGACCCTTCCTTCATTGCAAACAATGAAAGCCCAAAAGGGTATTTTGAAGGTCCCGTGATTATGCATATTTGTTCGCGGCGGCAACAAATTCTCATACAAATGGTACAAGCAAAACGCATTTGTCGGCCCTTTGTTGTGCTTATCGAAAGATTTACGGGTTTTAAATATTGTAAGCCTTTAATATCCCTTCACAAAATATACGTAAAGTTATTGAGAATTGCCTTTTTAATAAGATTATCATTTGAGGTAAATCGAAGATTCAGCTATTTAAGAGACATTTGAGGCGGTTAAAATGTTCAATTAATATAGAAAATATATTCAATATTATGTTTCATATATTGAACATAAATATAATCGTGATAAAAAAAAATTAGATTTTTTAAAAAATTTTAGATCTTTATTGTTTCTAATTCGACAACTTACTTCTAAATTAGTCAAACAATTCCGTTTTGGATGTTAGAAAACACTCAATTTTTCTTCTCATGTTTTATATTGACTTTAAATTAAACACTTACTAGAATTCTGCTGTGTATGTAAATTTAATTTTATATCTACTTTTAATTTATATATACTAATACTTATATATACTAATTTTTGCTGCTAAACAACAATTTTTTGCTTTAATGTATTGAAAACTTCTACCCATTGTTATTAATTAACTAGCTTACTCGCCAATCGTTTTACCATATAAGGTATATGTAAATAATTTCAACAGAATTAAAAAAAATACTATTTTATTGTAAGTCTTTAAGGAAGATCTTGTGTACTGACATTATTGACATTTTTACAGCCGAATTTTCTTATTGAAGATGTTGTCAGTTATAACTTAAAATTTCGACACAAGTTATTCGCAAAATGTCTATATATCGATTCCAAATTTGGAATCTTTATTAAAATAACTTAAATATAATAATATAACCTAGAAAGTATTCTATAAATACAAATGAATATAAAATTATACATATGAGTTCTTTCATAGCACAAAGTTTGAAAAAAAAAATATGATTCGCAAAAAAAGAGAGCCATAAAACCAAAAATTGTATTTTCATATTAACATTTCAGAAAAGTTGATATTTTGTGTTTCTGATAACACATGCGAATGTTTTTGTGTATAAATAAAACTACTTACTATAATTAAATAATTTGTACCTAAAATATTCTATTAAATTTAATTCAACATAATCTGTCAAAACCATTTGACATTTAATGTATGAGACGTATGAAAAATATTTAAATTAAAAATGTGAAGATTCTACGCGGTTTTGAAATAAATTTTCACCGTTCCCACAATCTCTGGATTAGCACAAATATTTCAAGACTAAACTTGGCCAAAAATTTTATATAAATTCACTATAATTTGTTAACGTGGGCGTAATTGTGGCATCTGATAAACCGGCCATGATTAATTTTTGCAGTATTATCGAACTTAGGAAGTAAGTAGGATTTACGTGGGTTACAAAAATATTTAATCTTAAATAAATTAAATTAAATATAATTAATTTAGATAATTTAATAAATTAAATAAATAAAAACATCAATAATGCTTTTTAAAAATCACTTGCTCGAACTGAATTAATATTTCGATATAAATTTCATATAAATTCAATTTGAGAAATCTTATATATATATATATATATATATATATATATATTTATATATATATATATATATACATACATGAATTTATATTGTGCCTCAACAGAATCAATATCGCAATACTATTTTTAATAATAAAATAGTGAAGGTCCGCTTATTTTACATAAAGCATATCCTATATTTAATCTTGCTTTAACGTTGTTTATAACAATGATGTCAAATTGAAATTTTTTATTATCTTGGTTTTTTCTTTGAATTATGTCAAACCCTCAATAACAAGATTCTTTATATTATAATTTTTGAGCAGCAATTAGAACTTGTGTATAAGCATCGTGATGATGATACAATATTTTAGATAGGCAACTCAACTCTCTAACATAAATGCATTGACAAATTAAAAATGACAATTGTAATGAACTAACTGTTACAATTAAATACTACCATTCTATATAATTTAATTCAAAGTGATATTTCCTGAATCAAAGACCAACACATGTCATCCATAGAAGACACCATTAAACAAAGTAGTCGAATGGTTGTCGTCCATGGACGACACTCGTAGCACAATGGTTAATGGTATTTATCTCAAACTGATGAAGGATTAGATTATCTAGGCAAAATCAGTTAGATGTCAAATGAAGCAAAGCTTTAAGATCACTGAATCGACTATGTATGCTAAAATTTCTATGCTTTATCCTTCTACAATGTATACGCCACAATATTTCTTTCTATTTATTTAATCTTTATTAAAGTCCGCGCGTTGTAGTTGTAGCTGCATAGTTTTCTAGCGTATCTACCCTGTCATATGATGCTCTAGCCTTAAGATCTGCTATAAATTATATGCATTCTCATGATATATCTCGCATAAATTACAACGTACTAGTTTTGTTTCGCAACAAAAGGAGTGAACACTTTTTAACGGGGCAACATTTCCGCGCGTCTTAATTCCGCGTTGCATTTTAATGATGCAAAACTTCAAGAAAATTGCATCGCCATGGAAATATTTCAGTTTAAATAGCTAATTAGCTACAGTTCGCGCTCTAGATGCCCAGTTGTCTGTGCATTAGCACACTGTACACTGTATCGCGGAGGAAGATACTGTTAGCAGAATGCGAGGCATGCTTTTGTAAATATTAGCCTGCGATAGAATCGTGTTCAGTGTCAGTTATGAAATTTACGGCATTTTAGTTAAGCGATATATGCGGAAGTATCAAGAGAATTATGTAGAGAGCGCCGCCTGTATATCATGTTGTACACAACTAGTGTAGTTGCTCTTGTACGTCAACAAGGTGAAGAATTTCGAAAAGTGCTATGTATTTTATGGTATATAAAATGAGGTGAGTTTATATAGTGGTGGTACATAGTTTTCTAAATTAAAAACTGAGTAGTGTGCTATAGTTAAACTATATCCTTAACCCTTTATGGGCCCGCATAATTTTCCAAATCACATTCCAAATTATATGTAAAATATATTATCAAATTATAATGGCTTTTTTATGAGATGGCACAAAAATCATAATTTTAACACATTTTCAATATCAATTTCCATGACCTTTGCTAGGCCTGTCAACGTGAAATAACATTTTCATACACAAAAGTATGAACATTACCGTTTTCACTTGAATGTCACATAATTAGTTTATATAAAAAAATGTTCACACAGAATTTAGTTTTTTAATTTTTTTTTTCATATAAAATGGAACTTTCAATTACTACTATTTGCTTACTTCGTTAATATAAATTTATATTGGATAAATTTTGAATTTAAACACTCAATCTACTAAAGATGAGAATTCAAATTTTTGTTGTGGAGTGATATTTGTCGAAACAATGTTCCTTCTAAAATTGACTTTTTGTAGTATCATACTTTATCATCTAAAATAACATTGATCGTACTCAAGGAATTACTCATGCAAACAAATAGGTTTCGAAAAGAGTGCGTAAAAAACTTCATATTTTGTATTTGCTCGTTTTGTTTCTGCATATATGCCTATGAGCAGGGCCGGTCCTGTGGTCCTTAGCGCCCGCATGCAACTTTTTTTTCAGACCCCCCCCTTCTATTGATTTTAACTGTTTTAACAGTTTATTATTAAAGTTACATAAATATTCAGTTATTTTTTCAAATTAATTTTTAATTATTCTGGATTTAGTACACATACAATTAGATATAATCTGAAAGCGTATAAAATACATTGATTTTAAATTTATTTAGAAAATCGAGGCGATTCGGGAGGTTGATTATAATCAAATATTTATAAATTTTCAATTATTTTTAACGTATGTGCAATATTGATATTTGGGTTTTGAAACATTTTACTTATTCATTATGCGATTTATTCTATTGAGCAAATCATGCCAAGAGAGCTAAAAAAACTAGCTTTTTATTTTCAATTATAACACTCGTATTTCATGTTGGGTTTTTTAAATTTTAATTTAATTTAATTTTTCATTATTCACAATATTCAAAATTGCGTCGTAAACTTCTCCTTATTGATATCGTAAGACCCGAATTGTGTTCATCCTTGCTTTCCTGTCATATTCAAAGTATCAGATTGTTTCAATTTTGATTGTGATCAATTGTTTACGTATTTTAGAAGTATTATCAAAAAATTTGTAAAAAATGTAAAGACTTTACACATTTCTTGAACTATATCAAAAAAAAACAATTATATTTCATTTGTATTATTTCTGCATAGTTAATAATTATTAAATTTAGAGTATGGATACCACTAGGTATAAAAAAGCCTTAAGATTTTCGTTCCAAAGTGAATTTTGCTTTCATTTTTCATATTTGTTCCATTTCCATAACCCTAACAACGCATGTCTTTCAAAGTTCATCAGATGCGAAATATTTGCAACAAAAACAAAAGTTACAATTCAATTTCTCGGCATAAACATGCCATTTTTTAAGAACTGACTCCCCATTTTTCATTTTCCCGATTATAATTTGTTTATATTTTTCAACATGTTCTGTTTCAACTACATCAGCTCGCAATTTTTCGTCAATAATGCCCAATAATTAATTTAATATTTCGCAAGTTTGCGCTTATGGGATTGAACACTAGATATTTTTTTTCGATTCCACGGTAACTTCAAACAAAGAAAAAAATGAATAAGTAAAATAAGCAATAAATAGAGCTGTCATTTACTAATTTGCAGAGTAATTAATCGGTTAATTGCTTCTACTGATATCACATTGCAAAATAAATAAGCTTTCTGTGTCTCCCTATCCCTAGTTAAGTTAGATTGTTTGTATAATTTATCAAGTATTCTAGATTTTATATAAATAATAAAAAATAGGAATAATGTATTATAAATTTCATTTCCGAATCTCGTTTTGGCGTTCCTTATGGCGTGCGCCCGCATTTTTTGCATGCATCGCATGCAAGACAGGACCGGCCCTGCCTATGAGTATAGTCTCAAGGGATTGCATTTTCTAGGTTAGGTTTTATATCTTTGAATCCAAACACGATCTATGTACGTAAAACACGTCTCCTCACAAAATAATATAATCATATGATGTACATTTATTATTATATCTCTTACCTGATTGTAACGGTGCATAGATGTTCAAATAGAGACAGTCCTCGCTCTGTTTGTCCAAGTATTTCACCAAACGTTTCAAATAATCCATCCTGCCCTTGCTGATGCTCTTCTCGGCGTCACTTTTAGCTTTATTACTGTCACTCGGTTTCGAGTCGTGTTTGTCAGTGTTCTTTTGCAAAACTCGCGGTAGACGCTGTATGCACACGGGACCGAATTCGAAACAATCGCGTACGCCCTGCCACAGCGCGCCGGACACCGGCGGCATGAAGCGCAATGAACCTGAAATGAATAGATAGAAGGTTTAATGTAATGTTATTGAAATAACATTTTTAAAATGAAATTCTTGTCATTTTCTATGCTTCAGGAGTTGGTTTGTGGAATGAGTTGATTGAAATGTGTTTTTGGTTTTGTTGTTTGTGATGAATGTATTAGGATTGGAAGTAGAAGTTCGGAAATTGAATTTTAGTAATGAAAAATATAGAAGGGTAAATGAAAAAATTGAACTAGTTGGTATTGGTATTTTGCCTTGAGGCAAGTTACCTGAACTTCCCGAAATGTGTAAATAATCGATTTAATCAATAAAAAATAAATTAATTTATGAGTGATTATAAATATTCCGAGTGGATTTATCACACATCATTGCAAACAAGCGAACGAACACGTTAACTCGGAGTATTTTCTAAAAGCAAATTTTCAAAAGTCAATAATTTTTATAATTGAACCAGTTTCCGTAGGACTTTAATGGTTTACTATGTTCAAGACCAAGTACACTATCGTTGTACCAACTGAATCATCTAATTTTATTTTTAACAAACGTCAAAAAAAACTACCCATTTTCTCAAACTTTGATAATTTTTTAAAATTAAACTACTTGTCGTAAGACCGTAATATTTCAGTAATTTCTATAAGACCATGATATATATCGCCAAAAAAAGTTCCATGAAAATCGACTTATTTTTTTTTTTCAGCAGTTAATTACAAGAAAACGGCTCGGTAGATTTTCACCTAAAACTGATCAGTATCATTCCCAACTAATATCTTTCGAATAGTTTTTTGATTTTTTAAAACCAGTTCGGTAGTATGAGCTTAAATGTGGACGAAAGGTTTGACACTTTTTTCCAACTTACAAAGAAACGGCCGATCGTCGCACAAAACTGAGAAACGATAATCCTCATCAAGATACATCAAATGTTTTTTAAATATCTGATATCGGTGTTGTTGAGCAAACGTCGATGAAAGTTCTAATTTTTGAATTTTCAAAATCGATTCAGAATTGCGGGCTAAAACGTAGACGAAAATTTTTTTACTTTACTGCGATTTATAAAGAAACGGCTTGGCCGATCGTCGCACAAAACTGTCAAACAATAGTCCTCATCGAGATACATCGAGTGGCTTTTAAATTTTTGAAATCGGTCCAGTCGTTTTCGAGAAAACGTCGATTTACGGCAAAAAATCTGTTCACACACACACACACACACACACGCATATACTTTTTCCAAATTTGGTCTCATTCGATACAGAATGGCTTGAAACGTCGAGAAAACATAAAATCAGCGATTCGGATTTTTTGATGAAAACATAAACTTCTCCTTCGGGAAGTTAAAAATACTTTTGATCTTTGCAAGGATTATCTAGTATCTAAATTAATAAATCTTGTTATATTAGCAATGGTTAGTACTGAGTAACCCCTGAGTTGATCCCCGCTCTGGATAGCCAGATATCATGCAGTAGTGATTTCAATTTTCACTTGATAATATGGATCAAAACTATGTGTGAGAATATGCCATTTCGGACACAGCGAAAATGGGAGTTTAACTTTTTTCTCAGACTTGACCTAGGGCAGTACTACACATTTATTTTAATAACAACAATGGTTATCTATATATATTACCCATTTGAACAAACTAATAATATTAATAAATATACTATTCAAACAATATTCCAATTAAATAAATATTTTAATAATTGCAATTCTAGTAGGTTTTATTATAAAATATTTATTTTCAACTAAACCATATAGCCATTACAATAAAGATTTAATGTAAAACTGTAGTTAAAAGTAACATTTTGCCTCAAGGCAAGTTGCAAAACTTTCCCGTGGGTGTATTAATTGACATAAACAATTAAAAATTGAGTTTTGCTCATTTATCAAATATTTTCAACTTTTTCTTTCAATTGTTTATTTCTAAAATAAAGTTTTTGTTTTCTTAAATCTAAGTATTGCAATTTCCAATAGATATCCCTCAAACACATTTATGATATCTGTAATCATATTAATTACAGTGCACAAACACGTGCTGCCTATTATTCCGAATTTTAATTAATTTTAACATTCCAAATCATTTTCGTGTGACTGTTTAGTGTATGAACTTTCATTAAATTCCATTAATCGCTGAAACATTAAATGCAGTGTTGATATTATTTAATCTTTTAATTTTATATTTGCTTTTATTACACTGGAGGAGTTTTGTATGCTGCTCATTAGGTGACACAGATAAGAAAAATCTATTTTGATATTTATTAATCAATTTCTGTTAGCAATGTGCAAATCCATGAAGTTGAGATAGGAAGATATTTGCGAAAACTGTTACAAAAAAGCACTTTGTTGCTAATTGTCTTGACTGGTTTCAACCTAATTGTGGCTCCTTTTTATCGCGTTTAATACAATAGCTTTTAAATTAGCTTAAAAAATGTTTAATAAAAGTCGTTGCAAAAAATGTACTACTTTCAATTTATTACTCTACTTCCAAATATTGTTGCTGAAAATTCTTAACTTTACTGGTTTTGAGATGTCGTTGGTGGACCTTTTTAACCGCGGAACTTTGAACTTCTCTCTGCCGTACACAAAGTGTGCAAATTAAATTTGAAATATGATTTGTATTTTAGGAGTATATTGGATACAAACATCCAAAGGTAATTAACATAGAACAAGCCTTTCTAAATTTTATTTTAATAATTATTTGTTATTTATATGATATTCTGAATTTGATACTCTCGATATTATATTTTTATGTGTTTTTCATAAAGAAAAAAAAATCATTAAGGAAATATTCAATGTTTATGGTGAAATGAGCTTCTGAAAAAGGTATTCTGAATTGAATGAGACACATATTTAAAAAAAATTGTGTGTGTGTGAGAACAGACTTTTGGCCTATTGTCGATGTTTACTCTAAAACGGCTGGACCAATTTCAAAAATTTAAAAGCCATTTGATGTCTCTTTATGGGGACTATCGTTTGTCAGTTTTGTTCGACGATCAGTAAAGTGGTTATTTTTATAGCAGCAGAAAAGGGAAACATTTTTTGTCCACAATTTAACCCGCGATTCTAAATCGATTTTAAAAATTCAAAAACTGTTTGAAAGATATTATTTGGGAATCGACCCATCTCTAATTATCTAAGTCTCAATTTTAGTTGATTAACATAATTATCACACAATTCGGGAAGTTTATGCCACTTGCCATATTATGCAAAATTCCAATTACAACTAGTTATTTTAATTAATTTATTTTTCTATAGGTAATTTTTTCTACTGAAATTTTTACAATTTCTTTATAATATATTTTGGCTATAACTTATTACAAAAATGTTATGCTGGAAAATGCGCAATTTTAATCCTAGGTACTTTTTACATTTTTATGCTTTTAAAGTGATACTTTATATGTGTAATCGTATGCGAAGAACTTGTGGTACAAATGAAAATTAATCTCTTATGAATTTCAAGTCTAGAACATATGGAAACACCTATCGATATCTTCACTGTGTGTTACTCACCGATAGGCGGGCTCGCATACGGGATGCCCAGGTAAACTTCGACAGCATCCGCATGTCTCGAGTCTAAAGTTTTCACTTTTCCGCGCAACTCTCCATACTTTGTCCGAACAACTCTGGTATAACGTTGATTATCCGTGGAGCCGCTCGAATCTGCTGAATTCGCTCCAGACCGGCTTGCACTGGGCTGATCTGAACTGGGGTTACCCCGATTCGTGTTTGTGTTCGAATTTACCTGGGCACCAGAAGTCTGGCTTTCTCTTGATATTCTTTTATCATTGCCAGTTGTATCTCTGCTATATCTCTTTCTTTGTTTTATGATTTTGAGCAAATCGAAGTCGTGTTTTATTTTACTGGGATTTTCGAAAAATAAATTGGAGAAGTTGTTTTGTTCATCTTTGTCTAAGAGGAGCTTGACTTTCTTTGATATATTATCATTTGCTACGTTGTTTTGTTTGATGAATGCTAGGATGTCTAATATGCTTTTGTGGTCGTGATGATGACTTTTTTCTTGGTCGTAAGGAAGTACACTTCTTTTAATTTTAATACTGTCAGAAGTTGGTATTGACGCATTGCTGGACGTCAAATTTGCATTCCGATATTCCCAAACACGACTGTCGTTATTTGTATGATTACTTTTATTTAAATTATTAGAATTAATTACACTATAATTTAACTTCTCCTGGTCAACGTTAGTATCATGTAGTATATTTGATTTTTGAGCAATATTACTGCTGTATGCATGTTTGCCGATAAATTCTAGAATTTTATTCGACTTATAGAGTGACTTAAGATACTCATCAGCAATTCCTTCAGGTTTGTGTCTGATATGGATATTTTTTGAATTTGTTAAATCTCGTCTACTATATGGACTGATTACATCTAAAATATGCTTAGTTCTTTCTACATCTATCTGCTGCTCATCCACCGAGTCATATCGTACATATTTTTCAGTGGATGCTGAGTAAGATACAGAACTGAAAAATTTATTTAAATTTAAATTTCTAGGTTTATCTAAATTATCCTTAATTCCTGTCGTGACTTCTGAGCGTATTTGATCACCATGCGTTATTATATCCGTATAACCTTTTTCTGTGTTTGTTATCGAATTTTCTGTAGAATTTTCTACATTATATAATCTGGATTTTGTATTTAGAGTTACGAGGTTTTCTGTAGCTTGTATCATACATATCGTTAAGATGATCGACGTTGTCTTTAACAACGTTTTGACTGTCTCAGGCATGACTCAGCGCTTTGTCAACATTTCTTCAAATACGTCCCATTCCACGTTACTCAACCAATTTATATCATGTAATCTTCATATTTTGATAAATGGAACATCTTTGTAAGATGATTATAGAAAAATGAAATTAGTATCATTTTAGGGCAGTATGGATAGCATAGGCTTGATTGTAGTAGTATTTTGCTATGACATTTTTTAGGCCTTATAATAATTATTTTTTAAAATTCACACCGATATTTTTGAATCCAATTAGGGCAATTTAAATAATGTGCATTGGCAAATTAAGTCCTCACCATGATTTAACACTATTTCACTAAACACCGGCACAATAATTTTAAAACGAACACTGTCACATTAAGAATACCATTTGTAACTCAATACATTTAAAAAATAATAAAATAAAAATTACTAAAACTCATATAACTCTTTTATATGTAGTCAACATGAATTAATAAACATTATTAAAACAAAAAATAATCGTATTTAAATGTTAACGATTTGTGTACGTTTTTACAAATTTTGCCTAATAATCACAACACATTTTTTTAATGTATTTTATATCAATAAAATATCAACGATATAGACGTTGGTTGGTTGGGTCAACCACGCACAACCACAATTTTTGTGATAAATACAAATCCTTCAACATTTCACATTTTATTTTCTATAATTACTATCTGTATCCATAGCCAATATATACATAATTAACCTACAAGATAATTTCAAAATTTCAACTAAAATTTATTTTTAATTTTCATTTTACACTTTATTTATATTCACTATTAAATTCCCGACTCACAATTACACTAGTGTATTATATTTTATCAATTTCGAACTAAACGGTTAATACGCCTATTTTTGATTATCGATACCGTAATTTTTCGATTTTAATTACGAGAAAACGTAGCTTCGCACGCGAGAGCTTTTCGTCAACTGCCTAGTAAAAGCTCCCACTACGGTTACTGAAATAGCAATGCGCATGTCGAAAGCTCCGGAGTTATGGACTTAGTAAATGCGTAAGGATGGAGATCATGTTGATTTCGGTTTTAATGAAATTATAAATAAACTAGTGGGGCGCATGGCATCGTGCCTTAAGGCAAATTGCTGGAACTTCCCGTACCAAAAATTATTTTTTTTTATAAAGATTAACATTTTTGAAAAAAAAATTACTCTGAAAAAAAAGATTTTTGAGAAACTATAAATTTTTGACAAAATCTTACTTTTTGTTGAAAAATTTATTTTGAAATATTTTGGAAATTTTGAACTTTTTATTTTCAAAGCAATCGTACTGCTTTAAATGCATAGAGACTAAATTTCGAAGCGCGTAAGCGCCGCGTCGTCGTCTAACGGATAAACACTGGTACGGAACCCATAGGAATGTTAACAAAACTTACACTTATTGTTAAAATCTCAATAAAATATCTGATAATTTGATATGCATATGTCTAATGTCTAATGATTATTGTTGACCGCCAAATAGTATTTTTTTTAGTTTTTTTCACTAGATCTCAGAAACCGCTAGACCTATATTCATGAAAATTTGATAAGTTCTTCATCTTGTTCAAACAAGTAAAATGTTTTTTGAATTATACAAATTGGACGCTCCGTTCTCTTAAAAACTGAGTTACCGTTTTTGGCACTTTTTGCCCCGTATCTTCGGAACGGCTAGGCCTGCCTTCGCTAAAGACTAATCAGCACGTCTTCTTATCAATACAAATCGAATATTTTTTGAATTAGTCAAATCGCTTCATCCGTGTAACCGAAATCGTCGACAAAAATTTGTATCCGAACACACACACATACACGCACACACACACACGCACATACACACACACACATACATCAATTTTTTTTAAGGCATGCCAAAATGTTCAGAAGGTTTTAAAACGTAAAGATATATAAAAAAAATCGATTTTTTTGCGATTACTATAACTTGCTCTACGAGAAGTTAATTATAAATAAATCAATTTATCATCTCCATAACATTAACAATCGTCATTTCATTTCGAATTAAATTTCAAAAAAAAATAGTTGCCAAATTTACACAAAATTGAAAAAGTGCTCCCGCATAGTCACAGTCTAAACGCATTTGCAAATAATTCTGTGCGACATTTTCACTTATACTATGCTTAGCTTGGCGGCATTTTCACATTTTTCAATAATTTTCACAAAATTGGAAAAGTGCTCCAGTACTTAAACAGTCTAAACGCACTTGCGTAAACATTTCTACCAGAGTGGCGCTTAGACTGTGCTTAGCCTGGGTGATTTTTTGAATTTTTAATCCAAAATTACAAAAAAAATTTTTGAGAAAAAAATTAGAAACAAAAATTTTTTTCTCCAAAATCAATTATTTTGTTGAAAGAAGCAGAAAGTTCTTTGAATCATTTAAATCGGACGCTTAGTTCTCTCAAAAACAGCCATTTTTTTAACATTTAGCTCTGTATCTCCGAAACCTCTAGCCCTACCTTTGCCAAAAACTAATCAGCACATCTCCTTATCAATAGGAATCGAATGTTTTTTAAACCATTCAAAGCGGTTGATCCGTTCTCTCAAAAACTCGCTTTCTATTTTTTGCACTCTTTGCTCCAGATCTCCGTAACGGCTGGACCTGCCTTTGCCAAAAACTAATCAGCACATCTCCCTATCAACAGGAATCGAGTGTTTTTTAAACCATTCAAATCGGTTGATCCGTGCGCCCGAAAACGTGGACGAAAAAACGCGGACATACAAAACACACACACACACACACACACACACACACACATCCATTTTTTCTGAGGTATGCCAAAATGTTCAGAAACCTTCAAAACGTCGAGAAATGTAAAAATTTTTGATTTCGATTTTTGGACGATTACTATAACTTACCCTACGGGAAGTTAATTATTAAATCTTACTTTGGAATATTTATTTATATTTGTAAGTTACTCATAAACTTTACCATTTCATTATGGATTACTCATTTTGAAACTAATTTCATAGTTATAATGAATCGATAGAATGAATGAATAATAATGAATGACTATTATTATATTCTGAAGTGTACTGATATAAGAAAGGTATAGGAATGTCAGAATATTAACTTTTCTAACAATGCAGTCTTAAAATAGACATGGCTCAATTTTTTTTGTAACAATGTCTTCGATTACTGTCGCTTAAATTAATGTGGAGCCGATAATTAGTGAGAAATTTGATTTATTACTGATTATTATATTGATGGAGTTATTATTTATTGATATTATTACATATTATTTATTTTTGATTACTAATTTAGTTAGTAATACAGAATATCGACTAATTAAGTTGGTAAATCGCTTTATCTTTGTTTCTCTTGGTTTGAATAATTTTTTTTCAGAACTCAAGAATTCTATCTGCTATTGTGATGTAGTTTTTACAAAAGACTATGAATTAAATAATAATTTATATTTGATATTAATAACATTTAGCAATTCTACGAAAGCTTGTTTTGACTTGTCACATCTTTGTCTGAACATAAGATTACTTGAAAATTGGGGGGGATTTACAATTGTGACATCGTGATAGCAAAAATTCAAGAATTTTTATTGATATGAAAACTTCTAATATCACTCTGTAATAGGTTATGAATATCGTAACTCAGATCATCATTTATGATAACTAACTGTTTATTTAACTGAGAAATCTCATATAATTCCCGATCCATATAAGTATACATAGTCCTAGAAAGGTTTCCTTCTACCTGGAAAACCTACTCCAACACAAACTGGCAATTTCACAAACACATTTATATATTTTCCTGTTAATATTCAGAGCCCGGATTCGAGTTCCGGAGATGTACGACGACCCATATTCGGTCATTGTCGGTTCCTATTCACTTGAAGGTATATGTATATATAAGCTGGAAAGATTCTAGTGCTGTACCGAAAGATTGAAAATGTTTCATGAATGATTAATAAAGCTATATTAAATAGAAAATGAGTAATAATAATGGACTAAATATAGATATATTTTAAATACTAAATAAATAGATCAATTCTAGATTAAGTTCGGTTTACTCTTGTTTTACTATCAGCTTACAGCGAATACAGAAAAAAAAGTTAGAGCGTGTTCTGAATATTTTAAATAATAGTGTGAAATCAATATTTGCATGAAAATATAAATAATTTTATTTTAGTTATTAAATTTTTTTTTTCTGATTATGTGCTATATTTTTATAGCAGTAGATATTTTTTCATTCTTGAAGATGGAAATGGTCCAAAAGTAGCCAAAAAAATATTCTGATCTATACAAATACTTTCATAAGAATTTTTTGTTTCCAAATTCTCACATAATATCACTAGTAGTAAATAGAATTATAAGTGAAGATAGTGAATTTCAGTAAATTTTCTTTAAATTCTTTATTGATATATTAGTGAAAATTTAAATCTTTATAAAAATGTCATAAGTTGTCAGGATCGCGTATTTAAACATGCTATTAAAAGCCCTAAGTAGTTTTATTGAGAGCAATCAGAGCTATTTTTATGTGTTTTATAAACTTTGTTTATAAGGCTATACTAACTTGAAAAAATCTTTATATTCATTTATTTAGATGAAAATTGTGATTACTACTGCTTGATATCAGGCTGTTCATATCGGGTTGTTGCGAAAAAGCCAAGAAGAATTAGTTTTGTATGCTTTGATATTGAATTTGTGTCAATACTTAGTAGTTCTGATCAGAAAAATAAAAACAAAAATGGTGTAGACAAAATATAATAATTTAAAGTAGCAAATTAATTAAACTAGGGGTGCATGTCATTGTGCCTTGAGGCAAATTGCTGGAACTTCCCGTATCGTAGTATTACTCTTAGAACCAATGAAAGTGTAAACAAAATTTGTATAATCTCTATAAAATCTAATCTAATAATTTGATGAACATATGTCTCGCTGATCAGTTTTGACTGCCAAATCATATTTCAAAAAATTATTGAATCATTGCAAGGACTAGACTTGCCTTTCCAAAACTTTAATCAGTTCTTCATTTTCTTAATACAAGTAAAATGTTTTTTGAATTATTGAAATCAAATGCGCAGCTCTCTCAAAAATTGAATTACCATTTTTGACGTTTTTTGTCCGGTATATAAGGCTGTACCTGTCTTGGCTAAAAACTAATAAGCACATCTCTCCACCAATAGGAATCGAATGTTTTATCAATCATTCAAATAGGTTGATGCGTGCTTCCAACATCGTGGATGAAAATTTGTATCTGAACATACATACATACATACATACATACATACACACATACATGCACACACATATAAATAGATATTTTTTAAGGTAAGCCAAAATATTCAGAAGATTTCATTCAACTCATTTTAGATTTGCGATAACTTACCATACGGGAGGGCAATTAAATAATAAATGTATTTTATGAATCAGAGACGTAATCAGTTACTACATTCTTCTTATTACAGAAGTTTCAAAATCAGTGTCATTATTAAATTATTTTTGCATCATATATAACTCAAGAATAATTACCTATTATTGCCTAAACATTTATTTTCTGTTATTGAGCCATTTTCATAACTAATACTAGAAAGAGTTAACGAGTGCTAAATTCACAAAAATGTGTTTCACTAACGGCTTTTCACATAAAAGTCATATATATTTCACCGTTTGCATGTCAAAACTTCTGTATCAGAAATCTTTCTAAAGTTTTTCATATTCCCAGCACTATTAAAAATATATTGAGGAAGGTTTGTGTCGGCCGCAATACAGTCAAAACTTTATATTGACACATGAATTTTTGTATTGGCATATTTCCCGTGTGTATAAGTATTTCATTTTGCTCTGTGTTTGTAAGTAATCCTTGTCCTTGTATTGCGAAAGCTTGTTTGACTGAAAAAGCTCTCCCACTTCATTCATTTATATACAACAGCAGATCTTGGTTTTTGTGAAATTATTTATAAAAGGTTTCGACTTTCGATTAATTCCGCAACTCGCTTGTCTTTGTACAGAAGAAAACTAGTTACCTCTATTGCAAATGAATTAGAAATGCGAAATAAATTGCAACTTTTATAAAAGTAATTTATAAAGTTAATGAGACTTGGTGTGAAATAACAAAAAGTGATTAAGTATTTATGGTTTGAGAAGTAGTATGGATGGGTACTTTATTACTAATGTTGATTAAACTTCACCTTCCTTAAAAGCGAACTAAAGGTGCATGGCATCGTGTCTTAAGGCAAATTGCTGGAACTCTCGGTAACGAAAATTGAAATTTTTAAAGAAGCTTCAAAGTTTTTTGAAAATTTTGAAGAAGCTTAAAACATTTTTAAAAATTTTGAAGAAGCTTCAAACTTTTTGAAAATTTTGAAGAAGCTTTAAACGATTCTGAAAATTTTGAAGAAATAGGAAATTGTCGATGAAAAACTGTATCCGAATACACACACAGACAAACACAAACACACACATATATATACACATACATACATAAACATTTTCTAGCGTGTGCCAAAGAAACTTTCGAAACATAAAGATATGCAATAAAGGCTATTTTTAATTATTTTGCAATCACTATAACTTACTCTACGGGAAGTTAATATAACAAACTATTGGTTACATTACTAATTAATTTACTTTATTTCCTTTAAATTAGCTTATTAAAATAATATACGAAACGTGTTTATTAATACAATCTAGAAGATAAATAGCTGTTGTGTAAATTTTAAAGAAATTATTCATTAAGAATTTTTCAATTTTAATACTAATACCACAACTTTATGTCAATTATGATCCAATATCATAATAAATTGTTACTTCAAGAGCAGTTGTTTAATGACAAATTATTATAATTGACCTGATGTGTTATTATTTTGATGTTATTATAAACATGGTGTCCCAGACATCAACGTCAAGCCGAATTGAAGTGGTAATATTTAGCTTAAGCGTACTAAAAAAATATCTTAAGTTATTAGGGAATGATGAGCTTTTAAGTGCAACTCGAAGCTTTGGTAAAATTATGACCAATTTTGGGTTATTGTGGTTAACTTCTATTATTGTCCATTTGATATTTGATACCGTAACATTTCTAGGATGTCTGGAAATTATGAGCTTTCAAGTGCAACCTAGAGCTTTGGCGAAGTCATGATTATTTTTCGCTTATTGTGGTTAATTTTTATTAACTTTTTTTTAATTATTTAATATTGTTCATTTTAAGTTTGAAGCCGTAACCGTGAATAACATTTTAAGAACCACAGTTTGAAAAATAACACAATTGCCCCAAATCTTTAAGAAGTACATTTTTTGTTGAATTATGAATCTAAAATTTTTAAAATCGACCGATTTTATGCTAATCTATTCTCAATATATACTTCATATACATTTAATGTTGAAATTAAAAAATGGATCTTGTTTTATTTATTGAAATTTTTCTAACAAACGTAGTACTTTTTCTACACTAAGATTATTAACTAAAATTACTGCTCACTAAAATTAATGTCAATAGGTCTTGTTTGTTCCCTAATATATTCTAAGTTCACACTTTTATAGTTTCGACACTAATTTAAATGTGTATAAGGTATTTCATTTACCTAGATTTCTTATACATCCTTTTTTGTTTAGAAGCTATAAATGTGTTTTTAATTTTATGGCAATGCTTAAGTTTTTTTTTCTTAAATAGTATGTATTAATTTTGTTTATTCTATTAATTATTTTTTGGCAATGTATTTATTCATTGTTTTATATTATTTTCGCTTAATAATGATACATATCACGTGACTAAACGTATATATATATATATATATATATATATATATATATATATATAATCATCTATATCAAAAATTGTTAATTTTGAGGTGAATTTAACATGTAATAGTATTATTATTTCTTCATTTTATGTCTAAAAATTAATATCGAAACGTAACTAAAAATAATTAATTTATATAATTCTTTATATATAATTATATTTATATAATTATTTTATTTTGAATTATTATTTGATAAATTAAGTTGTATCAATTTTAAAAATGTGTACAAATTATTATAACTTCAAATTTTAATATCAAAAACCGGGAAAATTTCGCTCGGCCAAGCTTTCTCATATATAATATGAATAAAAATATTATACTTACAACATTTTTAGACTATTGAATATGTAATTTTGGGTGCTAAATTTAATACTTTATAATATCGCCTCGTTTTATAAATATTAGAAACACAATTAAATAAAAAGCAAGACCGTGTCTATGGGTTCAGACATAATATAATTTCATGAATTAAAAATTAGGTAATATAAAAATATCAATTTTCTTGAATACGTACTTGCATAACTGTATTTCAGTTTTTATATTGAATATTAAACATATTTAAAATATTAAATAACACATTAAATATATTAATACCATAAACTTCAATAAATTTTTACTGAAGATGGAGTTTGCTAAAATATCAGTTTTACAGTAATATTGGAGAAAAATATTTCAAATTCATTAATTGTTTATGTATAAACGTCAAATGCTATGATACATGCAGTTTATATTTGTATTAAGAAATACATTAAATGTAATAAATGATCAGATATTATTTTCTTGTAAATTATATTATATGATATATTTTATTCGGAGTATTTTATTTCACTATCTCTTTCAGTCTAGACAACGGAGAGTTCGAACTTCTTTCAGATGCCAACAGGTCATAAATCATAACTTTAGAAATGGTACACCTAATTTTCGACAAACAAACAAAAATCATAAGATGATTTAAACTTTTCAAGCTGTTTTTGGCTATTTTCTGCTGTTTTTTAATAATCTGTAAGAAAACTCTATATGTAACTTTTGAATTAATACTTGGACCAAACTTCGAACATCTAATACTTATAGAAAGATTTATTTAAAAATAAGTTACTGTTACTCAGAAACGTATATGAATGTTTAGCAATTTAAAAGAAAGCAACTTGATGAATGTTTTTCATTTTTATTGTAGCAGAAGTATTTAACTTTATTTTATATAACATGTTAGTAAGTCTAATTTGATAAAGAAGAAAATATTATTAGATAATATTTACGGTTTTTGTTAGCTTATATTTTCTTGTTTAATTTACATGTTATTACACAATTTATGTTTTTTTGTGATACCTGCTTATTCAAAAACGAAAAGATTTATACTCGCTTAAATAATACGAGTTAAATAGAGCGTCCGGTACTTGGTGCCGTTCGGCGTTACGGGACTTCCCCCTATATGAAAAAATCCCTTGAATCAATCTTGATAGTAACAATACATCTTATAGAACTAATTGTTCTATTTGTTCTATTGAATTAATGTATACTTAAAAATTATCTTAAGGTCTTAAAAAAACTATTGAAGAAATTTTTTTTGTGATGGATTTTGAAACATTTTTTTTCTGCCGATAGCAACGTCGTGAATATCAAGGTAATGGCTGGCTTCACATCTTTTTCCCTCTACTTTCAAAGTTCAAAAACTTCAACATTACTTGTTTTTGAGACGTCGGTGGTGGGCCTTTTTACTCCCGGACTTTTAGGTCTCGTACTACCATTTATAAAATTGATACACTTTATCAAAACATGTATTACTAGATTTTATTATTTAAAATTTATTTATGTGATGGAGAATTTCTAGAAATTTTGTTCTTAATCGTGGATACTTCATTTTAAACAATTTATTTAATCATAGTCTGTATTTTGTTTTTAACAAAATTAATGTTTTTAAATACCTTTATTAGCCTCATAAATAAGAACCTTACCTAACAAAATTATTATTTTTAGTACTATTTATGGCATTCATAATTATAAAAATTCTGCATTTATAATTGTTGATCTTTACTGAAATAATATAATTTTTAACTGTGGCCAGAAGGAAATTTGTGAGGCAAAATACATCTTATTTTTATGCTTTTAATGACGTTCGATTCCTCTTTTATTATATAAAGAGATTTGTGTTCTGAAAAAGCCTTGTGGGCGTATGTTTTTGGATGCTTCTTTATAATACTAATTTTTTCTGCCCTATATTATTTTGAAAGCAAATGTATTCAATGTATGCCACAAGATGATTTTTTGATGTAAAATATTTACACAGTTTGAAATGTTTTAAACCCATTGTAATATAATGGTAATACTGACTAATGAAATAATTTATAATTTGATTATCAATTTCTATTTCATATTTTATTATTTAGCAAATATGTTGTAAAAATTTTGAATATTTCAAAGATTTCTCTTGGAATTGTTTATTGACTTTTTTTATATATCATTTTTGCAATTTTGATGTTTTCATTGTGATGGAATACATAGTCAGTTTTGTTACAGAATTCTTTTTTGAACGATTCCTTTAATAGTATTATTTGTGAAATCTATTAATAATTATTATCCTAATTGATAAAAACCAGAAGAGTATATAGTATACAATTTACATTGCAAAATTTTATTATTTTGCATGAATTAGAGCAAATCTTTACATTAATGTTAAATATTAATAATAGAAGCGGAGTAATATTTCTATTATGCCTTTATTGACTTTCTAAATGGAACATATTCCATTTATAATTTAATTATTTAATATATTATTTACCATAGCAGAGTATATATATAGTTTTGAGATTTTATTTCTTTGGATGTATTTCACTCAAATTACATTCTATTAATTAATCTCAAGTACATTACAATTATCTCAAAAGTTGGACAATAATTCAAATTGTCAACTTCTTACGCGGGTTTCGGTTTTATTTATCTTCAAACTTCATCTGAGAAATAGTACAGTAATCATTTATCATTCAGAGAATCTCGATTTCAAAATATTTTGTACATAATCCCACAAATTAAGATAAAATGTATAGGAATGAATACAGTTTATTTGTTGATTGTTGTTTTTTGTAGATAATTATATACAACATTTAGTAAAGTTTAATAATTTAGTACTGATTGATAATAAATTATAGTTTATTTATTATCAATTACATTTAAATAATATGTTTTGTATATATAATTGCCGATTAATTTACATTTAAATAATATGGTTGTACATATAATTGCCGATTAATTTAGGGGAAATAAAATCTTATTAGTAAGTAAACTTGTAAGTTTTCTCTGATAGGAAATGTTTAAATAGAAACTAATTAACTTCCCGTAGGGTGAGTTATTGTAATCGTCCAAAAATCGAAATTGAAATTTTTTGCATTTCTCGACGTTTTGAAGGTTTCTGAACATTTTGGCATACCTCAGAAAAAATGGATGTGTGTGTGTGTTTTTGTGTGACCGCATTTTTTCGTTCACGTTTTCTGGCGCACGGATCAACCGATTTGAACATTCGATTCCTATTGATAGGGATATGTGCTGATTAGTTTCCGGCAATAGCAGGTCCAGCAGTTACGGAGATAAAGAGCAAAGAGTGCATCAAATAGAAATCGAGGTTTTGAGAGAACGGAACATTCGATTTGAATGATATAAAAACCATTCAATTAGTAATGATTGGGAGAAGTTGTTATTAGTTTGTGGAAAATACATAAATGTGCAAAAAATGTCAGTTTATGAGAGAACTGAGCGTCCAGTTTAAATGATTCAAAGAACTTTTTACTTGTTTTAACAAAATAATTGATTTTGGAAAAAAATTTGGTTCAAAATTTTCATTTTCATTTTTTTTTTCATTTTTTTTTGTATATCGAAAATAATTTAGATTTTATTTTTAATTCTGACTAAAGTTCTAATATGCTTTAAACAAATATTTTCATCTTTGCAATTCAGTTTATATAATTCTTATAAATATTAGACAATGTTACAATATTTATAATAATCTATTTGAAAACATTTAATATTCCTCAAACATTTCGTTACGGTACGGCAAGTTCTAGCAATTTGCCTTGAGGCACAATGCCATACACCCAACTAGTTATGTTTAAGATTTCGTATCAAAATTACATATATTAGTGTCGTAAAGTTAATACTCAAAGGTAATACTAGTGCCGTAAAGTTAATACTCAAAGGCTGAATTGAATTTATATTTACAAATTTAGTTTACATTCATAATTCTGAAGGTAAATATGTGTATATATATATATATATATATATATATATATATATTTATATAAATATTTGTTGTTGTTTTTCTGATCAAACCTACGTTTTCAAAACATCATAAATGTTAATGAAATTCAAAATAACGCTACTTACAATGTTTGAGTAAAATCAATAATTCGCGTCAAGGAAGTAATTGAGATATTTAACTCTCGTAAATAATAAAAAATGCATGCATTTTTGGAATATTCTTGTTCGCAAAATTATTTTTAACTTGACAAAGAGAAGCTTATGTTTTCGCGAAAATAGTATTTGCTTATTTTGTCTTTTCTGGTGTGGAAAGTTTGGGAAAATGATCAGTGTGTATGCGAAGGTGTATGTGAGCGAATTTTTTTATCTTTCATAAATGTTTTTCAAAGAAAGGCTGAACTGATTTTAAAAATGTCTAAAGCCAGTCAATGAAACACTCAAAGGAGAAACCTTGATTAGGTTTGTGGGACGATCAGCTAAGCCGTTTCGTTAAAATTAGCAGAAAAATTTAATATTTTTTATCAACTTTTTAGCGGTAATTATTAGCAATGCTTAGTTTTGCACGGTCGAGCCGTTTCCTTATAAATAGTAGAAATGTCCTAACTTTTGGCCACGTTTTCGCAAGAAAATCTCAGCCGATTTTGGTCTTCGATTGATCACAACTTGCAATCACTATAATATTTAACACTTGCGGGACGGCACCGATTTCAAAACAATCTACTGTACCGGCTGTAATTTCATTGTGTATGTTATGCAATTTGTTTCATAAAAATATGTTATTATTGAAGGACACACTTTTATAATATTAATTTATTTTTGATCATTTTAAAAAAAACTGTGGCATTCAAAACAATTTCCAAAATGCATAGCTGGTTGATTTTGACATGTTATACAATAAAATATTGTTTGCCGCTTTTTCCTGGTGCTTTTTTGTCAGAACAGACAATACAATTCCTTTTTATTTTTCTCGCATTTAGAATATGCCAATGATTAGTCTGTATATTTGTTCATTTTTGTGCTGTCATAAAGGTTTTCCATTATATTGTCTAATAATTCATTTGTAAAATATTCAGTCAAATAATCTATTGGATGTCTTATATTGCTTGGTATTTGTAGTCGGGGTGTTTGTTGATGTATGTCAAACTCGATAATTGAAGGAGAATCAACACATTCGCTAATGTCATTCCGCTCTTCATTTAATTTGTCGAACTTCTTCTTTTTGTTCGTTGGATAATATCATCATCACATTCATTACTATCTTCGGTGCAAATAGTACCTAATTTCGTAAAATTTGTCTGTATGAATGTCTATTTGAAACTCATCTTCACTACTGCTTAATTCACAAAATTTAACAGTCGTTTTGCCACTTTTAAAAGCGCTCGGTCGTTTTAAATATTAAGAAAAAGACTATAGGCAAAGAAAAAGGCTAAATATACTACTAAAGTAACATAAAATTATTTTCAAAATACAACACTATTAATCACTGCTATATGTACTTTATTCAACTTCTCGATGCAAACTGAGTCATTGTTCATAAAATAGCCTGTGCCTCACAGAGTATGTTTGTCCACTCAGGTGGACAGGCGTCCTCAAAGAGTTAATGAATAATATTTGAAATTTTGTTTGATTTTACAAATTTTGATCTCTACCGCATCTGCTTTGCAGTTATACTTTAATAACGTATGTATAATTTGCTCTCAACTGTTAAAATTTATTTTCTAGTCGTTGCATTTAAAATAACTAGTGGTGCATGGCATCGTGCCATAACAAACCTCCCGTACCACGATTAAATATTCGAGGAAAAAAATAATAATGAATGAATATTAGTCAATGATTAATAACAATTACTTTAAATATTTTTAAATAGATAATTATAATTTACTATAGATTTTATCGATACAGCAAAGATCGTATCGCACATAACAGTTAAAAATGTGTACATTAACGAGATGTCGAATAAATCAATCTGAGGTTATATTTCTTATAATTAGAGTAATATAAATGAAATCTGTATATTTTCAAACTGAATTGTATATTTAAAATTCATATTTGAAATATAAAACTTTGTATATTTTCTGAAAAATTCTGAAAAAATTCTGAAAAAATGTGAAAATTTTGAAATTTGTTTAGAAAAAAATTAAAAATATTGATACGAAACCCAAACAAAATTAGCAGTAATTTTTAAAATCTCTATGAAATATCTTATAATTTGATGTGTATATATCTATTGATCATTTTCGACCGCCAAATATCATTTTTTTTAAACTCTAACAGCGAATCTGGAATTATGTGGTTACAAGTCCAAAACTATCGACACTGAATTAGTTAAACTGATAGTTTACAAACTACTTGAAAACCATCGTTTTTTGACATACTATTTTTAATTACACCGACACTACAATATTTTCAGAAAGCGTCCCGCCTTTAAATTTCCGAACCTATTTCCATGCATCATCAATCTTTCCACATATTAAACAATGATTTTCGCGATATCAATTTTCATCCAACTAATTCTATTTCCATGGCCCGAACTGCGTTGACTTACCGGCGTAGTATGTCGAATTGCTTTTAACCAGCCTTATCCTATCTAACGCTTGATTTATTCGCCTGATCATGACTCCAGTCGAAAAGTTACAGCTCGTTTCCGCTCGGCGATGATTACAGGCGGTAATTAATATTTGAAATATTACCGAATTATTGTAGAATAGTTCTAGAATGAAACTTGGAATATAATTGTTGTATGGGAGATTATTTTAGTATTTTGTAAATAATTGGAATTTATTAAAATTCATCATATATTATCGATATTAATTCACTATTGAATGTTACATTTGTATGTATTAAATTTTCAATATAAACGTTATAAAATTTATATATCATGATTTTTTCAAAAACTACAGGAGAAAATTCTATGATTGACAATATATTTAAATATTATTAAATTTATGTGCGACAAAATCTTAAACTTATATTCATTGTTAAATTAATTTAAATATTATTAAATTGTTCGGACGTCTTTTCATTTTATTATATTGGCCATGAAGGTGACAAACTTCAAGGCATTAAGCTTTACACGGAATGATTGCTACACCTGGTCGAGAGGATAGCGGAGTGTTTTAATTGAACTAGTTGTTCACTTCAAGAAGTAAAGTCCGCTTAACAACATGCAAATAACCAATAAAAATAAATATATCTTCTTTCATTATAACTTAGTAACAAATCAGTGATTGTAATTAGAACTGCAACAAATACATAATATACAAACAAATCAGTGTTTAATACAGTCCACAGCTACAAGTGTTAAATTATAACCCAACAACCTGAATTATCGTAGGAAAGTTTTAATAAATTTTGTACTATGTAACAAAAGTACATAAATATTATACTTATATGAGTTTAATTTTTAATATGGATAGGCTTAAAGGTCCGCGGTTAAAACAGTCCACCTTTAATATCTCAAAAACAAATAAAGTTAGGGATTTTTAACCATTATATTCATTATTAAATTAATTTAAATATTATTAAATATTATTTTATATAAATATAATTTTTAATATGGATGCGCTTAAAGGTCCGCGGTTAAAAAGTTCACCTCCAATATCTCAAAAGCAAATAAAGTTAGGAATTTTTAACCATTATATTCATTATTAAATTAATTTAAATATTATACTTATATGAATATACTTTTTAATATAAATAGGCTTAAAGGTCCGCGGTTAAAAAAAAGTCCACCTCCAATATCTCAAAAACAAATAAAGTTAGGAATTTATAACTAATATTTCAACAATATTTGAAAATAGAGGGCAAACGATGTATACCCATCTATCACCTTGATTATTATGATGTTACTATCGGAAAATGTACGGCAATATTTCAAAATTCATAATAAATGTGTGTTCTTTTGTTAGTTTTTTGGTTGTGAGCACTGTTGTTTAGTTTACCAGACATTAATAAAAAATATTTGAGTATGCGTTAATAAATTGTTTTATGAGATGTATTTTAAGTTAGATTCAAAAATTTTTATCATTACTTTTATAAAAGACTAGATGACCCGACAGACGTTGTTCTGTATCTATGTCTACAATTTTTTAATATAATATACTAATATTTACCGTTTACCTACAAATAATAATTATTGTTTTTTTTAAATTACTCTTTACGCCAAAATTCATATACATTTATAATAAGAGCGATGTAAAATGTCGAACACTATATTGGAAATTGAAGTATTTTAAACGGTATAACATAACCATCATAACCATAACATAACACTTGTACTTCATGTTGGATTAAATTAATTGAATTTTTTATTATTTAAGTTATCCAGAATTGCATCTTAAACTTCTCCTAATCGATATCGTGAGGGCCGAATTGTATGTATTCATCTTTACTTTCCCATTTGTTGTTATAAAGTGAAATTTGTACGAATTTTAAAAATATTGTGGAAAGGTTAGTATAAGATGCAAAGAAATTGAAAATTGAATATCCGAATCTTATGTAGGCGCCCCTAAGGCGTCCGCTCGTATTTTTGGCATGCATCGTATTAAAGGTGGTACCGGCCCTGATTAATACTTAATTTCATATTTTAAGTGAATTAATTTGTCATATTTATTTATATGTGTATAATTCGATCTGCCATACATATACTGTATTTTATATTATTTTAATTTCTGGCATATCTCAGCTACTTTTCGGCAATAATATTGTAGACATTTCATTTTTCTTATTCATAATCATAAATTTATTATACATATTCTAATATTGTCTAGGTTCATGAGTAAATTGAAATTTTTGGCAGGTGATAGTTTTCATTTATTTTCAATGCAAACAATGACATATTGTTTTTTGCAATTTTTTCCATTTATTTCTACAATATTGCACATACATCCCAGTACTTTATAATTACATACATCCTAGAAAATTTCCGAATTTCTGAAAAATTTATCCAAGTTCGACTAATCGTTTAAGTTTAAGTAAATTTAATATAAACTTTATATAATAGCAATAAAGCTCAAATTGATCCTACGTTTTAGTTAGAAAACGTTTGTGTGAGAAAAAGATAAGGGCTGTTTTCAGGGTTTCCCCGGCAATTATTCGATTTTTTCTTGCTGTAAGAACCATCCTTGGACTTCAACAAAAATTTAAAAAAAAGAATTGGCCAAATTGGTCCAGGCGTTGTTGAGTTATGCGCTTACCAACACATTTTGCGATACATTTTTATATATAAGATTACATGTGTGTGCCGTAAAAAGGCATCTTTACCCTGGCAAAGGTGTAAAAAATAAAAAATAGCAAATTAAAAAGCTATTATGTTTAAAAAAAAAGCAATTTTACAAGCGATAAATTAAATGAATAGTTTTTCCAACTCTGCTGATGAATTTTTCTGACAAAATACCAGAAAAATGTACCCAGGGAATTTATAATTTGCATCGTTTAAGTAATGTACATTTTATTTTGTAAAATCCCTTACACATTTTAAATAAGACATTCGACCTGTTTGCCCCTGGCTGTCCTATTTTAATGCGTTTTTTTTTAAAAAAAAAACGCATTTCTACATGATAAATTAGCTGAGAGTTTCACTGAAATAAGTCAGATTGTTGTTTGTTTCAGTGATATGTGTTATTTGTTGTGATGTTTATTTATTTGTTTATTTATTTATTTATTTATTTATTTATTTATATTTATATTTATTTATATATATATAATAAATTTATATTTATATTTATATTTATATTTATATTTATATTTATATTTATATTTATACAATATTTATACAATTATACAATGGTACATGACTTAAATTAATAGATAATAATACATACTATATTAAATGAAATATAATTAAAAAACAAAATGTTCACTCCAAATCTTATTCTAAGTTTGACAGAATAATTTACTGAATAATTTATTTATTAGTTTTGTTTTCACAATATAATTGTTCAAAGTCAAAATGGATCTTTGTGTCCCGCGCTGCCTTATATTAGTATGCCTACGTATATCTATGAAATTCGTTTACAGTCTGATAATTTTATAAAAAAAAAAAATTTTGCTTCATAAAAACTATTTTTTTCAAAACTAGTTACACAAACTATTTGTAATTGAGGTTGATTCGTACTTTTCTGTTTTTAATACACCAAATGTATAATTTTTTTCTTTTAGTTCAATAAAAATATGTGAAGATAACGAAATTATGTAATATTTATCGGATGAAAATTACATATTAACAAATAAATATGTATGAAATATAACAAGCAATATTAAATACTTCTTAAATTTTTGATGAATATTTGTTTACAGGCATCTTGGTAAATTGCGACAATAAATATGTTAAAAATATAAATCTTATAATAAGTCTGATAATAAATAGTTAAAATTTTATCGGAAAAAATATCTTCATATTCACATGAACTGGTTTAACCACTTATGCCAGTCAAAAAAATAAATGCCCGAAAAAAATTTTGTATACGATTTTTACTGCACATTTAAAAATATAAATATTAACCTTAATTAGCAATGAGAAGATTCTTTAAAATTTAATAATTTCCTTTAATCATATTCGTAGCCGTTCAATATTATGTTACAAACTACGATAATAATTCAATTATCTGTTCAAATTCGTAATGGATATTACATAGAGTTCCAATGCAGATTTCTCTTGATACAATTAGCACGAATATTTCAAATATAATATTGCTCTGGCATTTGAAATTAATCTCTCTTCATGTAAGGTTGCATATGTCATATGAGTTCATTAACAATTATGACTTTGTAGAATAAATATTTTAGATGGTGATTTAAATGGAAAACTACAAAATCAGATAATTGGTTGGTGGTGATTTTTTCATGCTTTTATTTTCGGTCTTCCATTAGTCGATATTATTAACTATCCGAATAAAAAGTTCACCAGAAAACCTGATGTGCTTATTATATCTCACCCCCAGGACGGTTGTGCCAGGCATAAAAATAGATTATGAAACAATAACTATAAACACCAAAATAGTTTATATCGACTTTGTCAGAAATATGTAACACAGAACAACATATAATTATTGAAACAAAGGTTATGAATATAATATAACAATATATAACAACACATAATTTTAAACTAAAAATCTGTATGCAATCTTTTGCTTGAATTTTCCTCTAACTTTTATTTTTTGTATTTTATTTTAGTTAAATTAAATTTTTTTATCTGTTTAATATTTGCCCGAAAAAGACAAGAAATATATGTCACAACATATACATGACCATAAAACAAAACTTATGGCTGGTAATTAACCACTAATGTTCAACTTACAACAAAATGACGAAGTGATATTGATATCTATATACAATTAAGTTATTATTAAAAAAAGACATGAAAATTACTTCTTCAAACTCTTCAACAGCAAAGCGGTCTACAGATCGTTTTAATGTATTGCGCCTAATTAATACAATAACGGAAACTTGTTCTAACAAACATACTTCGTCTTACGCTCTTTGAACCCTATTGGATTAGTTTGTAAGGTTATAAGGTTTGTAATTTAATTAGTTGCTACAAAACTCTCTTAAAAATACCACATTTTGCCGATAATGTCGAAGGACCAAATATAATTAGATAGGGGCTATATCAGGCCAATTGTTAAGATAAATCTGATGTTGCTTATATAAAATTTGAATTAAAACTAATTTACAAAGTTTTTTTGTCCAACCTGCTGACGTGTGATTTGGTTCAATCGAGTTCGAGGAAAAATAATTTCTTGGAAAAAAGGAGAATATTTAAGGTTCTGCAAAGGACAGGATGAAGATTACAATGGAGGAGAAATGTAAAATATAATGAAGGTATAAGGTTTTATATATAACAGTGATTCTAAATTAAAGGTAATAAAATATATTCATATAATTCTTTTATAACAAGGTTGAGTCTTAGGCGTTAACAAACCCCATTTCCAAATCAATATGGTTTAGCTAATATGACGACTATCACTTCCGTACCCTGGCACAACCGTACCCAGACTTTCCTACTCCTAGTAAATAAAAACTCTAAAAGGATATTTACACCTGGTACTATATTTATCGATTTAATTATATCAAATGAACAAGTTTAATACTATAAAAAAAATCAACCCAATTAAATTACCAAAAATTATTTCTCAAAATCTAGTCTAACATTCTACATTATTTGTGAAAAATATTTATATTATTCGTTCCTTTTATATCCCAATACAGGATTTATTTCTCAATACAAGCGGCTGTAGCAAGAAATAAGAGAATGTCTTGAGAGGCGTGTGCAAATATAAGGAAAAGGTTGAAGAGATCAAGAGGCCATAGGGTGTACGTTTGTAATAATTCACTGGGGCTTACAAGGGAGAGATATCTCCTGTCTATAAGACTTAGTAAAATATTTCATAACTCAATTTATCGCTATCGAAAACTTGAGACTGTATTCGTTAATAAATTACTGCATAATTCCGTTTGCTCTCTGGTGTGAGTGAGGTTAAATCATGCCATCTACTATAGTAATACTTCCAGTTAGTAATAATATGAGACAGTTAAATTTAAAATGAATGCTAAAATTTTCAAATATTTAAGAGGTGAATAAATTTTCTAATAATTACCATAATTAAGCAATGATTTTATTGAGTACAAACAATTAGTTTTTTATAAATTGCTTTAATCACATTATGAAATAAATATATAACTTTATAGGTTTTCTTTTCTAAATTTTGCTATTTTATTTCATTTTATATATACGTTTTCAAAACAAGTTAATATGAATTAATCACTCTCTAGATTACAACATTAAAAATGCTATATTTTAATTATCTATTTTAATATCTAAAATTACAAGCAAACAGAAGAAATTAATAGATATTGGAATTTTCCTTTACCTACTGATAATATATAATTCAATATAATTTTTACTCAGAATATACAGTGAAATTTTCGTACCAAAAATAGCGTTTATAAATACTAGGAAATCATCGGACCATTCACAGAAATTTTGAAATTGATACAAATCCATGTGCTTACTTTTTAATATGGACGGTATTCTCTAGATAGTCAGCAAGGGTAATCTTCTACACGGCTTTTGTTTGTATTTCCTCGTTTACCGTACTAATACGTTGGTTTTATGGATCTTTTTTTTAAATACATTTTAACATCCCTCAATTTCACGACAATCGATTTGATTGAAGAATGATTCAATAATGATTAGATTAGATGCAATAATGAGGTAAATTTTATTGCAACGTAAGTAACCTAAGTGATATTTAGTAAGTGTAACAAACTTTTAAAACAGTTCTAGAATTATATTTTATGTTTTAATGCTTTTGAATCTTTCACGGAGTAAGATCATGCACTTACTTTAATTGATATTTAATTTTGGTTTAAACCAAATTTTAAAAGTATATATATTAAATGACAAAAACTGAAAAAAAACTTGTGGTGCATGGCATCGTGCCTTGAGACAAAAATAGCTGGAACTTATGGCAACAAAATATTTGAGGAATTTTAAATGTTTTTAATTAGATTTTTATAAATGCTATGTAGCTATGATTATTCGTATGTTATAGACAAATTCTAGGAGCCCATAAATTTGACGGCGACATTCAAATATTTTTGCATAAAAAGTAAATGAAAAATGTTTTTTTTCCAAAATTTTGAAACAAAAAAAAAAACAATTGGTCTCCCCAAAAACTAATCGTTTTTCTACACTACCAAATAGAATTCAAATTTTTTTTGTTAGATATTGTTATTTAAGTTTTATTTTATTACTTCAAATTTTACATTATACGTAGAATTTTCTGAAAATCGTTAATGTTTAATTTAATTCTTATTAAATTAAAACACCAGGAAAACTTATACTTATTATATTTGAATGGCATTATTAAAATGTCAACGGAAAACTGTTCTGGACATTGATTCTGCCAAGTATTAGAGATTTATGGGCCAACTCTGTCGTAAAAGAGACCCATGTTATGGCAAGGCCATATGCTACGTACCAGTTTTCATACAAAATTCTACTAAATACTGTCAAAATAAAATCCCATATACTCACTTTTTTCCTTTATGTAATATTTTCAAACACTGTCAAAATGCCATGTATTTGCTTCACTAATAATATGTTATCAAGCCATATCTCAAAGAACTTGTTATTATACCATCGTATTATTTCACATTTTTATATTTCCTATCTAAAACTCCTGATTGCACATGTCAACCATATAGGATATTGACAGTATTTAGTACGATTTTGTATGAAAACTGCTACATGACATAGCCTTCCATAACATTGGTCTATTTTACGGCAGAATCAGCCCCTTAACAACACTAATGTAGGTTGTGAATTAAAATGCCTCGAATATAAAAATAAATTTCATATTTAGTCAGTTCATATGAAAGGATAGCAATATAAATATTAAACATATTCAGTTCCATAGATATACATTTTTTTCTCAGAAAACGAGTTGTCCGTGTATTTAGGTTTTTTCGCAGCTGATTATAAGATATATATTTTGTGTTTTATCAATTTCTAATAGTAGTCAAATCAAATAAAGTTGAAGTGTCTTCTATGCATTTACGAAAATGAATTACTAGTAATTAGCCTGAGGCCAAATGCTGTAGTTAGCGCATAGTTAGCGGTTGCTAAGCGACCTCCTATTCCACGAGAAAGTTTTTAGTGAGTGTCAAGTTTTAGTCTGGCCATAACTCATTGCAGACAGGTTTTATGTACATAATATATATATATATATATATATATATATATATATATATATATATATATATATATATATATATATGATAATACGTAAATTTTGTTACAGCATCCATTATTACTTTATTGGTGTATAAATAATCTCATTTAGTTTGCATTTATCATACATCCAGAGCACATTAAACAATTTATTACACTACTTACTAAACATTTCAAAATTGTAGTAAATGGTATTGTCATAGGCCAAATTACCGGATTTGTTTAATGAACATATGTCTAATGATCATTTTTGACCACTAAATGACTTTTGTTAACTTTCTTATTGGATCTCAAAACTGAGTGACCTATCTTCTAAAACTTTTACCCAATTTTCATTCCATCAATACAAGAGAAATTTTTATTGAATCTTTCATGCTGAAGCTCCATTCTCTCAAAACTGACTTGCAAATTTTGGCCCTTTTTGCCAAATCTCCGAAACGGCTGGAGCTACCTTTTCCGAAGATTAATTAGCAGGTCTCCTTATCAATACAAATCAAATATTCATGTCGGTTGATCTGTGCTATCAAAATTGTGGATAAAAAATTTAATTTATTATTTCAATTTTAATTTTGAATATTTAATTATACATAGATTCCATTGCATGATATTTTTTGATATATATATATATATATATATATATATATATATATATATTTGTGGGTGGTTCTATTGTAATGCTGAACCAGCTATTCATCTTAAATCCTTTGATCTCTTTCTACGATATATAAATAATCACATCAGCTCAATGTCGTATTACCATCAACAAGATTTGAATTCGAAATATAATATTTATGTTTCCGAAAGATACAAAAAGTGTTATGAATGCATGGTTATTTTTAACAAATAAAATACTAGTAAAAGTGGTTATTCTATTTTGAAATAATTAAAAAAATATTCAAAAAAAAGTTTGAAAATTATACTTTTATATTTTCAATTTAAACTAGGTTTTATGGAATAATAGTAAAATTTATCAGTACAATTATTAAATTAAATAATAAAATTGAATATTATAATTTAAATGTGGATTTTTAAATATACAAATATATTTATCAACCCTTACTACTATCATAAATCTTGCTTTAGTAGGTATATCCATTTAACATATCTAAATCAGATTTATATACAATATTAGACCTATATTGAAATAAAGTGAATACTTACTTATTCTGTATGAAATACATATTCCTAGGCACATTTTTTATAAAGATCGCACTGGAACTATGATTTTTATTAATATTTTGTAAAATTGTTTTTTAGTTCTAATTTTTCTTACATATTTATTACTAGTTTTCTTTTGTCTATACCTTGTCTGGATGAAAGTTCGGATGGTACTTTTTACCCTAAACATATGTGAGTTATTCTATAGTTTATAAAAAATGAAACTGATGAATCTAACTCAAAAATAGTAATAAACCTTATGAAAAAAATTAAATGAAGTATACCTATAAATTATATTGAGGTATCATAAACTGAACAACTATAAAAACAAAAAGAATAACAACGAAAGAAATAATTTTGTTACAAAATTTTCAATATAGCCATTTATTTCTTTAATGTATAGTTATTAGTACACATCTTTTGCCCTCTACTTTAAAATTTGGTTGTTAAAGAATTCCTCACTTCACTTGTGAGGTTGTAAAAATAAAACTATCGCAACTAACTAAAAATATTAATAAATATGATAAAACCATTAAATGGAGTATACTTAAATATTATATTGAGGTATCATAAACTAAACAACTCCGCTCAAAAAGAAAGAGAAACAACGAAATAAATACTTTTGCTACACAATACCCAATGTGGCCGTTTGAGGAATAATTATTGCTAGGTCACCCGATTTAATGATGACGGTATTAACATCTTTTGATCTCTACGTTCAAATTTTGTTGTTTATGAATTCATCACTTCACTTGTGAGGTTGTGGAAATAAAACTATTGAAACTAACTTAAAAATATTAATGAATCTTATAAAACAATTAAATGAAGTGTACTTAAAAGTGATATTGAGATATCATAAACTAAAGAACTACGCTCAAAAAAAGAGAAACAACAAAATAAAAACTTTTGCTACAAAATACCCAATGTTGCCGTTTGAGGAATAATTATTGCTAAGTCACCCGATTTAATGATGACGGTGTACACATCTTTTGCCCTCTACTTTCAAATTTTGTTGTTTAAGAATTCTTAACTTCACTTGTTAGGTTATAAAAAAAAACTATTGAAAATAATATGAAAATATTAATAAATCTTACAATTCTCAATAAGAAAAATATTATATTGAAGTTTCATAAACTAAACAACCACACTCAAAAAGAAAGAGATAAACAACGAAAAAAATATTTTATTATAAAAATTCCAATGACGGTATACGTAACTTTTGACGCCCTCTACTTTCAAATATTGTTGTTAAAAAAATCCTGAATTCACTTGTTTCTGAGTGAGATATTAGTCGTAGACCAATTAACGCGTCTGTCTTTAAATCACTCTATAATCTACACTCATATGTGCAAGTAAAAAAGCCAAGTCTCTTAAATTAGAAAATTATTATTAAAACAAGAAGTTTCAATCATTTTTCTTAATGCTCAATGTTGTAAACCACTTTGTTCTTTCTCGCCAATGTTAAAGTTGTATGTTAACTTCTAGTTTGCTTATATTTTGTATTCAAGTGTAGATAGATCTAGTTTCTGTCTGAATGCATTTCTTGCACGCAGTTCCTTTTTGTTTTAAATTCAATTCAAGAAAATACACCGGCCAAGAGCTCAGAAGCAACACATACACCATCTCACAAATAAACCATGATATACACAGATAAGTTGTGAACAATTTCCTGCAAACAGTTTGACTGCTCTGTATTCACAGGAGCTTCTTTACAACCGCCTGGACGAGCGATGCAGGCGCAAAAACTGCAATGGTGAATTGACGGTTATTTAGTTATGATTGTCGTAATTAATGATGGATAATGCTTGTTAGACTAGTAATGAGCTATCATTTGCTTTAATTAGACCATCGAAAAATATGCCTTTAAAATCGTTAGTAGAATTTAGAGATCCTAGCCATTGCAAAGATTTTTGTAGATCCCAGCTAAGTAGGAACATTATGTAATTAGGTAATTATACCGTTTAAAGTCATTTTACAGGAACATGATTATTAATGTAGTTGTATTATTAAATTATACCACTTGTTCACATTTTAGTACCTATATATCGTTATGAATGGTTTCGTTGCCCTTGTGCATTTGTTTTTATTGCATTTTATTGTTTTTCTAATATTATTTTTACTATTCACAAATTTTATTTATTTATTCACTAACTATATTTACTAATTTTACTATTATCAATATTAGCTTTTTTAATTATTTTATATTAAATTATTATAATACGGATATTATTGTAATGGAAATACTGTCCTTTATTCTGTATTAAATTTTATTTGGTCAATTTTACTAGATGTTGTTATACATCAGTTGAATCTGATGTAACAAGTATTGAAATTAAAAAAAAAAACACAAATATAGAGAAATTTGATAAAACGGGTAAAAAAGACACCAATACCTAAAAAAACAAGTAAAATTTTATACAACAGAATTTTTTTACAACAATATTTGAAAGTAAAGGGAATAAGATGTATATATAGCCACCACCTTGATTTTTATTCCCATGCAATGTTTGAAGGTCCACAGTATTTTAATTTGTTGTTAGTTTTTTTTATTGTAAGCACTATTGATAAGTTTTTATCCCATGGGTTTGGCTTCTTATATTGCCCATGAAGTAATAAGAATCAGATGACAAATTAAAAAAAAATGTAAAATCGTATTTATACAATTATGAATTAGCTGGGCTACTACTAATGGATAGTATTTTAAAATTTTATTTCTTATTTTAGTCATAATAATTACTGAATGCCTTCTAGACATTTGTAGCTTGGTGGAAAGAATGAATTAGCTGGGAGTTTCACTGAGCATAGTCAAATACTTTTTTGTTTGGTTTGGTTTTCACAATAATTGCTCAAAATCTTGTTGGATTTTGAAATCCTGTTGACGCAAGCCCCGTCCTGCTCTATATCTAATATATATATATATATATATATATATATATATATATATATATATATTTGAGCTATATATTGATTGGTATTTGGAAGTAATATAATTAATTTCACTCTGAACGCCTTGTTTCTTTCGCCTCGAATTACTTTCAACCTACGAAAAGAGATTTAGATTTTTTATTTTTAACTCATCTTGACGTTCTTTTTATATTTTGCTTCTTAGATTACTCAAACTCCTTGCAAAATCTCTTAAGTAACTTGCAGCATATTTTAACGTCATTATTGTGAATAATAAGAAAATTGATAGCGGATGGTTATCATAAATTTTAAATAAATTACTTACTTTTGAGTCTTCAAAAGCAATACGGTCTACAGATCATGTTAATATAAGGCATTGCTTAGAAACAATAATGGGAACTTGTTCGAACAATCATTATTCATCTTTCTCCCATCGAATCCTATTTCAAAAATCGGGTCAGTTCAGCGTTCATAAGGACTGTCACTACTGTACCCCTGCTCAACCATACCCAGTCTTTTCTACTTTTGACTAGAACACTAATTTTTTCTTCTATTAGAAAATCACAGTATAGCATCAGATTTTTGAGATATATAACTTATAAATAAGTTTTTGATATTTGCTAACTTTATATTATTTTAATATTAATGTATTCTATTGATTAAACTGTTACTGTAATACAATTATTATTTCTAATATAACAGCCAAGTAATTATTTGTTACGAGTTTTAGACTATATTTTGGTGAAACAATATTGTATCGTAATTTATTTTCTATAGACCAGTCATTTAAGCTTAAATTAGGTAAGAATCTCGGAATTCGAGATACCCAGCTATAAGTCTGTACATAAAATGAAATAACACCTGTTTAATTAACTTCCCGAAGGAGAAGTTTATGTTTTCATCAAAAAATCCGAATGGCTAATTTTATGTTTTCTCGACGTTTCAAGCCATTCTGAATCGAATGAGACCAAATTTGGAAAAAGTATGTGTGTGTGTGTGTGTGTGTGTGTGTGTGAACAGATTTTTTGCCGTAAATTTTCTCCAAAACGGCTGGAGCGATTTCAAAAATTTAAAAGCCATTTGATGTATCTCGATGAGGACTATCGTCTTTGAGTTTTGTGCGGCGATCGGCCAAGCCGTTTCTTTGTAAATTGCAGAAAAGTGAAAAATTTTTCGCCCACGTTTTAGCCCGCAATTCTGAATCGATTCTGAAAATTCAAAAACCATTCGATAGATATTGGTTGGGAATCGTGCTGATTAGTTTTTGGTAAAGATTGTCCGGGCCGTTTTCTTATAATAACGTTTTTAAAAAAAAAATTCGACGATTTTTATGATTTTTTTTTGACGGTAGATACCATAGTTTTCTAGGTCATACTAAAATATTACGGCCCTACGACAACTCGTTTAGCTTTAAAAATTCGTCAAAGTTTGCAGAAATTGGTATAGTTTTTTTGACATTTGTCAAAATTAGACTTTTGATCGACGTTTTCTCAAAAGCGCCTGAACCGATTTCAGAAATTTAAAAGCCATTTGATGTATTTCGGGGAAGACTATCGTTTGTCAGTTTTGTGCGACGATCAGCCAAGCCGTTTCTTTGTAATTTGAAAAAAAGTGTTAAACTTTTCGTCCACATTTAAGCTCATCCTACCGAATCGATTTTAAAAAATCAAAAACTGTTCGAAAGATATTAGTTGGGAATGATACAGATTAGTTTTAGGTGAAAATCTACCGAGCCGTTTTCTTGTAATTAACTGTTGAAAAAAAATTTAAGCCGATTTTTATGGATTTTTTTTTAGCGATATATACCATGGTCTTATAGAACTTACTGAAATATAACGGCCTTACGACAAATAGTTTGATTTTAAAAATTCATCAAAGTTTGAGAAAATGAGTAGTTCTTTTGACATTTGTTAAAATTAAAATTAGACTATTTACTTGGTATAATGATAGAGTACTTGGTCTTGAACATAATAAACCATTAAAGTCCTGGAAACTAGTTCAATTATAAAAATTATTGATTTTTGAAAACTTGCTTTTAGAAAATACTTCGAATCAAAGTGTTTGTTCGTTTTCAAATATGTGTAATAAATCCGCTCGGAATATTTTTAATGACTCATAAATTAATTTATTTTTTATTGATTAAGTCAATTATTTAAACATATCGGGAAGTTCATGTAACTTGCCTCAAGGCTAAATAACAAACCAACTAGTTTGAAATTACATTCATTAGCAATTTTTCATGTTTTCTATTGAATGTATTTGAAAATATATGGAAAACTTCCTAACTAAAAACATAAATCTTATCAAATTCTCGCGGCGAAGGCTCTACAAATATTATAAATTTGACCAAATCATGTATTCATTGTTATTTATTCATCACTACAACTTAAATTACGATAATTCAAAATTTGTTAAAATTATACCAACAAATATGTAAGAATGAACTATAATTAAAAATTATTGTTCACTCTTATATATCAAAACCCAGAAAGCACAAACCCCACGTGCCAAAATGTTAAAATAACTTTTTTATCTTTAATGTCTTTAACGAATATTTAAATAAGATTTATACATTATAAATGTGAAGTATTGTCTGTCATTTCGAAATGTTGGCACGATATGATAGCGCAAATATTTCTTGCGGTATATACATATAAATAGGTAAACCTATGCGATAGTTTAAACCGGGTTCGCACTTTGATCTGACACTTTGTCGCGCGGATTACGCGGCAGCCGGGCTGAATTTTCGTACGTGATGCGCTCACACGCGTCATTCCTAATACTCGGGAAGAAATCCATTCATCTATCTGAAAGCACGTGGAAATACTTAACTTGAGTAATAATACACTCATACAGTCATAATTTATATATATATATATATATATATATTTAAATATTTCACTTGTGCTGAAGATTACATTGTTACTCTCCTTTTCGGAGATGCAAAAAAAATATTGGAAAAATTGACATTGTCAAATATTATCTTTACAAATCAATACAAAAATAATTAAATCAAAATTGTAACATTGTACTGCAGCGTTTCTAGATGTCAAGCAAGCCTTCGATAAAGTGTGGCATGAAGGACTCCAAACGAAAATTAATAATTTTTTGCCCGAATACCATAATTTTTTCCAGTCGTATCTACAGACAATTTCGCACAAAAATTGGTACTGATTTTTCTGATTTTCGCGTTTTTGAAGCAGGTGTTCCGCAGGGCACCGCTCTGGGACCTTTATTATATATATTATATACAAGAGACATTCCGGTTTTGGAAGATACAATCAATGGAACCTTTGCAGATGATATAGTAATTATTTCTACTGACAAAGATCTATTACAAGCAAGCATCAAACTGCAACATCATCTAAATGAAATTAAAAACTGGTCTAACTATTGGCGCACTAAAATCAATGAAGACAAATCTCACCATATAACGTTTACATCAATGAAGGGTAAATGTCCTTCGGTGTCTAATAATATTAAAATTATCCCTGAATCTGCTTCTGTAAAATATATGGGAATGCTCTTGGGTAGCAAATTAAATTGGATTACTCATATTAACAGCAAAACAAAACAAATGGAAAGAAAAATGAAGTCACTATTCTGGATTATTAATGGTAAATCTAAATTATCATTAGAAAACAAAATTCTACTTTATAAAGCGACAATAAAACCGATTTGGACTTATGGCGTAGAGTTGTGGGGCTGCGCCAGTAACTCAAAAATTTTATCTATCCAAAGGGAACATTCTAATATTTTAAGATGTATTGCAAATGCACCTTGGTATGTCAGCAACCAAATACTACATAACGATCTAAGAATTGATACTGCCCAGGAGGTAGTAAAAAATAGAAGTGGAATTCATCATGACATCAACTACAATAACCCCACATTAATTCCCGTATTACAAATATCACATATTAGAAGATTGAAGAAGAAGCATCCATTCGATCTAATCCATTAAAATAGAGTAGTTCACTAGGGTGATCTCCGTCATGTCATATATATAGAATTCCAGTACTGTTACTGTAGTTCTAATAATCAACACAATAGCTTATAGAATTTTTTTCCTGATTGCTATTTAATTATTGTAAAAAAATGTAACATAAAACACATGTGATAATGTTGGCCATTGTACCTGGTTGACAGGTACACAGGTGAGTAGGCAAATAGACAGTTAAACTGGTATACAGGTATTTAGGTAGAAAGTATAAAAGAAGACATATATGCAGAATGCTGGTAGATTGAGAAACAGATAACAGGTATGTAGACTGCTAGGTAGGTAAACAGATAACAGGTATGTACACTGCTAGGTAGGTAAACAGATAACAGGTATGTAGACTGCTAGGCAGGTAAACAGGTAGACAGGTTGATACAGGTAGATAAATACGTGAATACGCAGACAAGTAAACAGATTGACAGAGACACGTTGATTGGTAAATATGTGGACAGTAATCATTCAAACATGTGTACAGACAGACAGGTAAACAGGTAGACAAGAATAAATGTAAAAACAGGCAGACAGGTACACAGGTAGATCAAATAGAAATTGAAAAAATAATAATGATTAAATCCATTATTTATTACTGAATGTCTTCCTTTTTGTAAAGACAGATTGTAATTCAATAAAGAGAATGAAAAAAAATCCATTATTTACTCATATCGAGAAATTCATGCAACTTGCCAAAAGGCAAAATGGCACGTATAACTACAAAATAAGAAAAATGTAATAGAAAAATATTGAAATAAAATGGTAATATAAGAAGAAGATGAATAAAAAGAAAAATGAAGGTAGATAAATAAAATAATTTCATCAAATAGAAGTGGACTGAAAATAATATAAAGAAAAAAAATAGTATAAAATATATAGTCACGATGTACATGCTCTAGTAAACAATTCTTTTTTTATGTTGAATCTATTGCAAGTTTCATCTTCAATATTCTGATAGAGGTAATTGCGAGCAACAGTCTTAATAGCTGATTTTCATAATTTTCTGGTATAAAACGACTATGGTGGCTGCAACTACAGCTAATTATGTCAATAAAAAAAAGAATCCTGTGATCGTTAGGGATAATATTATTACACAAATCAGTGTAATTAATCACTTCAAACTATTTGATTTGAACTGTTTGAACCACAAAGTTCTATAGGCACAAATAGGCTTCGTTATTATTTTGTATAATAATTCCAATGTCACTTCATTAGACAATTTAAGTTCTAATTATCATTCTGGTTCATTTGATTGATTTTGGATATTATGTGTGGTTTTCAGATTAATTCTTAATACAAGTGGATTCACAGATTATGAACACACATATAGTCGTAGAGATTTTCCCATTAGTCTTTTTAATTAGAGAAAATGGTCAAAATAATGGTTGATGGCGAATAATGATTTTAAAATATGATTTTGATCAAACATATTTAGAATTATTATTTATATAATTTATTAATTTTTATTTTTATTATTATTTGCTTTTATTTTATATTAAATCATCATACTACGGATATTATTTTAATGTAAATTCTATACTATTCTATCTATTATTTATCATTATTGCTAGATGTTAATTATTACACAGTTGTAATAAATATTGTAAATAAATATATATATATATATATATATATATATATATAATTAGAATGATTTCATTACTGACATTTCTATAGTTGTTTATGCCATTCTTCCCAGAATTATATTAATTCAAAAATAAATTAGATAAATAAAATAGGTCCAAATAAAGACAAGATATATATATATATATATATATATATATATATTTATATATACCGTTCGTTCATACGTATATTCAAATATGCCTGCACCTACGTATAAATATTCACATATGCAAGGTTTATGAGCGCGAGATACCGCATATGTCATCTGCATATGAAATGCAAATTCTCTCTTTATCTCTAACTTTACAGTACCTGAGCGGATTGTCAGAGGTTAAATATCATTCATTGGCTGAGTGCATTTCATTTCGACAATCGAAATTCAGCTCTAAGTCATCGGAATAAATGATATCTCTGGATAAAATCTGGGCGAATTAGTAAAGCACTCAACTGGTTAAAAAGGTAATTATTAAATTAAGTATAAATCTGCAAATAGTCGAAAAGATTTATTATTACGATTATTGTAGTATTTAATACAATTTATTGGAAAAGGATCATAAATTCAATACGCTGTTATATTAACCCTTTCGCTACGAGTGTCGTCCATGGACGACATCCACTCGACTGCTTGTGTATACGAGAGTCATCTATAAACGACTTGTTCTATGATGGTCATTGCTTTAAGATTTATCACTATGAATTAAAATATTTAAAATACTAATATTAATTTTTATTTTTAGTTTATTTTAGAAACATTTTTAATTTTTCAACACATTTTCATTGATAATGGTGGAAATATCTTCTAACTACTAACGGATACGCTGTTCCGTACAGCAGCAATTTTTATAGTTTTTTTTTTTTATAATTTGTTTTTTTACATTTTATAATTGTATTTTTTTGTCAAATTAATTTATAAAATTCATCTTTGCATTTGAGGTCTTGAAATTTATCTGTATTAACATTTACGTTTACTAAATTTTATTTAATATTTTTTTAAATATTTTTTTCGTTTTAAATAGCTTTACAAATAAACTTTACGAAGCATCTAACTATCTTTTTGTACTGTTATATATTTGTACTACAAAATTAATTTCTACTTTTACAAATATTGTAATGTTGAACATATTGATTTGAAAGTTATGGATAAAAGTTATAATTTCAGAATTAATTTTCAGTTATTAGTGTATTCCTATTAGAGATGGGTAACTTACAACGGAGTTATCACTCCGATACAACTCCTCCCTCGGAGTGAATCCCAGTGGAGTTGTCTCACAGGATTTGTCATATCCGACTTCCCTAAACTGGTACTAAATCTGATAACTTGTGCAGATATTTGCTTGAGATTTTTTACTAATACAAAGATTTGGGTTGAAGTATACAACCAGCTGAAAAATATTTAGTATTGTATTATAACTTTTACACATTTATGATTTTATAATTGTGTAAAAGTATGCTAATCAAACTATCTGATGTATAATTAATTATCGAACAGGTAACAATAAAAGAATGTGAGGTAATATTATTTTGTGAAAAATATTATACACAAATATTTGTTCTTATTTCGTATATAAGGTTTACTGCATTATTTTCATATAGAAATAAACAAATTCAGAGAATTCATTATTTTTTTCTCAAAAATAATTAGAAAATTTATTTTGATTTCCAAGTTTTTTGTCAATTTGAGATTTGTATACATATTGAAATGCATAAAATAGTACTTATTATAATAAAATGAACAAAAATGTTCAAACTATTTGTAAACTATTTCCAAAGTCTTAATAAATCCTTAGACAATTCAACAATACACTAGAGAACACATTTGTGTCAAGTATTATGTTTCAAAGTTGTCGGAGTTATGGAGTTATTAAGTGGATATAACTCATCTCTGAAGAAGAGTCAAATCCTAACCGCTTCGGCTTCGGATATGACTAGCCCACCTCTATTATTTAATTCATTTATTTCTATTATTTAATTTTAGTAGGTATGTTTTTTAGCAGTGCAATTAAGTTATAAAATTTATCATTTTGTTTATTTTCTTACATTGCATTTTTGTCTTTACACTTTAGTACATTTTAATTTCAGTATCTTTTATATTTCTCTAATTTTTGTTTTACTAAATGTCTCTTTATTTTGTTATATATTTTATCTATACAATCAATGTGTTTATTTGGAATATTAATGTGTATGCGTGAGGATGGTGGTGGCGGTGGGTTTATGTATGTGAATGTTAACGTTTTAATGAAAATTCATACAAAGTAATATATTCATATTTTTTCTAATAAACAAACATGTTTGAATCCAAGGTTTAGTCAGCCTGACACAAAACAATTATGAAAACGTTTATACAGTTCAACATATAGATCTGGAACTATTATAATGGTTTGGATTGCGCATCTCAGAAAGAAAATATCAGAAAATATTCCTACAATATTTTATTACCCTTTTAAAAGCATTTATGATGAGAACTGGCGATTATAATACAATTTCTACAGATCAAACTTTCAGAGCTCACAACTTTCAATAATAAATTAATTGATAGTAAATAAAATGAACAACTAATGGACTGAAAATTGTCTCTAATTTAGTAGATTCTTGCATAAATGTGCATCCTTTAAAATTAAAGTAAGCAGCATTTTGTATATTATACTATATCTACTAAGTCTGTATAATTTCAAATAGATGTATTACAAAAGTGTTAAACCAATTTTGTACTTATAAGACTATTTAATTTGACTATTAAATTATTAGACTTTTTAATTTGATCTTTATATTCACGATTGACAATATTTCCAATAATATTGCAATGATTCAAATGAATTATTTGCATAGCAGATTATTAAATATCTCACATTTGCACGTACGCGAAAATGTGGGACGATATCAGGATTATTGGTAAATGAATATTTATCGAACTAAAAATAGATTTGACAAGTCAAACTTGTAATCTATGGCCAATTTCTAATATTTATTAAATTGTTGCAATTGTTTTATAAAAAATTGTTTTTTTTTCAATTTTATGAATGTTAATGTTATCTGAATAGATTTAAGTTGTTTTATATCTTTTTTATAAAGCCAATTAATGAATTTAAGTGGTTTCATTGTTTTATAAACCGAGCAACATTATATTATAAGAATACAAGTGCTACATTAATATAGATAAACTTTATCTATAGTAAATAAATATACTTAACTGTTATAATCATAATAATTTTTAACGCAAAATTTTATATTATAGAAAAGCTCTTATTAATAGTGAATGCATATTTTTTCCCATTTTGTTCATTAATTCGACTTCATCGTCAACATTTATATTTAGCATGCTTTTCAGTGGGTAAACCATTTATTAATTTTCAGTAGGGTTATTATAGTAAGGGGCCAATAATTGAAAATAAAAACTTTTGAAAATCTTTAAGTTTCAGAGGTTTCTGAACATTTTGGCAGAAGAAATGGATGTGTGGTGACAACTTTCGTCGACGATTTCGGGCGTATGGATAAACCGGTTTGAAAAATTCAAAAAGCAATCTATTCCTATTGATACCGAGATACAGATATATGGAGCAAAAAGTGCTTAAAATGTCAGGTTTTAAGAGAACGGATTAACCGATTTGAATGATCCAAAAAACATTTGATTCTCAATGATGGAGAGAAGTAATGATCACATTTTGGAAAAGGCAGGTCCAGCCGCTTTGGAGATACGCTGCTAAGCGTGCAAAAAATAAAGCATCCGATTTGAATGATTTAAAAAATCTTTTTGCTTGTCTTGACAAATCGATTGCTTTTGAGGATTTTTTTTTTCTTTTATTGTTTTTGTATTTTCAAAATTCTTCAAATAAATAATTTTAACTTTGCAATTTAGTATATATAATACATAGAAATATTAGACAATGTTCTTCATTTTAAATCGGATTGATTAAGTTTTGTATAGTTACTTTTTAAAAAATAAGAAAAATGAAAGTTACATTATCTATGATAATCTTTAAGGCACGATTCCATACACCACTAGTTTAATTTATGTTAGCTGCTTTACTCATATACTTCATTCATAACCATTTAGTTGTTTTTCATACTATTTTTCATTTCTTGAAATAAGCACAACTTTGTTGAATTTTTGCATCAAGTTAATCAATATCCCATTATAAAAATTCTATAATAATAATATTAATAATAAGAATATTTTAAATATAGATAGATCGACCGTTGAGTTGTCTTCTAAAAAGCCATATTAAGTATTACAACTATCCATAAGAATATAATTTGCTTTATACCAATCAAAATCAATCGATTAATATATAGCAATAACTGTAATTGTAATGTAAGTAAAAAGTGGTAGTATTAGGACGTACAACGAAAAATTTTTCACTTCATTGGCTTAATAGCATTAACAAATTTTCTCAAAACGAAACATGTTATATACTTTATAGTAACATTTATTTAAATTGTCATGTAAGAAACGAGAAAGCACGTCGTTGGCTTTGAAAACGTGCGAGAACATATTTCCTCAAAATTCTCACATCCGAATAATCTTGTAGCACCGGCCGTAAAAACATATTCGCGCCTCGTGCTGTAGCAGGAAAAAACTTTACAACGCGGAGCATTCCAATGAGAAAAGATTCCTAAATGGATTCGTTTGTATTTTTATCGTCGATACATAAGAAAAAAGTTTCTTATTTTCGTATTTCTTTTGCCTCTTTTATCAGAACCCTATAAACAAACCCACTCGCCGTTCTTTCCGGGAGACTGTAAAAAATGTTCCCTTAGCGAAATCGTACGCAGAGAAAAAAGTTTATTTCGCGTTTAGGAAATCTAAAAGGGCAGAAAAAATTTAATGTTGGAACCCCCACGGATGTACAAGGCGACACGAACTGTTTAATAATGATAATTCGCTTTTATACTTACCGTTTATTTTATCCTGCCGAGCGCTGTAATGGTAAAAGTTAAGGATTAGGTCCTTAAGATAATAGAAATACTCGACCTAAAAATACATACGTCCTACCGTCATATATAAATAAGTACAAGTTTGACTAAAATCAAATCGTTGAATAAACTTTTTTTTGAATTGCGATTAGAACTAAACAAATTAAAAACATTTTTTTAAAAATATCACCTTTTCAAGAGCAAGTTTCTCTTACATCGATGATATATTTTTAATTTGGTACAGCAATGTCGGAGATAGGCTATTTTTACTTGGGAACATTTTTAATATATGTCTTTTCCAAGATAACTGGTATTACCTGGTTGATATCAGTCTATCACAATCCGAGCCTGAAACCTCTTAAAAAATTTAGGTTTTTCTTATCTGCTGCACCATTGCCGGAGATGGTCAACTTTTACTTGGAAACATTTTTAAAATATGTCTTTTCCAAGGTAGCTGGTATCACCTGGTTGATATAAGGTAGTCAGAAATCGAGTCTGAAATCATTTAAAAAATTTAAGTTTCTCTTATATTGATGATATATTTTTAATAGGCTGCAGCAATGCCGAGGAAGGGCAATTTTTACTAGGAAATATTTTTAATATATCTTTATTCCAAAATAACTGATATTACCTTGTTGATATCAGTTTGTCAGAAGTCGGACCTGAAACTTTTTAATAAATTTCAGTTACTCTTATATTGATGGCATATTTTCATTTTGGTTCAGCAATGTCGGGGATGGACGATTTTTACATAGAAACATTTTTAAAATATGACTTTTCCAAGATAACTGATATCACCTAGTTGATATCAGACTGACAGAAATCGAGCGTGAAGTTATTGAAGAAATTTAAGTTACCCTTACATTGATGATATATTTTTAAATTGGTGCAGCAATTAAGGGGATGGATAATTTTTACATGTAAACATTTTTAATATATGTCTTCTCCAAGATAACTGATATCACCTGGTTGACATCAGGCTGTCATAAATCGAGCCTCAAACCTGTTAATGAATTTAACTTTCTTTTATATTTCTTTATTTATTTATTTATTTAGTACACGCCAATCGGCTATATACAGTTAATTATATTGATGATATATTTTTAATTTGGTGCAGCAATTAAAGGGATGAACAATTTTTACATAGAAACATTTTTCAAATAGGTCTTCTCCAAGATAATTGGTATCACCTGATTGATATCAGTGTGACGAAAATCGAGCCTAAAACATTTTAATAAATTTAAGTTACTCTTATATTGATGGTATATTTTCGTTTTGGTTCAGCAATGTCGGTGATGGACGATTTTTACTTGGAAACATTTTTAAGATATGCCTTTTCTATGATAATTGGTATCACCTGGTTGAAATCAAGTTGTCAGAAATCGATCTTGGAACTTTTGAATAAGTTTAAGTTTCTCTTAAATTGATATATTTTTTTATTATTATTATTTGGTGCAGCAACGCCGATGATGGGCATTTTATACTTGGGAAAAAAAATTAATATTTGTCTTTTTCAAGATAACTGGTGTCACCGGGTTAATATCAAGCTGTCAGAAATCGAGCCTGAAACCTTTTAATAAATTTAAGTTTTTTCAATATTGATGGTATATTTTTGAATTGGCTTCTAACAAATATATTATATTATATTGATGGTATTGATGCAGCTATGGATGGTCAAGTTTTCTGTGAAAAGATTTTTAATTCATGGTTTTTTCAAGATAACTGGTATCACCTGGTTAATATTAGGCTTTCAGAAATCGATAATGAAATAATAAATTTAAGTTTTTCTTATACTGATAAAATATTTTTAATTTGGTGCAGCAACGCCAGGAATGTACCATTTTTACTTGTAAACATTTATTATATTTGTCTTTTTTCCAAAATAACTCATATGAACTAATTGACATCAGGCTGTCAGAAATCGAGCTTGAAACCCTGTATTTGCAAGGCCGAAGTTTTTACCACAAAAACACGGCATTAGTAGCATTACTTTTATATCACGTTTATAGTATTTCTCTTTTAAATACTTTTTGTCTTTGGTTCAATATACTATTCTTTATTTTCTATTTGCATAAGTTTTAATTGCCAAAAATAATTGTACAATAAAAATGGCATTGAGCACATTTTTTTTACTAATACAAAGTTTTAATAAGTAGAGTGGGTAAAGTTTTACATCATAAATTTGTAGTTTGTTGATCACACTACTACTAAAAAAATTAACTTCAACATTATTCTCGTTATAAACATGATATATAGGTTAGATTTAATTGGAAATTCAAAATTCAACAGCCCTCACGACTTATTAAGTAGTATGAGCTTTTGACCTGACTTCTTAAATGACTTAGCTTTTTGGAGATGAAAACCCTAACGCTTATCTTATACTATCAATAAAAAAAGATATTATTACAATTTCTCTAATAATGTTATATTTTCATATTGCGATCGCACTTATTGTTAGAAACATATTGCCATCTTTGTTTTCAAATCAAAACCAATAGAAACTAATTGATATCTATATTTTCAAATCAAAACCAATATTACTACTGCTTGACATAAGATCATCCGAGGTGGGCATCAAACTTTGATTTGAAGTCAATATCTCTAATCTAATATATAGGCCACGAAAACCTCACTAACATGAATTAAAACAAATATTTAAAATCAGTATGTGAATTTTAAGTTCATGTGAATACGTGAAATCATACTTTGTGTTATGTTGTATCTATTACTGTATGTGTCTATATGTACATATATATATGTATGTATATATATACATATATATATATATATATATACATATATATATATATATATATATATATATATATATATATATATATATATATATGAACTTTATAACAAAGTTACCATATTAAATTCTCGCCTATCAGATTAAGAGGACACATTTAAGCTTCCTTGTTCAGGAAATCTAAATGCAGATAGTTGTTTACTCCGAGTTAAATATAACTCAATTCAATTATAGATGTGGATAAAGAGAACTAATTATGCAGCATGAGTTCTAAGTTGTTATATCACTCCAATGATACTAATACAGATTTCATATTTATTACTGTAAATATTTAGTAAATTGATAAAAATATTTATTTTAATTCAGGGCATGTAAAATAATATATTAACGAAATATATGTTGCTTGTAGGCATAAATAAATATACTAACTTAATAAGCTGTTAAGTAACATTCCCAATAAAAATAAAATGTTGTTTAAATATCAACATATCTTATTCACAATACACACCGAGAAGTGTTTTTATTATTAAACGCTCCATATATTAAAAATTATTTCTTAATGAATGCGTTATTAAATACCACATCAATTTATATACAACTGAATCTATTTAATTTCTGAGTTCTACATTGTTAGTACATACATAGTCTTAAACTTTGTTCTGAATTTAAAAAACAAATCCACAAGTTCCCACAGATATTTAGTGCCACCAATAAAACTGATCAGTAGAAAGTAGCGGACGCGCTAAGTAATTAGATAAGTTTCTTTAATGGAAAAAATCCAATCGTGTCATTTGAAATTACCATTGCCGGGAATTCGCATATTACTATGAAAATATCGAGAAACTAATTTTATCGAAAGTTTACACAAAAAAATGAAATTTAAAATAAAAATTATTTCTTTAAAATCATGATTATTTTCTAAGCCATAAATAAAAGAGCAATTTTTTAATATATACTATAGCAAAATTAGTTATCAATGTTTGTATTATGAATAAGATGAATTGATAAGTGATTAAAATTTTATGCCTAAAAATAGTGAAATTACAAATAAAATTAAATAGATAGTAAATAAATAGTGTCCTTATTAGTGCAGTAAACGGAGCGTTTTAGGTCTGAATTTTTTTACGGTGCTCTGAATTGAATGAAATTTTGGAATTAGGTTCATATTACCCCCAAGTTCAAAAGTGAAAACAATTCGGGTTGCGCCATCACCCCCCGGGGGAATGACACCCCCTCTCAATTGTGTAATTACAATTTTTCAAAATAACGTCGGTAATCGATATAAGAACTAATTATAAGAAAGAAATGTCTTCTATAGTTTTTCAAAAAAACTAATACTTTTCAAGTTACTGGCCACTAAATATTCATATATTTTTGGTTTTTTCTTCGTTTTTTTGCAAATATCTCCTAAAATATACATTTTAACGAAAATCATGTTATGAACAAAATAATGTCAATAAAAATCTTAATAAATCGGTATTACATAAAGTGTTCTAGGAAAAATATTAAGCAAGATTTGAAAGAGCAAAGTCGTTTTTTATTTCGTTCAAGATTTAATTATTGTATTTAAAGCCATCTAGTGTCGAGGTTTTACATTTTATGCATTTCGGTGAAATTGGGTTTTATAGTGCTCAACATAAGCTTTAAAATGAGTGCTGTTACAAGTATTTTGCGTATAAAATGAGTGAGCTATAGTGCAAATAAGAAGCATATACGAAGTTTTTTTCTTTTAAATCATATGGTTTAATGAGCGCCATTTCCACCAGAATTAAAGTAATTCACATTCCATCTAGAATTCACTTCATTATAGACATCTTGATGGATTCTAGCAGATTCACTACTTTAGTACAAACTATGTTCAGAAAACTCACGATTTTATAAAAACTTTTTTTTCCAATTTTTAAAAAAATTGAAATTGTTTTCATTATATCTAAAAAAAAATAAAAGATACGTATCAAAGCATATAGATAAAAATCAAAGGGATCTTTCTGGCTTATTTTTGTTATTTATTATTTTTCTTTCACACAAAAATTGACAGAGTTATGAATGTTTAAAGACTGCGCGGCCGCGCAAATTGGAAAAAAAAAGTTTTTATAAAATCGTGAGTTTTCTGAAAATAGTTTGTACTAAAGTAGTGAATCTGCTAGAATCCATTAAGATGTCTATAATGAAGTGAATTCTAGATGGAATGTGAATTACTTTAATTCTGGTGGAAATGGCGCTCATTAAACCATATGATTTAAAAGAAAAAAACTTCGTATATGCTTCTTATTTGCATGATAGCTCACTAATTTTACACGTAAAAAACTTGTAACAGCACTCATTTTAAAGCTTATGTTGAGCACTATAAAAGCCAATTTCACCGAAATTCATAAAATGTGAAACCTCGACACTACATGGCTTTATATACAATAATTAAATCTTGAACGAAATAAAAAACGACTTTGCTTTTTCAAATCTTGCTTAATATTTTTCCTAGAACACTTTATGTAATACCGATTTATTATGATTTTTATTGACATTATTTTGTTCATAACATGATTTTCGTTAAAATGTATATTTTAGGAGATATTTGCAAAAAAACGAAGAAAAACACCAAAAATATATGAATATTCAGTGGCCAGTAACTTGAAAAGTATTAGTTTTTTTGAAAAACTATAGAAGACATTTTTTTCTTATAATTAGTTCTTCTATCGATTTCCGACGTTATTTTGAAAAAATGTAATTACACAATTGAGAGGGGGTGTCATCCCCCTGGGGGGTGATGGCGCAACCCGAATTGTTTTCACTTTTGAACTTGGGGGTAATATGAACCTAATACCAAAATTTCATTCAATTCGGAGCACCGTAAAAAAATTCAGAGGTTATACCCTTTTTTCCTCTCCGTTTACTGCACTATATATTTTAAAGCAAGATTCATAAAATTTTTGGCTTTCAATCTAGAAATAAAGAAGAGTTGAGATTTGAGTCAATTTTTTTCTAGATTTTTATTGGCCTTGCTTACATGGAGCATTTAGCCACCTATAACATATTATTTTTAAATTCTATATTATTTTTTTAAATTTTATTTTTTTACTTATCTTTTTATGCAGTTTCCAATCAACAATGCAGATAATTATTAATTTGAACTCGACATTTCAAATTCTAACTCAAGACATTATTGACTTCTTAAATACTTTTTCTATTAATTCGTATACTAATTCTTCTTTTTTGTGAATACATCTTAAGATATTTTTGTCAACATTTTTACTTGATACTGGTTTTCTTTTATTTATTTATCATTTCATACATCTTCGATATAATATGTTTTTTAGGAAGTGCCAAGTGCCAGGAACCAACGATCTCCGGCATGCGAGTCGGCTATTTCTGAATTTAGCTACTTTTTTTTTAGCAAACTATTTATTTAGTAAATAAAATTTCGCTTTATAATCAAATTTTTTTTACAAGTTTATATACTTCGATTCTTTAGGAGCTTTTGATTATAAGCGGCCTCTACCACCGCCCTGAGCTATTTAATTGCTGGTGCCATCTTTTAGACTATTATAAATGTGAGACCACAAATCTTATTTATGATATAATTTAGAATTTATTTACTTGTATTTTATACACAATGTTATGCTATTCTTAGAGAACCTATTTTCTATTCTTATTCTGATAACCATTACCTATATGGCTGGTTCTATTATCAGTTTTATATGGCGATTTGGCTTACTTTGACAATATGAAGGCAGTATTTGGTTTGTTTTATAAAACTACTTAAATTTAAACATAAATAAAAAGGGTCAAAATAAAATAAATTATCAACCATACCTCATAAATAAAAATGAAAAAATTCAACTGCATTCAGCAGTGTTGATCATGTGATCTCTGATTTCAGTTAGGATAAGGTGTAAATGTACTATTTAGTTATTTTTACGATTCTATCAGTGTTTGGCAAGCTGTGACCCGAGTTTGTCACCCAGTGAATATTTGGTAATTTTAAGTGACGATGTGAATTTAGTTATGAAGTTTCAGATATTTGCAGAATATCTAATAACTGACAATTTTGGTTTAGGAATAATAGATTTTAGTAAAAGTTCAATATTCTGAATAGATACATTTAAGAAATGCGCAACTATTAGGAATAAGAGAGTAATCATTTTCTTTTAATATCAACCTTTTGGACATCAATTTCTACAACAATTCCATTAATAAAAATCTCGCTTTGCCGTTTTGTACATAGCCAGGCCATTGTGAATGCAATGAATAAAAAATTAATTATAATTTAAATGCATTCATATATCGGAGACTTAGATACTTGTGTTTCATTGAAAACGACTAACTATAACTAGAGATATAAACGACTATATATAACCATATTTGACTAAATTGATATGAATCCAACATCAGGGTAATCATTGATAAAGAATAGATTTGATATATAAAGTTTATTTATTATGTTTGTATTTTCTTCATAATATTTATATCATTACAAAATTGACAAAACGTCTGGATAATACGCGTATTTGGATTGAATTTTCTAACCCACGGCCATAAATGGTTCATGACTGACATTTTATACATTAACATTTAAGTACATTTATTTGTTTCTGTAAGCAACACGTTAAGTGGCATCAGCGACAGCCTGGTATCAATCAGCAGTGACCGACGTCACTGCTCATTTGAAAATATAGATAGCAATATATTTTCAAGTTAAAATAACCCTTATCCGACATTGCCGCATCCTTAAATATTTTCTCAATATTATAGAATTGTAATAATAAAAATTTACCACATTGAGATATAAGACGAATGGTTGTCATCAATGAAACCGACGTAGGTAGTTATGTCAAATCATCCCAACAGCAGCTCACATGACCCAAGTTCTGATCACTGCTCAAATAATTTAAAAAAATAAACATAACTGTAGTTGAAAAATATTTTCAATGAATCTTTTCGCTAATTAGTTGTTTGGCAACTGAATGTTACCAATCCCTGGCATTCTATCAGTTCAAACACACATCTAAATTACGTAAATAAATCAACACAAACTAATTCTCCCATACTCCTAGCAATGCTGAAACACATACGCACAAATTTTTATATGGGGATTCAGAACATTGAACTGCGGTGCGTTTGGGCTATTTTGAAATCAAAACCTCTCTGTATGCAGTGAGTAATATTGTATTATTAGGATTCCATGGGCGGATAGCACTATTTCGAAATATAATAATAGATGCATTGATTCGTTGTTAGCGATTTGTGTGAAGCTCAAACGGCTTCGCACATTTTTGCTAAGTTGGGTGAGCAGAGTTATAGCAGCCAGCTGTGATGCATATATACAATTCCAGATCTAATTAGCATTGCAATGGAGTGATGTGTTATTTTGTAAATGATTGTCTGAAATAAATTCAAAAAGAAAATTGAAGGAATTGTGGTAATATTCCCCACCAATATTGCAAACAATTAAAATTTTGGCGTCAATCACAGAGCGATAACTTTGCCGAATTACTTTTTTAAGTACGGAGCATATTCAGTAAGTTTTTGATATATAAACAGTGCTTTTGTTATGGCATTCGATTTTATAATATAAAAAATGAATCAGAGATCTCGGATTGGATTATGATTTTAAGTTCATAGTGATAACCACATTTTGTCAGAAGATATATAATCTTGTTTCCCAATTCAGATCTTCAGTGGCATCTTTAAAGAACTGCTGAAGGATACTCGATAGACTATTTTTTTATACACATCTCATGTCAGAAACCACCCAAATACTTATAGAACTTATTAGGTTATTCTGCAAAGAGATCATACTAAAATATTACGGCTCTACGACAACTCGTTTAATTTTAAAAATTCGTCAAATTTGCAAAAAAAGGTATCGATTTTTGGCATTTGGCAAAATTAGACCTTTGATCGACGTTTACTCAAAAGCGCCCGAACAGATTTGAGACATTTATAAGCCATTTGATGTATCGTTTGCAGTTTTGTGCGATGATCTGCCGAGCCTTTTTTTGTAATTTGATAAAAAGAGTTAAACTGTTGACAAAGAGTTGTCCACATTTAAGCTCATACTACCGAATCGATTTTGAAAAATTAAAAACTGTTCGAAAAATATCAATTGGGAATGATACTGATTAGTTGTAGGTGAAAATATACCAAGCCGTTTTCTTGTAATTAACTGTTCACAAAATATTTAAGCCGATTTTAATGGAACTTTTTTTGGCGATATATATCATGGTCTTTCTGAACTTATTGAAATATTATGACAAGTAGCTTAATTTTAAAAATTCATCAAAGTTTGAGAAAATGAGTTTTTTGACGTTTGTTAAAATTAAAATTAGACAATTTAATTGATATAACGATGGAGTACTTGATCTTAATGAACATACTAAACCATTAAAGTCCTACGAAAACTGGTTCAATTCTAAAAATTATTGATTTTTGAAAAGGCGAGTTGACGTGTCCGTTCGTTTTCAATTGTGTGTAATGAAGCCTCTCGGAATACTTTTAATCACTCATAAATTATTAATTAAGTCGATTATTTACACATATCGGGAAGTTCATGTAACTTGCCTCAAGGCAAAATACCAATACCTACTAGTTTTTTTTCTTTCTATTTTCTTGTACATTTTAATTACAATCTGTCACACTTAGGACATTCAGTAATTGTTTTGACTTCATTACATGGATTTCTTGAATGAATGACAACCCAGTAGTTGTCCAATCCAATTATGACTAATTAACCATACTCAGAGTATTTGTTAAATATTTTTATTTAACCCACGAGAGGCGATTTTCCTTGAGGCTTTATTCGAGATCTATAACCTTAAATGGAAATTTGCCATCAAAGTTGCCTGACGTCGAGCTTTGGCGGTAATTTCACTTATATAATACATATTTTTGATGAATTACCACATAATACTCCTATATACCACTAAAATCATACATTCAATTTGATAAACGTTGCTTATAGTTGTTAAATATTATTATTATTAAAAATTACTCCTCAATAGTTTTTGTGAAACATTCTAAGCAGTGTGATCAAGCGTAGTATTTTATCATAAAACATTAATTATATAGTCAAAAAATTTAATTTTTCGCTTTTATGATCGTGTTATGGCAACATAATATTTACATATAATAACAGAAAAAATTTAATATGGAAAGCAAGGAGAAAAATCTGTGACGTGTGGGATTTTTATGCGCGTATATGCTGACTGGGTCTGAATAAAATATTCACTGAATACATTATTTAGTTTTTTGTGTGCACACAAGAAGCGAAATACCTTTTATGCGAATTCCATTGGACGGTGGAGATCTTGAAGTTCGGGATATAGATGAAATTTATTAATAAACTCCACTTGAGTAATAGATTATTTGTTGATTATTTATGTGTAGGCACATGCATTATGTAGTGATAACTACTCTTAATTCACGACTCACCAGACCCATTATAAAAAAAGAAATTGTTAGCTGTTAATATCTATGCTTGGAATGTACGATATGGAATTGGATATGAAAAACATGAATGGAATATATTGAAAATTACAAATAAATATAGAAACTACATCAATAATAATATTTAAATCAATCAATCAATCTCCAACATATTTTTAAATCTCTTTACATTTATTAACATCATAATACATTAAATATGTCATTAGTTTTACCTTTCAAGTACTCGGACGGATATAGCACTTACATCAATCACTCTTCGCAGAAACGCGCTGATAATTGACATTTTCTTATTAACCAATGCTCTTTGACTTTAGTTATTTACAGTTTTATATTTAGTAAAAAATCTAATTAAGTCAATTAAAAATAGTTTGTTGCCGAAGAAGCGGGTGACGCACACATGGACGAGGAAGGATCCAGGTCGTGGTTCTAAAACGGTTTCGGTTTGGCGCCATGCGGACAACTCGCGATCGGAATCATTTTAGGATTAGACTTAATGTGTTGTTAATTACAGTTTCTAACTAACTAACTTTGAAAATGTTGACATTATATTAATTAACAAGTGTAGTTTTGAAAAATATGTCAAAGGTTGGAAGTCAAAAGAAAGTAATTGCAACATAGATTGTATTTGCGTATTAAATGTCTCCTTCGATTAACTCAGGTTGTTAGGTTATAATTTAACCTTTGTAGCTGTGGACTGTATGAAACACCAATTTTTTGGTATAATTTATGTATTTGTTACAAGTTTTTATTATACTAATAATTTATTAATTATTTATTACATATGTTGTTACGCGGACTTTAGTTTCAGAAGTGAAAAAAATAGGTCCGATCTAATTCCGCTACGCTCTCTATGGAGTAGCATGAATCCGGTGTAAAAGCTCAATGTCTTGAAGATTGCAGTTTTCATGGCTGATATAATAAAATAAAAATACGTCCGAACATGTATGATGCATTTAAAATGCATTTGGATTTTTTTTCAAGTGTCATGACAACAATAATTTAAAAAATAACATATGCCAATACAAGAACCGCTTTAAGGATCACCTAAACTCACTTGCCAGAGAACTCTACTTGAACTTTTCCAGGGTTCGATCAGAAAAGCTTTCCATTCCACATTCATCTTCAATTAATGAATAAGACAACGACTAGTTTCTGTAAATTTTGTCTTTTTAAAATCCTTGTTTCCATTTACTATCCTTTTCGAAAAATGTTTTCGATACTAATAGTCAGTTCTCGGATAAAATGTTATGTTACTTGTCTGTTATGACAAGTTATGCTGAATGGTCGTGAGATGGTAGTCCAGAAAAAGTTAAAAAACAATTGCTTTCTCATTTGAGTGTTTATGCTAAAATCTAAGCTCCAAAGCACATAAATGTCAAAATTTAACTGTGGTAAAATAACAGAAACCATTAAATAAAGTATAACAGCTGTAAAGTAATAAAATTGCTGCTCATTATCCTAAATTTTAATCAATTTCTATAATTCAACCACTTCTGTTAACGTGTAGATAATATTTAAGCATGTTTGTGTAGACTTTAGATCTAGAACTTCATTTCCGAAAAAAATGAATAAGCGCGATTCCCAATTGATATCATTCAAACAGTTTTTTATTATTCAAAATCAAGTCCGGATGTTTTGAGAAACAGATGACGAAACATGTACTTTTATGCTAAATCCACAGAAACGGCTAGGCCGATCATCTGAAAACCTAATCAACGCTCCTAATCAATTTAATTTTTTTTCCAGATTTGATCTCGTTCGATTCAGAATAATGACGTCATAGAAAACATAAAATTAGCAAATTTAATTTTCTGGTGAGCTCAATCGTGGATAAGTGGTTAAAACAGTAGTCGGAGAGCCATCCCAATTTTTGTAAAAATTAAATTTTTGTGGGTAAAAAGTATGTACTTTTATTCGATATTAACTAAATTTGCTACTTCTAGTTGTCCGTATGGGGGCAATATCAATTTAGACAAAAATATTTTGGGATAGTAATAGGTTAAGCTAGAGCGACTGAACCTCAATCGTTGGTCGCGGGTTCGATCCCGCTTCGAGGAGAGGCTGATGTCTGGGAATCGTGACATCGGTTTTCACTTGAAAATGTAGATAGCAATATGTCTCCATGTGAAAATAGCCCAGATCCAGCAAAAATTGTAATAATGAAGTCTATCACACAGAGATGAGAAAACTGTTTGGGTTGCCATCTATCAAACATACTAGTATTAAGGCAAATTAGCACAACAAATTATAGCAATCTTAAGTTCTGATTGCTGTTCAAAAAAGTTATAAAAAAGTTAATAGGTAATGCAAGAACATGTAAATAATTGAATACGGAATTTAACTATTATCAAATTTAAAAAACCAACATTATATGCAATAGAAGAATTTCTAGAGGATGACAATAATGTCTCTCTATTATTACAATTCTAAATTTGCTGTGAATAATAAACTATCACATATATAACAGGTACTATTAAATTACCACAGTACAAGTAATTTGGAATTTGGAATAATATAACTTCAGAATAAATTTAATTTAATTTTATGATTGGTTAACTATTGAGAACAATCAACTTGTATATTATCATTACACTTAATTACAGCAACTACAACTATGCGTTGCGGATAATACTATATTCATATATATGTATATATATATATATATATATATATATATATTGTATATACATATAAGCTGTTATTGCATCTTCCCCATAGGTACAACTATGGTATTTATAGCGCAGAAAACAGATGCAGGCATTTCGTTCCTCGCTCGACTAGATACTAGAATTCTTTTGTTTATTTTTATTTTCGCAACAAGGAATGTGCAATTGTACATCGTTCTCTACAGCTTGCAAAGCTATGCTTATCCCTGACTTTCAATAATATTGCCATTTGTAGTAACATTATGCAATTAATGGCATTGTTTCCTACTAATGCATTTGAAAGACCTATCTATCGAATATATACTGCATAATTTTAATAGGGAATCTTCTCACTAAAGAAAACCTTCATACGTGCTTCAATATGTGCATATATACTTACAGAAATATTATTTAATGCTGCTTGTTTATGTAAATTAATAAAAAACGATAACTTATGTGTTATGAATGAATGTCATAAAGATACAGTTATGATAACATTTTTTCGACATTTGTGAGTTTTCTAGATTAGGTACCAATTTATATGAAGAAATGAAAGAAAGGTGCTAATATAGTGTTGCCATAACAACGGTCTATTTTATCGGAGAGTTTGTTTCTAAATGTATACAGATAAATCAACTTTAAAAAATGCACTTTTTAAATCCTTGTAGCAGGATCTGCTAAGTTTCATTATGCGTTACAATATTATTTTTATTTTTGTTATTTTATTTTATCATATAAAACGATTGGTAATTATTAAGCATGAGTAATTATGTCTTACTTTTCCTAATCATTTTATTAATGTTTACACAACAAATATTATATATTGTAGTCACTATAACAAAGAATTCACAAAGAAAAACATGTAGTCACTATCACAATCTAAGTGAATAAATTGCACCTATTTATTTAGAACATTCTATATAATCACAAAATTTAAATTTAATATATAAAAATTGAAAAGGCTAACTACTGAGTAACCTTTTAGATCTAATGTTTAATATTTCATATCTCATCAAAATTACTGAATGTCTGCCTTTTTGTAAAGACAGATTGTAATCCAATAAAGAAAGTAAAAAAAAATATTTAGGACATATATTAATTATTAGAGTTATAAATCTATTTAATGCGATGATATGCTAATATACCTGCAATTCAAAAAAAAAACATAAAACAGACATTGTAACAAATAGCACTATATAAAACATTTTTCACTTAATGCATTTTTATCTCATCAATACAGTATAACTGATAATTATGTACTATAAACTTTTACACTTAATAATTTAAGTACTGAAATTATTCGCTTACTTATTTATTCTTGCTGCAGAAATAAATATATATTTTTAGGTATTCTTAATTGCTTTGGTGGTATTGTAACAACCTCAACAGATACTTAGTTGCTCCACAGGTTATTATTAACTACCACGTTACTTTTCAATTAATTCTGTACTTTTGAACATTTGGCCTTAGTAATAATAATGCTTTCCATGAAAGATTAATGTAAAATTTCAGCATCTCTTTCAACATCTTTCAAAGAAAAAATTCTCATAAAGAACAGAAGGCTGAACGATTTGCAAAATCTGTTCATTTCTTCTACATTATACAGTATCAACAAATGTGGTTCTTTTCTACTTTCCAATAGCTAACAAATATTTTTCTAATATTTGCACCTATTCCATATATCAGAACCTCAGCAAATTTATGGTAGTATTTAAGATGACTAAATCGAATGCCAATCCAGTGATTGGACGTCGGGGTATGAGTTATCAAAGCTTAATAAATTTCTGTAAGGTTGCTCTGTTTACTCAATTCCTGGTTTATTGCAACCATATTTACACACTTTAATCATATATGGATTAAAATCTAATTGCACCGTGCAGTTTATTCTAATCCTTTATAGTTGTCGAACACATAATTGTCTAATTTGTGGTTTGATATACAAGTTTTTTTTTTGTAAATTGTTTGTGTAGTGTTTTTCTCTAGTTTGTATTAACTTCCCGTAGGGTAAGTTATTGTAATGGGCCGAAAATCGGAATTGAAAATTTTTACATTTCTCGACGTTTTGAAGGTTTCTGAACGTTTTGGCATACCTCAGAAAAAATGGATGTGTGTGTGTGTGTATGTATGTATGGATACAAATTTCCAGTCACGTTTTAGGGCGCACGGATCAACCGATTTGAATGGTTCAAAAAACATTCAATTCCTATTGATAGGGAAAAGAGCTGATTAGTTTTTGGCAGAGGCAGGTCCAGCCGGTTTGGAGATACGGAGCAAAGAGTGCAGAAAATAGAAATCGAATTTTTGAGAGAACGGAGTATCCGATTTGAATGATCTAAAAAACATTCAATTAGTAACGATTGGGAGAAGTGTTTATTAGTTTTGGCAAAGGCAGGCCCAGCCATTTCGAAGATACGGAGCTAAATATGTAAAAAATGGCAGTTTTTGAGAGAACTAAGCGTCCGATTTAAATGATTCGAAGAACTTTCTGCTTGTCTTAACAAAATATTTGATTTTGGAAAAAAAAATTTGTCCCTTTTTTTTTGTCCCTTTTTTTTTTTTTTTTTTTTTAGTTTTTTGTATATCGAAAATATTTCAGATTTTATTTTATTATTTTATATTAGACAATGATACAATATTTATAATAATCTATTTGAAAACATTCAGTATTCAACGGGAAGTTCCAGCAATTTGCCTTAAGGCACGCTGCCATAATTGCCTCAAGACAGAATTCCACTTACAGCTAGTTTATATAATTTGACCGTTTAGTGTTGTGCTTTTATTTGTATAGTTTTTAGCTGACTGATGAGATAAAGTTTTTAATAGTTTTTATAGAGTAATTATAATAGTAATTAGTAATAGTAGTAAACTGAAATGATTACCTTATATATATATATATATATATATATATATATATATATATATATGTATGTATACTAGTTGGCCCGGCAATCGTTGTTTTGCCATAAAAAATCTTTGTAGAAAATTTTACGTATAAAAATAAGTAATGGATTTTGAACGTAGAATTATGTGGTTTATAAGTAAGAGGGAGGTTGCTTACACAAATCAAATCTATAATTTACTCACTGCAACGCCTAAATATGAAGGTTCACTGTACATATCAATATCCATTGCAAGTGGCATCCTAATTTGAATCTGATTTCATTTAAATTCAATCGACACATTTTGATCGGCAATATTTTTTTTAAAATACAAGTTAGCTGGGACAAAAGAGAATTAAATAGTAATTTCAACATTTGTCTACGAGGAAATACTGTAACACTGTCCTTATATGCAACGAATTGATCATACAAGAAAATGACGAGTGTCACAACCGTCCACGCCCGTGAAACCCCAAGATGGTTTAAGACAGCTTTTATTATTAGAAATATGTGGAACAACACAGCATAATTATTTAAACAAAGCATATGAATATAACAACAATAAATAACAAAAAATGATTTTTTAAACAAAAAAAACTTTGTGAAATCTTTTGTTTCCTTGTACTAAATATACGTGACTATTAAATTTCATAAAGATCGGTCAAGCCGTTTTGGATGAGTATTATCACAAACATCATAGAGTAGCCCTTAAATTAGATATTTTAGAATTTCTTTGCTCCTCAAATGCTTCCAAATTGATAAAAAAATCCTGAAAATTTTAGCTCCGAATCTTAACTTTAAGATAGTCTGGACTCCAACCAAACTGTCTTAATTCTTCTTCCTCAGTTATTTTATAACTTATTTTATAAAACATATCAAATTTTATTTGTTATATTTTATAAAATTTATTGCAATTTTTGTTGCAATTTATTTATCTATATTGAAAATAAGCAAATACAAATGTTATTCGCAAAATGTCGAGTCACTTATCGCCAAGTTAAAAAATTCTGAAAAACAAATCAAATTTTACTTTTGGTATTTCTATAAAAAAAACTTGTAGTGCAGACTATCTTAAAGTTCATATTGAGAGCTAAAAGTTTCAGAGAATTGTTTTTTATCAATTTGGAAGCATTTGAGCCCCTGGAAGCAAAGAAATTCAAAAATATCCGTATTAAGTATCACGCTAATATATATATATATATATATATATATATATATATATATATATATATATATATCTTAATTCCTTACCATAGGTTCGTTTACGCGCGTATGCTCTGAAATAAAATCAGAAGTGAGTACTGGTACCTTTCTATTTATGTACGCGAACAGATGCGCAAACAACAATGTTAACGTCTTATTATTGCCTATATGGAATTTCGGAAGCATTTGCTTGAAAGCATTTAGAAATATTTGTATTTTAGAGTTAACAGAATATGCCGGTATATTACAAGATTATGACATAAAATAAATTAGGTGAGGTAACAGAAAATGTGCCGAGTTTTAAGTTAGTTAATAGGAAGGGTATTTTTAAAAATAAAATGATTAAGACTGAGTAGCATTTTGAAATTTTATATTTACATATTTTTCACCAAAATTACTGACAATGAGTAAAAAAGTTAATAGGTAGTGTAGTTGCAAAATTCAATTTCCTTAAAAGTTTATGAAACTACTTATATATACTCATATCAGTACTCATACTCCACTCACTTGGATAATTAAATTATACATGTATACTATAAATAACTTGAACTTTTGCGTCATATTCGATTCCCTTTAATTGCAAATATGCTCTGTTTCATGTGCACTGCCTCTTATCAATTAATATTACAGGGTTTTAGTTAATACATTTTGGAACAAATTTTAACTTTATAAATATTGTACTTGTACAGTATAACTTCATAACTGTAAAAATAATTACAAAACTCATTCTTTAAGCAAAACATATCATACATGGTAAATTTGCTATAAATCCATATACTGTAGAATCTCATTGAGACGATCATTCCTAATATTGTTCTCTTTTCACTTTGAAACATTATGACCTCATCATCCCAGGTCCTAAAATTAAGCAAATGGTTGAATTAGAAGAAAACTTTGTAACTGTCAAAATTAGTTTCAAAACTCATTCCTTAAACAAAACATATCATGCATAGTAAATAAACTATAAATCCTTATGCACTACAACCCCATTAAGACGGTCATTCCCATTATTGTTTTCTCGTATATTACGCCACTTTATACCTGTCCGAACACTTTGAATTCTATTGACTCTATCTTCCCAGAAAAATCGTCTTCTCAAGGTTTTGCTGATTACAGATTTTTTGATCAGATATTTCTGAAAATTATGCATATGGTTTATTTGGAATAAAACTTTGTAATAGTCAAAAATAGTTGTAAAAGTAATTTTCTAAACAAAACATAACATAAATGGCAAATTAGCTATAAATCTATATACAGTACACTATCAAACGATCATTCTTAATATTATTTTCTCGTTTATTACGCCACTTTACACCTATCCCAACACTTTGAAATATCTTGACTTCATCTTTCAAGGAAGATCGTCTTAACGTGGTTTTTCAAATTATAGATTTTTTGATCCGATATTTCTGAAAATTATGCATATGGTTTATTAGGAATATAGCTTAGTAACGGTCAAAAATAGTTTCAAAAGTAATTTGTTAAACTAAAAATTTAATATGTGGTGAATTAGTATCCAAAAATAATAAAACACCATTATGACGGTCACTCTTAAAATTGTTTTTCCGATTATTACGCCACCTGTCCCTACACTTTGAAACATATTAACCCTATCTTTCCAGGAAGATCGTTTTTACGAGATTTTACTATATTTAGATTATTTGCTCAGAATATTCTTAAATTTATGCTTTTGGTTTATTTGGAATATGATCTAATAAAAAAAGAATTAATCAAATATTAAGCACTTTGCAAATTAAAGCAATATGTATCATATAACTTTCGTATTTTAATATTTTTATAAAAACAATCGTCATACATGACTATTCATTAGTATACTTCCATAAAATATATTTTTTTTATTATATGATAGGTTTTTTAAATTACATTAGACTTAATATAAAATTAAGTCTTGATTAGAAAAAATATCTTATTATTAGATTTTCTTCTGTTTTGTACTATTTTGTTAATTATCCATGCATTTCCTATTAAGTTGGCAAGCCAGTTAATATTCATTTGAATATTTATCTAAATAGTTCATTAAAACTGAAATTCTTTCTTCAATCTACTGAATATTATGGTATTTTGGGCACTACTTTAATTTTAGCAGCAACCAATTAATACAAAGTAATAAATTCGTATTATTAATAATTATTCCAATAATAAAAAAAATATTACTTTAAAATACAAAGTTCGGCATATGAAACTATTGGTCTTATAAACTTACTTGCAGTCAGAATTTGGCAGCCCTTATGATTACAATTCTATTTTTAATGCATGTTTATTGCAATCAAACATTTGTCTTTTACAACAAATTGCAATAAAAAAATTTACTTCTGGAAGCAATTTTCCGAAAGGTTATTTTCACTTTAACATCAATTTGTAATCAGGTTGTACGCAACTCGGAATTTGAACTTAAAACCTTGTGGTGGCAATATCGAAGCTTAATCAGTATCAACGCATACTACCCATATTTCATTTATAAGTGCAATTGCAAACAATAAAAGCTTATCAATATGTACTAATTTCAAAATATTTATATTATTGTATATTGCAGAAAATATATGAATCATAATTTGCACCAGAATTGTTTGTGGAACTACAATTAGGTTCTGAGAATAATTACTCATGGAATTTTATAACATATATTCGTGTCGTTGAAATTCGCAGAAATAAATATAATAAACCACGAAGTGTGTTTCAAGTTTGTTTTGATTTGGTAATTAAACGACTATTATTTTATATTTGTTTTTCTTGCCAAGATTCTTTGTTCGCCATGTAATTAGATTGGAATTTTATATATCTAGTACACAATAAGCCTTATAAATTAATCTTAGGTACTGAAAAATTTGACTTGATTATTATAATATACTATCAGTAAACTTTTCTATCACCATCACTAACTAAAATACAACTAATATAAATAAATGTTTTAAATGGATATATAATAGTAAACGTTTTAATTGTAAAGTTTTAATTAAAAGATGTTGGGCAAATTTGGCTTAATTCTACGTCGGTTTTACCTATGGCAACCCAAACAGTTTTCTTATGTGTTAGATTTTATCATTACAATCTCTGTAATAGGGCGAATATTTTTATTGGGGGTTATTTTTACTTGAAACCATATTGCTGTACTGAAAACCGATATCACTACTGCTTGACATTAGGCTTTTCGAGTTGGGATCGAACCCAAAACCTCTAATTCAAGCCCAGTCTCTCTAGTCACTTACTAACTAATTAACATTGAATAAAATTAAATTTTTATCAACTGATTGTTTTAGCTGTTTTCTAATCTTGTCATCTGTTTTAAAGCTAATTGTTTATCGACAAGATTCCACTAAATAATGTGGCCACTTTGTTGTTTTTCTATTCTGGAGTTGTAAATTCAACTCTGTTTGATGGTAAATATATTTGGTTCTTTTTTCTGAACCAAACTCAAAATAGACTCTGCTCCTTGGCACACCGCCTGCTGCGTGCGTACGATGTAACATATTCAAGGAGTTACTGATAAAGGAGACGACATTTGGAAAAAGGATAATATGATAGTGATAAGTGTTTTTTATATATTATTTTTTGATGATAAAAATGTATATTTTTATTCAATCATTTTTTTAATAAATTTTAATAGAAAATAGTGGGGTGTATGGCATCGTGCCTTAAGGCAAATTGCCGGAACTGCCCGTACCGTAACGAAATGATCGAGGAATATTAAATGTTTTAAAATAGATTATTATAAATACTGTAACATTGTCGAATATTCATAAAAATCATTTATTTTGTTAAAAAAAGCAGAAAGTTTTTGAAAACATTTAAATCGGACGCTTAGTTCACTCAAAAACTGCCATTTTTTGCACATTTAGCTCTGTATCTCCGAAACCGCTGGACCTGCCTCTGCCAAAAACTAATCACGCCTTTTTCCCGTTATTACGAATTGAATTCGGATCATTCAAATCCGATGCTCCGATCTCTCAAAAACTCGATTTTTATTTTCTGCACTCTTTGCTCCGTATCTCCGTAACGGCTGGACCTGCCTTTGCCAAAAACTAATCAGCACATCTCCCTATTGATAGGAATCGAATGTTTTTTTGAATCATTCAAATCGGTTGATCCGTGCGCCCGAAACCGTGGACGAAAAATTGTATCCATACATACATACACACTCACACACACACACACACACACACATACACATCTTTTTTTTCTGAGGTGTGCCAAAATGTTCAGAAACGAAACGTTTCGATTTTCGGTTCATTATAATAACTTACCCTACGGGAAGTTAATAAAATAAAATCCATAATAATAATAATCATATATTATTATTATATAAGAATATTTAAATAGGGATAATATTCAAATAATATATGATTATTATTTGATCAACAATATGAGTTTTTGGCGATATAAAGATATCCCTGGTATTCATATTCAAAAAAAGATGGCATTTTGTATTGAATCACACTTCATGAATTAGAGAACCACAATATAAAATTTTAAATTTTATTACATTATATTCAAAAAATTAAATTTATCTTCAACTCTAATAGTTTAACTATTACTAAAGTGTGATTGTTTTAATGAGTTCAATTTGAAATTATTTCTATTTAAGATATGTTATTATTTTGTGATGCTTTTATTGATCCAATTTAATAAGAGTTCAATTCAGTTTTATTAGTACATTAAAATATGTATGGAAATGTATACTACTGTATCCAGTAACACAATGGCTTGTTTTTAACTCTCGATTACTTTTAGTGATTTGTATAATTATGTACGAAATGACAATTGAAAATGTATTTTTATTGTATATTGTATTGTAATTGTATATACATTATTTATAGTTTTATTGAGAATTTATTATAATGTACCTTACATATATTATCATTAATACCATATCAAAATTTTAATTTTTTTTGTTCAATTTTGACATACTTCTTTGACAAAATTTGCGAAATAATTAACTTCCCATAGGGAAAAATTGTATTCGTCCAAAAATCGAAATTGAAAATTTTTACATTTCTTCACGTTTTAAAGGTTCCTGAATACTTTGGCGTACCTAAGAAAAAATTGATATGTTTGTTTGTGTGTATGTATGTATGGATACAATATTTCGTCATCGTTTTTGGGCGCACGGATCAACCGATTTGAATGATTCAAAAAATATTCGATTCCTATTGATGTGTTTGAAAACATTTAATGATCCTCCAATATTTCATTACGATACGGAAAGTTGCAGCAATTTGCCTTAAAGCTCGATGCCAAACAAACACCACTAGTTTTACATATTGATATGGTTTATTAGTTTTATTCGTTCAGTATTTATAATTCAAGCGAATTCAGCATATTACCCATAATATTGTATCAAATAAAAAATGTAATGTTTTGGATCACGTATAGTGCATATTATTAAACACTCAAAGTGAAAATCATTATTGATATTTAATCCTGAATAGGTGGCGTTTAAATAGTTTAACAGTTTCTCCTGCAACTACCTCCTTGTTTTCAGTGCTCACGTATGTTTGGTTTCGGATGTGTACCGAAGTCAGTTAGTTCAGTATGTATATTTACGTATCTCAAGAATCTTTTACTTATTAGCATTTGAAAGATGTTCTTGTTTGGCTCTCTAAAGTCAAACACAGAGTTCGTACTTCGCATTTATCGAAGATTATCTTTAATGGAAACCTTCTCTTATAGAAGACAATGTTTACAGTGGAAAGTTTAGAACGATGGTGTTCGTGAGTTGAAATTAATTTTTGCCAAATAATGGTAAACGTGACACTGGGTAGTTACAGCGGGAAAAATAATTTAGTGAATAAGTTATTTATTGTGTGCAGTGTAGTGAATTATTAAGGTTAAATTTCATGATAATTGTTTTTTTAATTATTATTTGCACTTATTCCATCCTGAGCATCAGCGAATTTTTGGTCGTACTTAACCCGGGCGCCAATCCGTTGATTGGGCGTCCGAGTATGATAAATGCTAATTGTATTTACATTTTTTTCAAAAATTTGGTAGTGTTGAGTTTGAGGAGTTTTGGTACATCAATATAAATAAATTGCACATAGTTGTTTTAATTACAAGTTAATTGTTAGCTTGAATTTGAAAATAGCCACACAATGTCCTTAGTCATTTAATTTTATGTACGCCACGTCCGGTAAATTTTCGAATTACAAGAAAATGTTCCCATTAGATTTCTTAAAAACAACTTTAAAAATAACCTGCACATCTGGCTTGTGATAGTGCCAAAATATGTTCAAAAGTATTTCATATAATTGTCGAATAATATTAATGATATATTATTAAGGTAGAGTATATACTGCCGGAAAGCAAGTATAAATATTAGCTTTGAATTTAAAATATCTAGAAATATCTAGTGTGTCCATTAAAATATTGCATTTATTATTTAAAAGTAGTATGCAGAAGAACGGTAGAACCATGTGTAAACTTTTTTTTTGTTAAAACAAGTTGGATTAACTTCTGGATACGTGTAAATAATATACTATATGAGTATATTAATGAGTATTTCATAATTATACCGAGTCCTTGTAAGGCTTCATTTTTTCTTATTCCTTCCTGAACATCAGCAAATTTTTGGTCGTACTTGAAAAAATGTTTAAATAGATTGCCAATCTATTGATTGGGCGTCCGGGTATGATGTAGGGCTTTATATTGTTGGAATATATTGCAGAGTTCACAATTTTATGCAAATTTGCTGAAATGTTATGAATAATTTTGAAAAAAACGAACACTTGCATTCATCTTGTAACTCTTCAAAGAGCGGCCCTTTATTTGAAACTTTATTGAATTTGCATATTTTTGCAAAACTACTTTTTGTAGAATTACTATAATTTAGGAAGTAAAAGATCATGGTAAGACCATGACCTCTACCACTGTGCAAAGTTTCATTAAAAAATTCAACAGTAAATTTCGAAGAAATAGCTTGGCTGATCTTTACCAAAAGCTAATTAGGACGATTCTCAATTGATATTTTCCGAAAGGTTTTTAATTTTTAAAATTGGCTTAGGATAATTAGGCAAAAACATAAAAAATGCACCTATCTGCTAATTATAAGGAAACGGCTGGAACGGTCTTGTCGAAAAAGTAACCAACGCGCAACTTTACGTTATATGATCTTTCCGATATGTGTAAATAATCGACTTAATCAATAAAAAATAAATTAATTTATGAGTGAATAAAAGTATTTCGAGTGGATTTCTTACACATAATTGAAAACGAACGAACACGTTAATTGGAGTATTTTCTAAAAGCAAATTTTCAAAAATAAATAAATTTTTAATTGAACCAGTTTCCGTAAAACTTTAATAATACGCTTATTAAGACTAAGTACTCTATCGTTATACCAAGGGAATTGTCTAATTTTAATTCTAACAAACGTCAAAAAAACTACTCATTTTCTCAAATTTTGATGGATTTTTAAAATTAAACTACTTGTCGTAATGCCGTAATAATCCAGTAAGTTATATAAGACCATGGTATATATCACCAAAAAAGTTCCATAAATATTGGCTTAAATTTTTTTTTCAACAGTTAATTTCAAGAAAACGGCTGGGTAGATTTTCACAAAAAACTAATCAGTATTATTCCCAGCTAATATCTTTCGAACAGTTCGATTTTTAAAATCGATTCAGTAGTATGAGCTTAAATGTGGACAAAAAGTTTAACACTTTTTGCAAATTTCACAGAAACGGCTCGGCCGATCGTCGCACAAAACTAACAAGCGATAGTCCTCATTGAGACACATCAAAAAGTTTTTAAATTTCTGAAATCGGTTCAGGCGTCTTTGAGCAATCGTCGATGAAAGGTCTAATTTTCACAAAAAATCTGTTTGCACACACGCACACACACATACTTTTTTCAAATTTGGTCTCATTCGATTCAGAATGGCTTGAAACGTCGAGAAAACATAAAATTAGCAAATCGGATTTTTTTATGAAAACATAAACTTCTCCTTCGGGAAGTTGATAATTTAGTTGAACGTTCGATTAAAATTTGCAAGTGTTCGATTAAACATGCATATATTTATTATGAATAAACAACCTTGGATTTTATTTAACCGTGTATCGATGAAAATCAACACATTTATGACTTTATTCAAACCAGTGATTCATAATACATAATTCTATAACAATGTGTTCCATTGGTTATTTCATTGCGGGATTTAAGTCAACAAACTGAAACTTGCAAAATGCGTGGCAGCACTTATAAAAATAGTTTCGATTTGGCTCTTGGCAGTGCACAACGTTGTGTAATGTGCGTGTTAAGTAAAATAGTTTGAATATTTAGAACATTCTTGATATTAGTGGATTAAAAGTGAAGATTTCATAAAAATTGGATTTAAAAAAATAGACTCAGAATTATAGAATTTTATGCTAAAAATAAGTCGTAAAGATCATCATGATATAAATAATTTTGATATGCCAAATTTTTTATTGGTACTTAAAATATATAAGCCGTGTTTTCTTCTAATATTCTTGAGATTTGTAATAATTATTGATAATTGTTAATTTTATTTGATATTAACAGTTTTAAACATGGAAAATACGTTTGAATGATCTAAATGATTTTACTAATTTTATCAATAAATGATTACACAAAATAGACGAACTGATTTGGAAATGAATGGAAAATTGCAAATAATGATAAAACAAATTAACTGCATTTGTATATTACATGCCATTTAATAAAAATAGCAATGTGCACTTTATTAGGGGGTCTCACTTATGTTATAAACATTTTCCATATTGGTTATTTATATTATATCTAATTTTATTATATCTGCTATGGCGAACCATCCAAAAATGTACCACTTGTACAGTATAAAAAAAGTTATGATTTTTTCTTCGAATATTCAATTTGTTACAATGTGACGCGTCTTTTAATTATTTCCAATTTCAGCATAAGTGTATTTAATAAATGATTAAAATTGATCAATAAAAATAATTACTTATCATTTAGAATATTTGCAATGAGAATTTTGATGTGCGTCACTGTTACTTTAATAAATAATTTGCTTTGTTTTTTTTTCAAATATGCAATTAATTAATGTATGATGTATGTCATAACTGCTTTCAATGTTATATATTTATTAAATTGCAATTATTTGCTATAAGAATTTGACAAAGTATTTAAAGGAATTTACTCTAAGAAACTAATCCAAATAGAAATGAGTCGTGGCGCACTATTATTTTTTATGTGTGGCCAATATAGTTTATCAATATTGTCCTAATATTATACCGTTAACATTTTCCCATATAAAACCAATTTTGAAACCAGTGTGAGCATCATATGAGCCCAATATTGGTAAACAATATTAAACTTCTATTTGAAACCGATATGGGCTCAATATAATTAACCAATATTTGAATTAGCCCATTATTATAAAAACGAATAAGTTGCTATGAATTTTTTCATATATACTAATTTTCTTTCAAGTTTCTTAAATGTTACTAAGAATGTTACAATTATTTTGAATGCTACTAATTTAAATCTATCAATTTATCATTTTATTTAAATGATTGGCATTAGATATTTGGCAAAGCCTCCACATGGATTTGCGCCTCTGATTTGTATTATTTATAGAAATAAATCACGAATTATTATTTTTCTAAACACTCGCACTAAATTATCGATATATACTGTAGTTATAATTACTTTTTATGGGTAAATTGTTTATAATATTTTGCTCTAAAATAAGTAAGTTTTATGATTGTGTTTACAATACTTACTAAGGTTTATCAAAAAATTATTAATTACCGAATGCAAGGATTTCTTTTAAAACATATATTAATAATATAGTATTACGAATTCGTTGAACGTGTTACATGAACAGTTTAAAACACCATAATTTCGGTATTTATGTATATATAACATATTATATATTAAAGAATAAATAAATACATATAATAAATTACATATTGAAGTATGGCACTCTTGGCTTGGCTTAATAATTGACTTGGCTTAATAATTGACTACTTATTCATGACTACCTGAAGTATGGTATTCCTTATTAAAAATGTATGCATTTCTAGTTTAAAGCTAGCTGAAAAGTAGCTCAACTATATATTCAATTAAATCGATTAAAGAAAATGTTTAAAATTGTTTTAAATATTGATCTATACAATGTGTAGTAATAGTGCAAAATAGTGCGACAAAGTGACAATATGCGATCAAAATATCATTGGACTGCTTTAAGTGCCTTAGTGTTGTGTTCGATATCAAACACAATATTTGCCATAGGACACTCAGACTTTACGAAAAATTATCAGTATTATCCGAAGGAATCTTCCTCGGAAAATGAAATTTATTCCAATAACCAAGTATTATCAAACTCTGATGATTTTTTGACAATAGTCGATGATTCCAAAAGTGAAAGGACTGAAAATAAAATAAGTATTTCGTTTAATATTAATAGTGAGATTAATAATGATATCCAACCAAGCCAAAATAGTTTCAACGAGATTTTAAATAATTTTGAAAATGATCCGAATTTATCGCAAGTGCTGCAAGATGATATTTTATTGGGAATTCTAGATAAAAATGCTATTGTGAAAAATATTGGAAGACCTCAGGAATCCGTTTCTGACAACAGAGGTAGAAGGATTAAAAAATTTAAACGATCCGTCAAAAACGCAAAAAAGAAAAACAAACCTTCTAAAAATGCTTCTTCATCTGGTTCCAAAAGTGGTAAAAAATTACCAGCTTCTAGTATTAATATTAAAGTTGATTGCAACGAAACAAAATCAAAACCGCCTTCATTGGAAAACGAGGATGCAATAAACCAAATGTTTAAGAATCATGCTGTACTTGCCGATATCATCAGCAATTCTGAAAATGCAGGCCCTTATGAATTAAATACTAGAAAAACACGAGCCAGATTCTATTCCAATCCTGGCCACGATGATGAATCTGTGTCTGCTTTTTCGACAGGAAATTCATTTAGGGATCGGTTGTCATTTGGGGATTCCTTGAATCCAAATCAGTTTTCGTCAAATTATCCTTATGGGATTTCTTCGCCAAATCAGAGACAAAATAATGCTGATGATGCAGAAAGAGTTAACTTCAACTATGAAGAAGAGCTGACGCCGACGCGGATTGTGAGACTGAAACAAGGTCTTGTCCAAGGGCAAATCGTAGAAGCAAAAATGCAACATGCCTTACCAGGCGTGGAAAGATATCTGGGATTGCCATATGCAGCTGCTCCTGTTGGCGGGTTGAGATTTATGCCTCCTGGTAAGTGATAGAACTAAGGAATATTATATAAGTATTAATTTTGTTGGGTAAAGTAAATATTTGTTTATTTTTATTATTTTTTAATAGATTTCTATATGTCTAGCTAGAAAACCATGAAATATTTTTTAGGATAGAATGTAAAGCAATTAAGTTTCGAAAGGTTAACCGGTAGTCGTCCTTTTCGCTGTTGATGAATTAAGTTAGTCTCTGCAGTAAACATAAAAAAGTGAAAATATATTTTTTTGTTATCACTCGCCTAAATGGTAATTACAAGTACGTTGACAGTTGTTTTTCTTTTTCGCTTAATTGATTATGGGTATATAATCATTTACCGAATACGATTCTACATTGATGAGTTCAATTATATCACAACAAATATTAAGTTAACCAATCAATTTTACCATAGATATACTTGTGATCAATATCTATTTTTGTAGAAACCAAGAATCTGTTCTATATCTGGAACATATCGTATTTTTTTTTTTTATTATTATTTTCGAACAGCAATCAGAACCTTACGTCCTATGAGCTGTTGCGCTGAAACTTTTCCTTACTTCGTATTTTTTTAGATGGTAACCCAATGGTTAATCCATCCATATTTGATACTTAACGTATATATATATATATATATATATATATATATATATATATATATATAATTCAAATATTAAATAATCTATTAGGTAAATCATGACAAAAATCTATTCATTCAGTCCGCTTGATTATTTATATATCTGTGTATAAATACAAAGATTTACAAGGAAATATTGGCATTGATATGCGAGGTAGCGTTTTGTTTTTTAACCTGGTGCCTCCATAAAAGTAGACCTCTTACCGGTTTTTATTCCAATTTTAATAATATATTTATTAAGCGAAGAAAATCCTTAGTACAAATAGACTCTTTGCCTCATTTCATGTGTAATTAAGTATCAATAACAGGCATATTTGCTTATATAATTTTAATTAAAATTTATAGTATTTGTTAGAGTACCCAATCATTTGAGGTGATCACTCTACTTTATACCGCGTCACAAATATGACACGTGCAATTGAATAATTCGATACCAGTTAATTTGTAAATTTTATATTTATTAAAACAACTAGTTGGTATTGGTATTTTTTCTTGAGGCAAGTTACATGAACTTCCCGAAAAGTATAAATAATCGATTTAATGAATAAAAAATAAATTAACTCATGAGTGATTAAAAGTATTCCGAGTGGATTTATTACACTTAACGAACACGTTAACTCGGAGTATTTTCTAAAAGCAAATTTTCAAAAATCCACAATTTTTATAATTGAACTAGTTTCCGTAGGACTTTAATGATTTAGTGTGTTCATTGAAACCAAGTACTCTATCGTTATACCAAGTAAATTGTCTAATTTTAATTTTAACAAACGTAAAAAAAACTACTCATTTTCTCAAATTTTGAAATTAAAATTTAAAATTTTGATTTTAAAATTAAACTACTTGTCATAAGACCGTAATATTTCAGTAAGTTCTATAATGCCATATCTTCAAAAAAAGTTTCATAAAAATCGGTTTAAATTCTTTTTTCAACAGTAATTGCAAGAAAACGGCTCGGTTGATTTTCCTAAAACCAATCTGCATCATTCCCGACTAATATCTTTCTTCAAATCGATTCTGTAGTATCAGCTTAACTTTAACACTTTATTCAAAATTACGAAGAAACGGCCTGGCGAATCATCGCACAAAACTGATGAACGATAGTCCTCATTTATATACATCAAATAGCTTTTAAATTTCTGAAATCGGTTCAGGCGTTTTTGAGAAAACGTCGATCGAAGGTCTAATTTTGACAAATGCCAAAAAAACAATACTAATGTATGCAAACTTTGACGAATTTTTAAAATTAAATGACTTGTCGTAGGGCTGTGACATTTTAGTATGATCTATAGAACTATGGTATCTAACGTCAAAAAAAAAATAATAAAAATCTTCGAAAATTTTTTTTAACACTTTATTACAAGAAAACGCCCCGGCTGATCTCTATCAAAAACTAATCACGATTCCCAACCAATACCTATCGAACGGTTTTTGAATTTTCAAAATCGATTCAGAATTGCAGGCTAAAACGTGGACGAAATTTTTTTCACTTTTCTGCTATTTATAAGGAAACGGCTTAGCCGATCGTCGCACAAAACTGACAAACAATAATCCTCATCGAGACATATCGAATGGCTTTTAAATTTTTGGAATCGGTCCAGCCGTTTTTAAGAAAACGACGATTTATGGCGAAAAATCTGTTCACACACACACACACACATACTTTTTCCAAATTTGGTCTCAAGAATGACTTGAAACGTCGAGAAAACATAAAATTAGCAAATCGGGAAGTTAATAAGTATTTATTATAATTGTTTATGGCAAGTATTTTGAACGCACATACACCCAGCTAAGTATAATCCTCTTTGGCACAAGTCGGCATTCTTGAACGCCATTTCGCGCATACTCCATCATGCTAAATTATTTACCTTTATCTTGAAATATTCGAAAAATCCTCGTGGATCCTGTAAACGTCAACAAATCGGGCTAATACTGATCCATTCTGTATCTATTTTCGGTATGACATCTGACATACGCTCGCCTCTCTAGGAAAGCGTTGATTTATCGAAGTGCGCCATTTCTCATTGTCAGAAAGTTTTGTGCTCAAATCAAATACATACGTCAAGCACTATTATAGGAAAAACTATTCAAAGGAAACTATAACAATCTTGACGGTAAGAAAAGTTCTTGACGCAACGCTCTCGTGGTGGCATTTATTTGCTATGATATTCAAGTATCGTAAATAAAATTGTCTGAGGAGCCGATTCTGCCTTAAAATTAAGTTGACCAAGGTAGAAGAACCCAATATCTTGTATAAATTTTTGTATAATTTTCTTAATAGATGTGGCCTTCTAGGGAAAATTAACACTTTTGGAAGGTGCTCAAGAAGTTTGTTTTCATAATTTTTGCTAATTTTCGTAAAATTCGAAATGAAAGTTTAAAGTTGCTAAAGGGCCGGCCCGTGGTAAGAGCGTGGGCTAGCAAATCCTAGTCCCGGGTTCGAATCCAACCTCGGTCGGTTCGGTATCAAAGCAGCTTGATACCAAATTTTCACTTGAAATCATAGATTTCAAATATGGTTTCAAGTGAAAATGGCCTTTCGTGGGCATAGCTGTAGTGGCAACATGCACTTGAAAGTAAAATCATCACTATTACAACAATTGTAATAATAAAAATTTAGCACATAGACTGTTTGGGTTGCCATCTATAATAAAACAAACGTAGTTTGTAAGAGATTCATCACAACAGCTCATAGAACTCATAAGTTCTGATCGCTGTTCAAATAAATTTAAAAAAAAAAAAAAGTTGCTAAAGTTAGAGCCCATTTAAATCGCCTTTAGAATTTTGCATTCATAATTTTTGCATTCATAACGTATTGTTTCATATTAGCATACTCATTGTATAAAACACGGGACAATCCGGGATATAAGATCTAAATCCGGGACAAATATTGTTTTCCGAAAAGCCCGGGCCACAAGGTAAAAAACCGGAACGTATGGTCTTCTTGCCTAAAATAAATCAATGTTATGGCAAGGCTGTGTTATGTGGTAGTTTTCATATAAAGTAGTAATAAATACTGTCAAAATCTTATGCAGTTGCTGTGCAGTCATGCGTTTTTGAGATATGGCTTGATAACATATGAATGAAGTTGCACTTTATATGTAAAACGCCTGATTGCACAGCAAATACACGACATTTTTACAGTATTTAGAAGCATTTTTTATGAAAAGTGTCTACGACATAATCCATTAATGTTTTACTTACTAATCTACATTTGAGCCACTTTACTTCATACTATTAAAGGTGTGACAATTTATTTGTTCAATGTTTTGTCCGAGTTTTGTATTTTGAATCAAACTTGGTTACATTGCGTTTAAATACGTCTTTCTCATATAAAAAATACTTTAAACATTATTTTCTAGTGCAGTTTTAAAATTGAAGTTGATAATCTGTATAAAGAAATGATAATATACATTATTACTTCTTGGAATTATTACAAAAATTTAAAAAAACTATTTATAGTAAACTCTAATAATTTACCTAAAAAGAAAACTTGAGTGGTTTCTTATGTAAATATTGTTTTTATTATTATTATTTTTGAACAGCAATCAGAACCTTACGTCCTATGAGCTGTTGGGCTGAAACTTTTCCTTACTTCGTATTTTTTTAGATGGTAACCCAATGGTTAATCCATCCATATTTGATGATTTTGTTATTAGAATTAATCTAATAGGGCTGACATTTTATTGGTGCAGCAATGCTGGGCAAGGGCTATTTCCACTTGGGAATATATTGCTATCTATATTTTCAAGTGAAAATCGTTGTCAATGCTGCCTGACAACAGGCTGCTCGAAGTGGGTATCGAACCAGGGACCTCTGAAACAAGTCCCGTCGCTCTTAACCGCTTACCTACGGGCGAGCCCATATGTAAATATTGAATACAAATAATTAGAAAATATGTAGGTGCGTCATATGTTCATAACTTTATATGCATTTGTTTATTATGGGGCAAATTCTCGATATAAAATAGTTGTTATATTACCGATCTTTTATCTTGAATAACCGTATGAGTTGGTATTCACAAACTATCAAAATGCTATGTGATTGCTATTTAATCAAGCTAACATAAAACGTAAGCTCCAAATGGATTTGATCAAAGTCACAACAGAAAAGTGCATATTTGACATTCAATTTTTGAGCTTTATGAAGTGAAAGTTGTTGGTGTGAAACTCTACTGGATTATTTTTATTTTACATATGTTTTCAAAAACCATGAACAATTTTTACAACAAACAAACATATATTGTTTAATTGCATAATGGTAATTGGTCTCAAATAGAAAATTCAATATGCATTTTATAGATTAATCCACATCAATTTAGAGCACTATTAATAACAGATGTGTTAATGAATTGCGAATAAATTTGTTATAATATTAATAGCATATTAACTCTAATAGTAATTAATCAACATATTTCTTCAATTCTTGTGATTATTCATCAGATGTATTTGAAGTCTGTTTTTCAAACAAAATAAAAAATAAAGCATAAAATACGATGGTCAGGCATTAAAAATATTCTAATATTAAAAAATACTTGAATGGAACATTTTTTGCTATTCGAGAGCTTCTCGACACATTAACATTAAGGCTGTATTATTTATTTAATTAAATATTAGTTCATACAAGACAGTTATGAACAACATATTATAAATTGTGTCTTAAATAAAATTTGAATGCATTTGTTATAAATGTTTACCGATTCATAATGCACTAATTATGACTGTACTATCTACATAGTATATTAAACTTAATCGTAAATTTTTCAAAGATTTTTTTTAAATTTTACCTTCATAATTTCTAACTATTTATCAAATACTTTTTCTGTTAAATAAAGTATATGCGGGGAAAACTTCTTGATATAAAACTTAATCCGTTGCATTTATTTGCATTATTATAAAATATATTTGTAATAATCTATCTTAGAAATAATATAGATGCATTTTTTTTATAGTATTTAGATATGAATCCGTATTATTTTAATGTACTATTTCTAGAAAAATAATTTTAATTATATTAGTTAATTTATGCGTGCTTCATCTATTTTGTTTCTTGAAACTTTTTCAAATACCTTTGTTCTAAATTAAATTACACCATGTGTTGTTATAGGAAAAAACTATTATAAGAAAAACTGTTAAAAAGAAACTATAACAATTCGCTTTGTAAGAAAACTTTTTAGCAAAACGCTGTCGACTATGTTTATTTACTTTAATATTGCTTCATATTAAAAAATACTCATTTTTCCTGTTATTTCATTTGTTGTATCAAAATAACATGGTTAAAGATGAAAAATGTAGTAACTGTGATAATAGTAATAAATATTACTATGCTTTTTATGTAACATTTATATGATAGTATTATGATATTTTTCAAAATTGTAATACAAAAATTAATTTGTATAAAATCATGTTGACGGAAAAAAATTGGGAAACGGTAAAGTGCTATTAGATTCTTTAATTTTCTACAAGCATTCATCTATATAAGGTTTTCACACAAACTACTTTTATATACCATCATTTTAATCTTTAGGCAATATTGACATCGATTTTCACTTGGAAATATAGACAGCAATATGTTTCCAAGTGAAACTAGCCATTGCCCGGCATTGCTGCACCAATAAAAAGTCATCCCTATTAGATTAATTCTAATAACAAAATCATCAAAAATGGATGGATTACCCATTGGGTTACCATCAGTGGTGTTGCGCTAATATTTTTTTGCCGGAACGCTAAAATTTAAAATCCGATTCATAAACCGGTTCAAAAAAATTGATATATTTCGATAAGAACTCACAAATCTAATATATTGAATTCTTATGTAATTAACTCTATTATATACAGCTAGTATATACATTAAATTGTACAAGTATGAGTACATAATTTATATTCTTTAATAACATTAATTATATTTATTGCGGTATTATTTGTATTCATTAATACTTACAGGTATTTATTATGATATAAAAGTACTCAAGATTTATTACAATTTTACAAGACTTAACCTAATAATATGATAGATAATCTATTACCTATCTTACTATTCGATATTGTTGTACGAGGTCTGTTCAAAAAGTACCCGGAATTACTAATAATTAAATTTCGCGGGTCTCGAGTGTCTGATTGTCAAAATTTTTTTTTATTGTGTTGGTATACATGCCCCTAAAGTATGATGAAATTTTCAGCTATATTCACTGTTTACTTTGTCTGTGGTAGTCGCTAAGGTTCGACGTGTTTTTCTGAGCTCGGCGATTTTTACAATGGAAGAATTGAAAAGTCAAAGAATTTGTATTAAATTTTGCGTAAAAAATGAAATAAAGTGTTGCAAAGTGCAAAAATTCACCAGATATGGCTCCGTGTGACTTTTTCCTATTCCCAAAGTTGAAGAGACCCATGAAAGGACGGCGGTTTTCCTCGATTGAAGAAAATCGCTGAGAGTGCTCAAGGACATATCAAAAAGTGAATATCAAGGGTGCTTCGAAAATTGGAAAAAACGCTGGCATAAGTGTATTATATCTGGGGGGGACTACTTTGAAGGGGACCACATTAATGTAGACGAATAAATAAATATTTTTTTGAAAAAACGAAAATTCCGAAAACTTTTTGAACAGACCATGTATATCATAGGTAGATATCTATTTCAATCATACCGTGAGATACCTATACCGTCATTAACTTATTATATACCTACATACTTTTTACTTCTTACAAATATTACTGTCTAATTTATATATTTACCTATATTATATAGGTTTGCTTTACGCCCTATGTATTATCTCTACCTATCTATTGTCTATACCGGGAATTGAACCCGGGACCTCCGCGTGGAAGTCGCGCACCTTAACCACTACCCTATCGGGTATCCCCATTAATAATATTATATGGGACGCACTGTTGTTTCCGCGGGTCATTTTCTAATTAATTAGGTAATTAATACTAAGGTGGCGCGACGACACGCGAAAAAAGACGGTTGATTGTAGCGTTACGGTGGTGTAGTGGATAAGGTCGTCGCGTGCCACGCGGCGGACCCGGGTTCGAATCTCGGTAGGGTTAATGTAGCGTGTAAGAAAAATTATAGGTAATAGGATATATAGTAGATATAGGTTAGGAGTATTCGCGTATACAATGTAGGGATACAATTAGGTGTATACAATGTAGGGATTTGAGAGTATGTGGTGAAATATAGCGTATGGTATAGATGTAAGGCGTGTAGTATAGAGTGCAACGTATAGGCATACGTAAGGCTATAAAAATACACGAATAGGAACCTATGATGTAGGTGTTAGCGTATAAGAAATGCGAATGAATATAAGATTTAATTTATAAATATTATTTTTTCTATAAGAATTTTTATCTCGGTGTTAAATATCTAAAATATCCAAAATATCCGTTAAGGCATCGATTACACCTTACTGCTGCCCTTGCCGTTATCACATCATAAAAAATTAATTATTAATTTTAAACGATTGTGTGCACTGTGCGACAATAGACATAGAACTATACATTTTATTAAATGTTTGAGTAATTTGTGCGAGCTGATTTTCTTAAGATGTTCTTAGTCTCGCAACTTACTGAATTCTAAAAATTTTAAATTTAAAAATATGATATAAAAATTATTATACTGCTGTCTGGAAGGGATGGCAATTTATAAATATACAGACTAATACATACAGAATTTGGAATTTTTATATAATCCGTAATATTGAGAAAGTTTGCATAAGACCTAAAAAGGGATGCTTATTTACCTAAGCTATGGAAATATATATAGAAAAATTATATGATTTGCACATGCATCCTGTGCTCACTTAAACTAAACAATGATCATAATATATTTAACAAATTTTTAACAGTATTTACAAATTACATTCAAATCACTCAAAGCAAGTGGGTTAAAGTCGTGTAATTTTTTAATTTGCCTCTCCCCTCTGAATTTAAAAATGGATCTTTCTGTGGGGCGTGCGCCCCACGTTGAGAATTACTAGTCTAGAAGTACAATTTTTTAATCTACTACCAGGTTAATCAATAATTGAGTGATCATCAATCCCACAGCACCTTCATGAGATTTTTAAAAGATCAAAGTTTATATGAATATGCAAACAAATCTCTTATTGTTGAGACAATAAGTCTATTGAAATATCGGGGTAACTCTTTTGCTATAAATTGTCAACTAATTTACCAATTAATAAATGTCAATAAAACAATGATTAAAAAAAATTACCAATAAATGTTGGATTGTAAAAATTTACAAGCGATCGAACGGCTTATATTTTTGCCTTAGATGGCAGAAAATTCATCCAATTATTAAAATATTACATTATTATATTTTTGCAGTTCTTATGCTTTTGTATTTATAGAATTGCTTTTTTCGCTTTAATCAATTTCCATTATATGAATGTCTTAAATTATTTATTTTATTCGACTAACGCCCGCTTTGTCCGAAACAAGTCCAACTTATATCCGAAATAATCGGGCATCAGACACTTTTCGGTCTTAAAGTAACATATGTGAAATTTAAAATACACTACTGTATTGTAATTAATATTTCAGTTCATACACCTCAATTTGTAACTAAATTAAAAACGAATTTGATAAGTTACCATCTCAAAAAATACGAAGTAAGGAGAAGTTTCAGCCCAACAGCTCATAAGACGTAAGGTTCTGTTAAAAATATATATAAAAAAATTCGGCATTTGTGCCTTTTGAGGTTAGGGTTTATATTTATCTTTTTGACAATTTGTGACAATCATCTCATACGATTATAGACCTGCAACCTAACATTTTTATTTCATCCGAGAATTGACTCCTTAATGTGTATATGAATAAATTTTTATTGGTAATAGTCATATGTCAATAAAATATATTTAGTTATTAACCTCTTACTTGTGATTGACAAAAATACTTGTCATGGAAAATTAGCTGAATGTTTCATGTTAACGAGTATAGTTGTCATGCGTATAAAACATCAACCATTAGTTCTTTGGATTGAAATTTTTGGAAAAAAATATATTCTGAAATGAGAAGTTGTTTTGAATATTTTGACTAAATAAGATAGGTGGTTGAAAGTGACATTTCATCTTAAAACAAGGAATAATATACCTAATCAATAAGAATTAAAACTCAGTTATTTAAACAAAATTTTCTACTGTTCATTTTCAAAACATGTTTCAAACTTTTTACTTCCCATCAGAAACTATTCTTACACTCTTGAATTTATACGTATATATCATTTCAGTGAAATTATCACGTTCACAATATATGCTTTTTTTAACAACAATGGCAAATAAAGTAATGAAAATTTACAGCTTTTCGAAAAAATCCCATATTTGTCATACGATATACGATATCTTATCACCTTAGTCAACTCGGTAATTGACGAATATTTGAGCGCCATTTTTAACTGGTTAATACAGTTGCCATCTCTAATTTGCAATTTGCAACAGAATTCTATCCCTTTCTAATCCAGTATATCTGTCTCTTTCTTTTCCAAAAAATTTTTGACCTCTGCTTTTATTTGAGGTCAGAGCGTCAGTTCTGTTTGGTCTACCTTCGGCTCACAACCTATTATATTCGATGATCAGTGTTTATTGTTTAGTGACCATTTTAGTGTTTTAGTTTAGTTCAGTGTACTTTCTTTTCTTTAGCTTTGTTGGTTATACATTTAGCGAATTGTTCCTCTTTCGTATGTAGTAATATTATTTTTGTTCTTAATTTATTTAATTTAAAGACTAAGGGCGGCTATTTTTTAATAATTGTGCAGCCCATTGCAAAGATCAAGCAGTGATTTTAAGGGCCTGATTCTTTCTAATCAAGGTCACGCTAGAGAAAATATTTTTTTATTTAATGTTTATGTGTCAAGGGTAAATAGTGATGTCATTCAATATTCAAAATATAATTTAATTATTGCAAATGTAGAACCGAATTCGGTTTGTGTTTAAAAGTTCTTGAAAAAAGGAACTTCGTGTAAATCGAACCATAATTAATAATATACATGAATGAAAATCTAATATTTCGGTTAGTTTTACATTATTGACCTTTTTATAACAACGCGGTTTTCATTCAACAGGCCACAAGTTTCCGCGCTTTTCATAAATTGCGCGGGAACTTATCTAGATTGATAACGTAAAAGGTTTTATTGTTTTATTATTGACTCTTCTTGATTTTATATTGTGTGTATTCTAACATGCCAAGTTTTATTAATTTTAGTAGTGCCAAGGCTCTTATATACCACTTTAAACTTAAGAATAAACTATTTGTAAATGATTCTTTTGCCATTTGGGCAAGTTGCATGAATTTTTCGATATGATTAAATAATCGTAAGAATATTTATGAATGAATAATTAATATTGTTTTGGTTAGTTTTACATCAGTGGACCATTTTATAACGACGCGGTTTAGGCTAACTTACAACGCGGTTTTCGCTTAACAGCGCACAAGTTCCCGCGCATTTTATGAATTGCGCGGGAACTTATCTAGCAGCTTGATAAATTGGAAGGTTATATCGCTTTATTATCGACTACCCTATGTTTTTTAAATTGTGTTAGTTTTAGTTGTGCCAAGGCTCTTATATAACACTTTAAACTTAGTAATAAAGTATTTGTAAGTGATTCTTTTGCCATTTGGCAAGTTGCATGAATTTTCTAATATGTTTAAATAATCGACGCAATCAATAAGAAAGCAATATATTGATTTTTGAGTGATTTATAAATATGCTTAGTTGCAGTACAGCTTTATATTGGTTTGTAACTATTGCAGATTATACAATTTTAAAAAATTTTTTATTACACATTGAACAAGGAACACATGCCTAATACATATCCTAAATATTTTCCGATTAATTCATAATTTTATTTATTTTTTTTAAATTTTAATTGTAGGACTATAGTTTTTAGTATTTTTATTGGGACCAAGAGTTCTTTCGTCTTACAAAATTTTAAGATTGAAACTTTAAGAAAAAAATTTGTACCAATCAATTATGAAGAAACTCCCTGACCGATCTTTGTAAAAATTTATCCGTGAAATTACCGAATAATATCTTTCGATTAGACTTTGAACTTTCAAAATCGATTCAGGATTTTTGGCTAAATCGTGGATGAAATTTTGTATTTTTTTTTTGCTAATTCTGAAGCCGATGCTAAGTGCAAGTTAAGTTTCATCAAATGAATTTTATAATTTTAAAAACTGTAAATTCCAACCAATATTTTTAGAACAGTTTTTTTAATTTTTAGAATCGATTTAGGATTGTTGATAAATTTTGTTAAACCGTTTTTGAAAACGTCGATGAAAGGTAAAAAATCAGATCACATACACACACACATACTATTTTTGAAACTTGAGCTCATTTGATTTGGAATGACCTGCAAAGTCAAGAAAACATAAAATTAACAATCCGCATTTTCTGCGAAAACAAACTTTTCTTTGGCAAGTTAAAAAATGATGTTTTTTTGTTGCAAAACAGTAGTATAATTTTAGTTTCATCTTTTTCATCATATTTTTATATAAATTCAATTATTTATAATGTTTCATATCTTTGAACAATTCATTTTTTTTAAATTATTGGCGTTACAAGTTCCAGCATTTTTACTAATTCTGAGTTTTTTTTATAGCATGGTTTCCATATTACCCTGTAAAAAAATATGTATGTGATCACAATTTAAAAAATGTTTTTTTTTTGGTTAATTATTACTATTATGATATATATATATATATATATATATATATATAAATATATTATAAATTCATGAAAATGATGCATTTTATAAAATTGTGCTCATACATTTCTTAGAGCACTTCACTATTTATAGTGACTTGTTTATAATGAGATCACAGATTTCTTACCATATTTTAAAATATATTTTAATTAAATAACTATAATCTTCAAATGACCTATATACAAGTTGCAAGTATTCATTTCTCTAATTTCTCTGAATGTTATTTTTTCTGTAACGTTTATTCCTGTAAGATTCTCGTATTTAGCACACTTTTCCTTGATGTAAGTAAACAGTACAGAAATAACATCGCAGTGCTCTTCAGAAAAGAACAGCGATTAATAAGAAAAAATAAATATTTGAATTAGATTTATACCGAAATAAGCCGCTGCTCTGTTTGCGTGCGTTTGTTTACGTATAATAAAAATTCTTATAGAGAAAAAAAGATTTTATTTCATTTTAACACCGCGAACTGAAATGTAATACAGTGTTCTATTTGCGTTGGGTAATTAATTGCACTGTTAAGTGTTTCGAACTCTGAATTATTTTCATCTCCTATTGCATTTTATTTTTTTATTTCTAGTTATAGATAAAAGTGAGGAAAAACTTTTATACTAAGGCTGTTCTATATAGATGTAAAATGTTTTAATTTGTTCTACCTAATTCACATAATACTAAAAGTTTTATAAATTTTATAATAGTTAATAGTTTCTTTTGTTACTTCTGGAAACTAGGGCATGCTCATATTTATAAACACATAAATGCAATAATCTGAGACTTTGCCTACTAAATTTTAAAATAAGTTCATTTCCTTTAATTTAGCCGTACACTTTTTAAAAAAACGAAAACGTGTCGTGTATCATTGAAACGTGTATTTTATTTTGTACTCTAAAACAATTAGAACAGATATTTTGTTTCTGAGTTTATTCTAGATGTACAAAATAAAAATTATAATAATACGAAGTAACAAAATCAATTTAGCCTGTTTATTCTAATGTAATAAATGTAACAAGACACAAACCTTGTTCCACAATTTACAAAATGTTTTGTTTATATATATCGAAACAAATAAATAATTGCATTAAAATAATATATTATACAAAATATGTTATAAACAATATTTTGCAATCAAAGATGATTGTTTGCAAATATGTAATTTAATAAAATGATAATCTATATGCACACATTAATCTCAGTATGAAGCAAAATATATCAAACATTTCAAGGTTAAAATTTTGATTTATTATTATATTGATATGTTCTATATATTGTGACTTATGACTTGTATAATACGTTCTAATAATTTTTAATATAATTTGGGTAATCAGAGCTAAAATAAAGGAGTCAGTTATATATATATATATATATATATATATATATATATATATATATATTCTTATATATATATATATATTCTTATATATATATATATTCTTATATATATATATATATATATATATATATATATATATATTCTTATATATATATATATATATATATATATATATATTCTTATATATATATATATATTCTTATATATATATATATATATATATACGAAATTATCATGATCTTATTTCTAAATATTTATTTTTTATTTGGTAATGAACAAATAACTAATACCTATTCAGGCTATTGTTATATTACACATTCACATTTACAATTATTATTATACTATAGAAATCCATTAACATTCATACATTTTTTTCTTTTTTTTTGGGAAAAAAATAAGGACTTAATAGTCCTATAAGTTTTTTTTGCATTATTTAAGTTTGATAAATTGGTGTGATAAAATATATATAAATATATATTGTCATTTGAGAAGCTTTTCAAAAGTCAAATCCACTCATCCTTAAGTTTGCTTCTATATATTTTGATTACCAGAATTCCTTAAATACTAAAGATGTATTTTTGGTTTGATACAGACCCGACAGGAAAGGGCTATTTTCACGTGGAAAATATTTTGATCTAAGTGATAGCAATTTTTCCATTGATTATGAGGCGATACAATATATATTTAAACGGATTTGTCATAAGCGAATATTATATCAATCATATTTGATATATTTATATTGTCAGAATTTCTTTATAATTAGTACTAAAGATGTATTTTAGGAGTTGATACAGACATTACGAGGAAGGGCTTGTTCGTGGAAATATATTTAGATCTATATTCCCAAGAAATCCATTTTTTCGCATAGTTTTTGATGCTATAAATGTATGAAATCACTATAAACGGATAATATATCAGTAACTGAAATATTAGTTAGAATATGTTGTAAAAATACATAAGATATTCACCAACCTTCTATATACTATCACAAACTATATTATAAGAATTGGTCAATCACATCTTTTCTTATTATTAGACTCGTATATTAATAATAGTATCAACCCTCTCCACTCGCTCCGGTGGCAAAGTACATATTATGTAATGTATTTGTTTTGCAATTTGCGAGTGGAAAGTGTTAAACTTGAAAAAAAATCATTTTACTTCAAAACATTCATAATTTTAGTCACATCATTAAATTGCATAATAATATTGCATTCTGGAAACATACTTAGGTACATACATTTCTTAAAGTAATTTTAATTAGTATGCACTCTATTAATAAACTCATTTAACTCAACTTCTTATCATCGTTAATTTTTCAATTCTTCTGAATAACTTTATCTTTATGAACAGTGTGTTTCAAATTTGTAACTCTACAATTATTCAGCACAGTATCTCTAGTAATGAATGCTAACAATGATGATTAAGGATGTATTTCGTGATTTTCAGGAACAGCTCCTCCATGGACAGGTTTGCGGTCAGCCAATCATTTGCCTCCCGTTTGCCCGCAGACGCCACCGCCGCTAACGGCGTCGTCAATGGGCCGAAATCCTTCATCATCCGGAGGCTCCGGAGTATCCCCCGGAAGGTATGCCCAATTAAAAAGGCTACTTCCTTATCTGAGGAACCAGAGTGAGGATTGTTTGTACTTGAACATATACGCTCCTTTGCAAGGTAAGTGGGTAGTATAAAAATAATTTGAATTGAAATATAAATGTAGATTTTACATTCACATTTCATTGCAATTTATACAATGAAAATAGATAATGCGTGGTTTGTAAAAAGAACGCTCGTTAAATGTAGAAATCTTATTTAAATTTATGGATATGGACTAAATATAATAAAACATAATTTAGAAAAAATGTTAAGTTTAGGTTTTAAAATTATATACCTACATCCAATGAGGAATAGTTCAGGTTTCGAAAATTTTTGGCTGGTGAATTGTTTATATCTATTTCCTCATACTGCCTTCAAGCAATATATCTTTATTTTTATATCCTGTATATTTGATATATACCTACGAAAAAAAAACTTTAACGAAATTTTGTCCCCTGGTTGAACTACGTATTTGGGATCTAATATTATTATTATTATTAGATTAATAAAAATGACTATCATTTAAACATATATAACGGTGTAGTATATTAACACTTACGGGACGGCACCGATTTCAAAACAATCTACTATACCGACTGTAAACTTGATTTCATTGTGTATGTTATGCAATTTGTTTGATAAAAATTTGTGGTCATTGAAGGACATACATTTATAATATTTATTTTTGATCATTTTATAAAGAATGGCGACGTTTAAAACAATTTCCAAAATGCATTGCTGGTTGATTTTGACATGTTTTATAATAAAATTTTGTTCGCCGTCTTCATCCTGGTGCTTTTGTGTCAGAACAGACAATACAATCCCTTTTTCTTTCTCTCGCATTTAGAATATGCCACTGATTAGCCAGTATATTTGTTCATTTTTTGTTGCCTTAATGGTTTGTTTTTTCTATTATATTGTCTAATAATTTATTTGTAAAATATAAAGTAAAATAATCTATTAGATGTCTTATATTGCTTGATATTTGTATTCGGGGTGTTTGTTGATGTATGTCAAACTCGATTATTGAAGTAGAATCGGCACATTCGCTAATGTCTTTCACTCTTCATTTAATTTGTCAAACTTCTTCTTCTTTTTGTTATTTGGATAATATCATCATCACATTCATCACTATCTCCGGTGCGAATAGTAATTTCGTAAAATTTGTCTGTATGATTGTCTATTTGTAACTCATTTTCACTAGCACTTAATTCACAAAATGCACAAGTCGTTCTGCCATATTTAAAAACGCTCGGTCATTTTTAATATTTAAAAAAAGACTATACAGCACAGAAAATTGCTAAAAATTCTACTAAAATAACTCAAAATTATTTTCAAAATACAACACTGTTTATCACTGCTATATGTAATTTATTCAACGTTTCGATGCAAACTGAGTCATTGTTTATAAAATAGCCTGTGTCTGATAGTGTATGTTTGTCCACTCAGGTGGACAGCCGTCCCCAATGAGTTAAAAATAACATCAGTCGTATTTTATTTTGAAATTTGAAATTTTTTTTATATCGTAGTCTCATCAAACAAAATTTTTGCAAGGTGTATTTCCCACCTTGCAACAATTTTTCTTAATGAGATCGACGACAAACATGGATTTGAGTTTTTCTTCAAATTTATCTATAACTTATATTATTGCACATGTTATATTTTTAAACAAAACGGTATATTTTAAATTAAAATATGCAATAACTTAGATCACCACTAACTACTTAGTTAGCAAGCCTGACATTGCTTATGAAAAAGCTTGATTCAATTTTTATATTTTGGTCTATTTATATAGTTTGAAAAATTGATCATGAGGACATTTTGTATTTCAACCATTTTCAATTAAAAATATTTTTTTCCTCCTGTAATTTGCAATAGACTCTAGTGAACATTTAATAAGTATAATGAAACAATTATGACAATGAAGTTGTCAACTTTCTTATACTTTATTCAATTACTTATAATACTTTAATAACAAAAAAATAAGTAGGAGTTACATTGGGTTTTTGTATATAGCAAAATTCTAGTATATTATATTATTCCTTGCACAAATTTAGAATTGTATTCATATGAGAAATACTCCTTAACATAGAATAAAGCCTAACAATTTGTTTTAACTGTAAAAATACTTCAAAAGAACACATAAATCTTCTGAAGTTAAAAGACAAAGCTTAAGGGTTTATAGAATTAGTCAATTCAGAAGAACATTTCATAAAAATTTGAATTCGAAATTATTTTAAAGATCACTTTATTAGTGTAATTTTCCTGTATTTATATAGATTTTAAAAGTCATTAGCCAAAACAAAGAGTTATATTGCTAGGTAAATAAATTTCTAAGCCGAATATTGTTAAATTTATTAATTGCACTGAGAAACAAATTTATTAAATAGAATTCAACACTACTATATGATTTTAAATCATACATCTTTATCAATATTACTTTTGGTTTATTATAAGAATGATTAATTCGAATTTGTTTTCTGAAAATTCATACGTACTCCAGTGAACTTCTATTTCCTTGGTAGAACTAAAATCCATGAAGCTGAATTTGAGATCTTCTGGTTTTATTTCTGTGATCTCGTATTCACATTTCGATGTAAATACGATTACAAGAAAATACTCTCTCTTTTAAAAGCACGCTAAACCTTATTTGAATTCCATTCGACTATGTTAACGGATCGCATTAAAAGAATATCGCGTTTCCAGGCTCCACACATCTGGCGGAAAATGTTCCCACTTTACTAGGCGCTTGTCCGAGTCAAACTTGTACGTAAAATGATAAATATTATTTATGAAACAAATTTTTTAACAATATAAGAAATATCCAAATATAAAGGCTCATCAGTTTTTTTGTCAATTATATTGTATTGTATCATAAACTGATATAAAGATGACGTTTAGACCAGAGGAGTTGTCCCGCTTCGATTAGCCTTATATCAAGCTGCAGTGATGTCTTCCATCAGTAAAATAGGCCAATGTTACGGAAAGGCTATGTTATTTAGCGTTTTTCATATACGATGTTACTGAAAAATTACGAAATGCTATGTATTTTCTGTGCTTTGCTGGGCTGTAATTAGTTATTATCGAAAAAATTGCTGATTTTAATGAAATTTTACACGATAATAAAATGCATTGTCTACATAAGCAATCTAAAATATCACAGACTCACTAAAATTTGTAAGCATACCTTAGAAAAAATGGATGTATTTGTCTGTGTGTGTATGTGTGTATGTGTGTGTTCGGATACAAATTTTCGTCGACGATTTCGATATTACCGATCAACCGATTTGAATAATTCAAGCAACATTCGATTCGTATTGATAAGAAGACGTGCCGATTAGTTTTTGGCGAAGGCAGGTCTAGCCGTTCTGAAGATGCGGGGCAAAAAGTGCCAATAACGATAACTCTGTTTTTAAGAGAACGGAGCGTCCGATTTTCATAATTCAATAAACATTTTACTTGTATTGACAAGATGAAAAACTGATTAAATTTTTGGGAAGGCAGGTCTAGCGGTTGTGGACTCTCAATGAAAATCAATTAGTAAAATGTTATTTGGCGGTCAAAAATGTTTATTGGACATATGTACATCAAATTATCAGATATTTTATATAGATTTTAAAAATGTGTACCCATTTTGTGTAATTCTTTTTGGGTTCCGTACCAAAATTTTTAATTACGGTACGGGAAGTTCCAACAATTTGCCTTAAGGCACGATGCCAAGCACCCCACAAGTGTTTGTCAGATATTTAAAAAAATTATATACAAAAATATATTTATTGCAATACAAATATATTTTTGCAATAGCAAAGAGTTCTAGTATTAAATGTTGATGTATTGAAATGATTAATTATTATATAAATTGAAGTGTAAATTGTAATTTATTCTTTAGACGAAATAGGGGTACAAAGGTCCAATTCAACTTTAAATAATTATACTATCTAAACCAAATGAAGTACACTGCACTTATCACATATCTAATGAAAAAAACGTTTAGTAAAATACCCTGTTAAGTCCTAATTATTGAAGTGTGTTTTTTACTATTTTTCTAAAATTTGTCATTTGCTTCTTCTTATCCCATTGACGAGGTTAAATAAGACAGTCATAAGGCAAACAGATCCCAAATAATATTTTCATTTTTTTTGACAGATTTTACGAAACAATAGCAACAATATTCAACTGATGCAAAATATAAATTGTATGTGCGCATTTTTATAAAGACAACGTTGTATATGACTCTAATCTGGTATTTCGTTAAAAATATTCCTCAACACAGTTGGAATAACTATTAATTGAATTTATTTCTTGTGAAATTCCCTTTTGCAACTGAATTCCCCTTTTTACTTACTAATTTTTATTAATTACACCTTTGCCAAGGTGAAGGTACAGTTGGTCTTCTTACCCCACTTACATGTAGGCTTTTGTAGAGGTTACATAAAAATATCTATCGAATCTAATTTAAAATTTATACATGTTATAAAACAATTAAATAACGTATACTTAAAAATCATACTAAGGTCTCGTAAACCAAAAAACCCACAACCAAAAACACTAACAATGAAAGAAAATACTTTTGTTATAGATTTACAATTTCAAAAAATGTAAAAAAAAATCCTAACTTGTTTTTAAGATATTGGTAGGTGGATCTTGTTAACCGTGGTCCTTTAAGCCCCGCTCCACCCTATACTAAGAATTAATTTATAGTAAAATCAATTGAATTCCTGACTAGTCATTTACATTTTAATTGAAATTATGTTATAAAATTAAATTAATGTTTTACCTCAAATTGCTATTTATTTCGATTTTAAATATGCCAATAGCTTGTCGGATTTATGTATCATTTCACAAGTAATAAATTAGTCATGTAGTACTGTATAATAACCGTAGAAAGGTATTTGATATAATTCATGTTTTGCTAAATTACTTTTATAATGCTGAGTTTGAAAAAGCAATTGCACCGTGAAATAATGGAAATGAATTAATTAATATAATACGCAATTCGAAATGTAATTTAATCAAATGTAACATCTATAGAGGACCACTGGTATTTCCATGCATATGAATTTGGGCATTTGATCTGGCTCTAAATACATGTTATTGAATTATATATTTAAATTGCATAAATAGTTTTTGCGCCAATTCATACTTTCATTCCATTATTGTTCTAATTTGGAATGCGATTTCCGGGATTTACATGTTATATCCGCTTTTAATTAGCAGGAAATATTTTTGATAAATAAATTGATATTTGAAGGTAAAAATATCTGCAGCAATTTTTAAAAAATCACATGAGCACGATTTGGTTGAAACCTATGGGTAATATTATTGAAAAATTGCTTATATTAAATTAAAATAACACGTTTAAGACAGGATTTGGAAATGCTGCACTTTTTAAAGTAGACATCAGAACGATTAATTTAAAAACTATAAATAATATTATTAATAATCGCTTACATTGAAATAAAATTAAACACTTAAGACAAGATTCAATGTTGCACGAATCACATGATTTTAATTTGTTATTTAGTATGGGTATTTCCTTAAAAATTTCCTTTTTTTTCTATTAAAATTTTAGTAATCTGCCTGTTTCAACAATCTGAAACTTTTATACTGACATGCCCAAAAGTCTCTTTAAATAAAGCTTATAATAGACTTTTATTAAATAGTGTTGTTATTAGCTGTTAGATTTTGTCTAATCTTTCATACATCGAAAAAATTTACTCTTTTTAATTAATTACTATTTACTAATTAATTTATTAAAATGTTTGTGACCTACTTGCATTATAAATTACATCAAAAATGAATTGTACTTTTTTAAAAATTGTATACAAGCAAGCGCAAAAGTTATTTTAAATAATGCTTTATTAAATAGTGCCTGATGTTGAAAATTAAAATGAATATAGTAATATGCGTTTATCCATTTAACACTATATTTCAGAAGTAGTAAGTCCCATTTTTCGATACATAAAAAAATTATTCATTTTTATTACATGAATTTACAATTTACTAATGAATTTAGTGTAGTTTTTGTAACCTACTTGCATTATATAAATTTGCATCTATTGGTAAATGTAAAATAAATCAGACTCCAAGTATATTATTTACGACTTGGAAAGAGCCCATATAAATTTAATTTTCTGAATTGTTACAATACTTATTTTGAAACTTGTTAAGTAGTCTCTACTGACATTTTTAACGGCATTGTCTTTATAAGATTATTCAATTTGAATTATTGTAATAATAAAAGTAAGAATTTTATTAATAATAGTGGCGATTAAAAATATAAAACTCTGAAAACTCTTCCTAGATAACACTCACAGAATTGCTTTTTTCATGTTTTTAGATGAACGAAATGATGTGCACTATTAAAAAAATTTGATAGTTCAATAAAGTTCATTCAAGCCACACTTAAAAACATAAAAGTTAAAAATTGACAATTTAGATGAGATTTTGTGATGTTTCTCTAATAATAATAATCACAAACTTAGACATAAAAAAGCGCAAAAATTATGGCCATGAAGGTCTAATTGTTTTTATAATTTTTAATTATTATTAAAACAATCTCTATAATTAACTTCCCGAAGGAGAAGTTTATGTTTTCATAAAAAAATCCGATTCGCTAATTTTATGTTTTCTCGACGTTTCAAGCCATTCTGAATCGAATGAGACCAAATTTGGAAAAAGTATGTGTGTGTGTGTGTGTGTGTGTGCGTGTGCACCAACAGATTTTTTGCCGTAAATCGCCGTTTTCTCGAAAACGGCTGGACCGATTTCAAAAATTTAAAAGCCATTCGATGTATCTCGATGAGGACTATTGTTTGTCAGTTTTGTGCGACGATCGGCCAAACCGTTTCTTCGTAAATAGCAGAGAAGTGAAAACTCTTTCGTCCACGTTTTAGCCCGCAGTTAAGAATCGATTTTGAAAATTCAAAAACCGTTCGAAAGATATTGGTTGGGAATCGTGCTGATTAGTTTTTGGTAGAGATCGGCCGGGCCGTTTTCTTGTAATAAAGTTTTTAAAAAAAAAATTTCGACGATTTTTATGATTATTTTTTTGACGATAGATACCATAGTTTTCTAGGTCATACTAAAATATTACGACCCTACGACAACTGGTTCAGCTTTAAAAATTCGTCAAAGTTTGCAAAAATCAGTATGGTCTTTTTGGCATTTGTCAAAACTAGCTGTAAGTGGAATTCTGTCTTAAGGCAATTAAGGCATCGTGCCTTAAGGCAAATTGCTGGAACTTCCCGTACCAAAAATTATAATTTTTTAAAAACGATTAACATTTTTGAAAAAAAAATTACTTTGAAAAAATAAGATTTTTGGGAAACTATAAATTGGACAAAAAATAACTTTTTTTTGAAAAAAAAAATTTTTTTAAAAAAAAAAATTTTTTAATTTTTTTTTTTGAAAAAAAAAATTATTTATTTTGACATATTGTGGAAGATCTGAACTTTTTTTCAAAGCAATCGTACTGCTTTAACTGCATAGGCACAAAATATAAAGCGCGTAAGCGCCGCGTCGCTGTCTAACGCATAAGCATTGGTACGGAACCCATAGGAATGTTGACAAAATGTATACTTATTGTTAAAATCTCTATAAAATATCTGATAATTTGATGTGCATATGTCTAATGATCATTTTTGACCGCCAAATGGCTCATTTTTTAACTTTTTCCTCCATATCTCCGAAACCGCTAGACCTACCTTCATGAAAATTTCATCGATTTTTCATCTTGTCAATACAAGTGAAATGTTTTTTGAATTATTCAAATCGGGCGATCCGTTCTCTTAAAAACTGAGTTACCGTTTTCGGCACTTTTTGCCCCGTATCTTCGGAACGGCTAGACCTGCCTTCGCCAAAACTAATCAGCACGTCTCCTTATCAATACGAATCGAATGTTTTTTGAATTATTCAAATCGGTTGATCCGTGTTCCTGAAATCGTCGACGAAAATTTGTATCCGCACATACATACACACACGTACATACATACACACACACATACACACACACATACACACACACATACACACACACACACACACACACACATACATCCATTTTTTCTAAGGTATGCCAAAATGTTCAGAAACCTTTGAAACGTAAAGATATATAAAAATTTTCATTTTCGATTTTTTTGCGATTACTATAACTTACCCTACGGGAAGTTAATTAGACTTTTGATCGACGTTTTCTCAAAAACGCCTGAACCGATTTTAGAAATTTAAAAGCCATTTGATGTATTTCGGTGAGGACTATCGTTTGTCAGTTTTGTGCAACGATCTGCCAAGCCGTTTCTTTGTAATTTGAAAAAAAGTGTTGAACTTTTCGTCCACATTTAAGCTCATTCTACCGAACCGATTTTAAAAAATCAAAAACTGTTCGAAAGATATTAGTTGGGAATGATGCTGATTAATTTTAGGTGAAAATCTACCGAGCCGTTTTCTTGTAATTAACTGTTGAAAAAAAGTGTTAAATTTTCGTCCACATTTAAGCTCATCCTACCGAACCGATTTTGAAAAATCAAAAACTGTTCGAAAGATATCATTTGGGAATGATGCTGATTAATTTTAGGTGAAAATCTACCGAGCCGTTTTTCTTGTAATTAACTGTTGAAAAATGTGTTAAATTTTCGTCCACATTAAGCTCATCCTACCGAACCGATTTTGAAAAATCAAAAACTGTTCGAAAGATATCATTTGGGAATGATGCTGATTAATTTTAGGTGAAAATCTACCGAGCCGTTTTCTTGTAATTAAATGTTGAAAAAAAGTGTTTAAATTTTCGTCCACATTTAAGCTCATTCTACCGAACCGATTTTGAAAAATCAAAAACTGTTCGAAAGATATCATTTGGGAATGATGCTGATTAATTTTAGGTGAAAATCTACCGAGCCGTTTTCTTGTAATTAACTGTTGAAAAAAAGTGTTAAACTTTCGTCCACATTTAAGCTCATCCTACCGAACCGATTTTGAAAAATCAAAAACTGTTCGAAAGATATCATTTGGGAATGATGCTGATTAATTTTAGGTGAAAATCTACCGAGCCGTTTTCTTGTAATTAAATGTTGAAAAAAAGTGTTAAATTTTCGTCCACATTTAAGCTCATTCTACCGAACCGATTTTGAAAAATCAAAAACTGTTCGAAAGATATCATTTGGGAATGATGCTGATTAATTTTAGGTGAAAATTTACCGAGCCGTTTTCTTGTAATTAAATGTTGAAAAAAAGTGTTAAACTTTCGTCCACATTTAAGCTCATCCTACCGAACCGATTTTGAAAAATCAAAAACTGTTCGAAAAATATCATTTGGGAATGATGCTGATTAATTTTAGGTGAAAATCTACCGAGCCGTTTTCTTGTAATTAACTGTTAAAAAAAAATTTAAGCCTTTTTTCATGGAACTTTTTTTGGCGATATACATCATGGTCTTATAGAACTTACTGTAATATTACGGTCTTACGACAAGTAGTTTAATTTTAAAAATTCGTCAAACTTTGCTAAAATTATTATCGTTTTTTTTAAAGTAGGATTGATGAAGTATATTGTTTACACTTTTTTTTTGATTAAGTCGATTATTTACACATATCGGGAAGTTCATGTAATTTGCCTCAAGGCTAAATACCAAACCAACTAGTTTAGATTGTGATTATACATTTCAGAATTCAATAAATCATCGAAAAAATAAAATTAATAATGGCAGACCCTGACAAAATACCAGATCAAGATTTTATAACTACAAAATTATATTTTGCATTGGTTGATTACAGTGTAATTTCTTCAAAATTAAAAACAAGACTTTGGACTCTAGCCGTCGTATTTTACTTGCTTATGGGGTTTGATTTTTGCAATATAATTACTTAATTACAAATTGAACCTTTGTGCCCTTCCCTATACATATATATTATAAATTACAGTCTTTGTATTTTTGTCTCGAACTGCACCTCAAACGTTAAAAAATATATTTTCAAAAATCAAAGTTCTTATTTTCGTTTATAATAAATATTACAAACTTCCCGAAGGAGAAGTTTGTTTTCATCAAAAAATCCGGTTCGCTAATTTTATGTTTTCTCGACGATTTTTTTAATAAGATTTTTCTTTTTCGACGATTTTTGAAACAAAAAATTAAACCGATTTTTATGGAACCTTTTTTGTCTATATATAATCATGGTCTTATAGAACTTACTGAAATATTACGGCCTTACGACAAGCAGTTTAATTTTAAAAATTCATCAAGGTTTGAGAAAATGAGTAGTTTTTTGACATTTGTCAAAATTAAAATTAGACGATTTACTTGGTATAACAATAGAGTACGTGGTGTTAATGAACATACTACCAATAAAGTCCTGTGGAAAATGGTTCAATTAGAAAAATTGATTTTAGAAATTTTGCTTCTAGAAAATACTCCGAAAATACAAACACTTAACGTGTTTGTTCGATTTCAATTATGTGTAATAAATCCACTCGGAATAGTGTGAATCACTCATAAATTAAGTTATTTTTTATCGATTAAGTAGATTATTTTCACTTACCGGGAAGTTCATATAACTTGCCTTAAGGCAAAATACCAATACCAACTAGTTTTTATATGCTTTTATGTTTGAAAATCATTATAAAACTCAAATATCATTCTCATTTCCAAAATGAGATACAGCAACATCTTCTTATTATCTCGTCGTACTAAATTGCGCTCGAGATCTTTTAATGTTTTAAAATTTTAAGCATGAAATTATTTTATGAAGTAATAATTTCTCATGCACTATTACTTTAAATATTATGGCCGTACTTAATTAGAACAGATATGAGATAGCAAAGAGGTCTGAGAAGTAGAAGTACTACGTATCGCGAAAGTTCGTGCATCTAATCTTAGCCATTTACGATCCTCACTTATGCATATGCTCACTATCAAGGTTGAGCAAATTTGCAAATGGAATTGGGAAAATGTTCTAGATAAAGTATAAGTGAACTATTATAGAATATATGGTTCTAACGATAATTATATTCATTGAGATAGATTGGTAGGTTTTAAGATGAGTAACAATAAATAGTTTTCTTAAAATCCTACTAGCTAATTTTGTTCTCTCGACGCTTCACGACATTCTGAATAGTATGACACCAATATTGGAACAAGCATGTGTGTATATGAGCCAATACTTAGTCCGTTTGTCTACATTTTCAGAAAACAACGGCTGCACCGATTTCAATAATTTATAAGCCATTTGATGAAACTCCATAAGGACTAACGTCGATCAGTTTTGTGATTTTTTGAACGTGTATTATATTGTTTGAAAAGATATTATTTTGCATTGATTATATAGTCCAGTCATTTAAGCTTAAATTAGAAAGAATTTCGGAATCTGAGATATCCAGCCTGTAAGTCTGTAAATACTTGTATATTGACACCTAAAAGTTGTCTCAAAACCTACATATGACAGGGTGTACGTAACATATGTAAGCTTTGAGACAACTTTTGGGTTCCAATATACAAGTATTTACAGACTTATTGCTGGGTATCTCGAATTCCGAGGTGAACTTACTATAATGACTGGTTTATGAACACAAAATCTTCATCTTCAAAATCAACAGTGGAAAATTCATGGTCACAATTTTAAGTTGCTAAATCTCAATTCTTTATTGATTAAGTTTATATGCCGGAAAGTTCAAGCAACTTGCATTAAGGCAAAATGCCTCTTACTCTTAGTTTATATAGTTCTGCTTAAAGATACCTGTATATTTTATATGTATTTTATACATGAAACAATGCTAATTCTCTATTTCTATATTTTAACCCTAGGAATATTTTTATGGTCATAATGCTTTTTTTTAAATAAATAATGCGAATTTATAATAAATCTATAAATCCTGCGCTACGTGCAAACTAATATCAAGTCTTAGTGATATCTATTTTTGTTTGAAAATATTGACTAAAAATATGTTTGCAAATGAAAATAGCCGTTTTGGGACATTGCTACATCAAATGACAAATTTATTAATTCTTAAAAATAGTCAAGTACTAAAACGAATGCATTATATCATCTTGGAAAAGGAATATATAGACGTTATATCTACAATCAATAAATCTTATTGCAATTAATCCAATAAGAACTACTTCTATAAAACCAAGAAAAATATTTTCAAACTTAAATTTACTAGACTAACTAAGATGAAAATGACACTAATACATGTAATTATTAAAGTATGTATTACAGAATATTTCGATTTTTATATGGAAAATTCTAGAAAAACATCATGTCTTTTACGAAATTAAATTAGGGGATAATATTCAATTTGTCTCTGGTTCATAGAGATAGAAATACTATTGAAACTTCAATGTAACATAGATTTTATGATGGCAGTGTATTTTTCAAATGAAGATTGTTATATGCATAAAACGTTATAATTGATTACCTTTTGCTACTGATTTGTATAATTCTAAACACAATGTTATTCCAGGCAAATTTTTAAATAACAAAACTATCTAAACGTGAACTGCAAAATCCTCATTTCCACTAATTGCCAAAGATCACAAAGGCCAGTATATTCCATTAATACTTGTGCAATGATCAAAATGTGGAGCATTTGGCTTCAAAATCCAGGATTGCTAATAATATAGTTTGTTACTATATTATACTATAAATACGAACATATGATATGAGTATAGATCAATAATATGATATTGTGATTAGAATTATTTGGCACATTTAAATTACTAGAAAATCTGGACGTCAACTTTCTATGATACTGCCAGAAGTTGTGCAAAGGTTCAGATAATCATCTAACTATTCAATTTAATTTTGAAATTTGTTTGTCTAATAAAACTTTGGCGTTGCTTCTATGCCAGATTATTAATTTTCAAAGATCTGAAGACGACTTATATTTTTATGCATTTCTAATTCTGCAAATAAAATCACTAAATTTTATTTATGTATTCGCCTCAATTAATTGCAAATTAGAATAGATATAGATATAGAGAAGTACGCGGCTCAAAATTTTACTATTTTTTTAGATAAAAAAAAGAATTGACTTTTATAAATAATTTTTCTAGTTTTGACTCATAATTTATTTGAGTTTTGTCTAATTATTCAAAAACAGGAGTTTTAATTGCAACAGTTATATCAAAACCAACAAACTAGTATTATGAAATTTATATAGTTTATGAAATGGATAGTTAACATAAAGTGGGTACTGCATAGTAGTTGTTCTACAAAACTCTTATAATTAATTCCGCATATGAATGCAATGATATTCTAAACAAAGTTTCATTATTTATATGAAATCCGTATACATATTTTCATTTTGAGTTTGGGTATATAAATAATTATATAGATTGTCTGATTGTTTAATAGTAATTTATTCATTTATTTCAAATTTGATTTGAATAAATGTTTTGCAATAATATATATAAAATTTCTTGTCATTTGCTAAATACAAAAATAATTCCGATTTGGTTGATTTATAAGCGCGTGTATGTGAACAGATTTTTTGCCGTAAATCGTTTTCTCAAAAACGACTGGGCCGATTTCAGAAATTTAAAAGCCATTTGATGTATTTCGATGAAGATTATCCTTTCTCAGTTTTGTGCGACGATCGGCCGAGCCGTTTCTTTGTAATTTGGAAAAAAGTGTTGAACTTTCCGTCCACATTTAAGTTCGTACTACTGAATCGATTTAAAAAAAACTCTTCGAAGGATATTGGTTGGGAATCATGCTTATTTGTTCTAGGTGAAAATATACCGAGCCGTTTTCTTGTAATTAACTGTTGAAGAAAAATTAAGTCGATTTTTATGGAACTTATTTTGGTGATATATATCATGGTCTTATAGAACTTACTGAAATATTTTACGGCTTTACGACAAGTAGTTTAATTTTAAAAATTCATCAAAGTTCGACAAAATGAGTAGTTTTTTTTTAAGTTTGTTAAAATTAAACTTAGACGATTTAATTGGTATAACGATAGAGTACTTGGTCTTTATATACTAAATCAATAAAGTTTTGCGGTTCAATTATAAAAACTAGCTGTAAGTGGAATTCTGTCTTAAGGCAATTAAGGCATCGTGCCTTAAGGCAAATTGCTGGAACTTCCCGTACCAAAAATTATTATTTTTTTAAAAACAATTAACATTTTTGAAAAAAAATTACTTTGAAAGAATAAGATTTTTGAAAAACTATAAATTGGACAAAAAATAACTTTTTTTTGAAAAAAAAAATTTTTTTTAAAAAAAACATTTTTTTTTTAATTTTTTTTTTTTTTGAAAAAAAAAAATTTTTTCTTTATTTTGACATATTGTAGAAGATCTGAACTTTTTTTCAAAGCAATCGTACTGCTTCAACTGCATAGGGACAAAATATAAAGCGCGTAAGCGCCGCGTCGCTGTCTAACGCATAAGCATTGGTACGGAACCCATAGAAATGTTAACAAAATGTATACTTATTGTTAAAATCTCTATAAAATATCTGATAATTTGATGTGCATATGTCTAATGATCATTTTTGACCGCCAAATGGCTCATTTTTTTACTTTTTTCTCCATATCTCCGAAACCGCTAGACCTACCTTCATGAAAATTTTATCGATTCTTCATCTTGTCAGTACAAGTGAAATGTTTTTTGAATTATTCAAATCGGACGCTCCGTTCCCTTAAAAACTGAGTTACCGTTTTCGGCACTTTTTGCCCGGTATCTTCGGAACGGCTAGACCTGCCTTCGCCAAAAACTAATCAGCACGTCTCCTTATCAATACGAATCGAATGTTTTTTGAATTATTCAAATCGGTTGATCCGTGTTCCCGAAATCGTCGACGAAAATTTGTATCCGCACATACATACACACACGCACATACATACATACATACACACACACACACACACACACACACACACACATACATCCATTTTTTCTAAGGTATGCCAAAATGTTCAGAAACCTCTGAAACGTAAAGATATTTAAAAATTTTCATTTTCGATTTTTTTGCGATTACTATAACTTGCCCTACGGGAAGTTAATTATTGATTTGTGAAAATTTGCTTTTAGAAAATACTCCGAGTTAACGTGTTTATTGTTTTCAAATACGTGTAATAAATACACTCGGAATACTTTTAATCACTCACAAATTAATTTATAACCGACTTAATCAATAAAAAGATTAAGTCGATTATTTACACATATCGGGAAGTTTATGTAACTTGCCTCAAGGCAAAATACCAATACCAACTAGTTTTAAATATTTTAATGTTTCTGTTCAACAAAATCAAATATTTTTAATTTTATTGAACGTATATATTCAGCTAGTTGCAGTACCTATTGTATAACGTTTTAACAGACTTATTTTCCACTAACATTTAATTAAAATCAATTGCATAAATATTTTATTTTGCATTCAATTTTCTATAATATTCAGTCCATATAAAATCGTGCAATTATTATCTGCAGTATAAATTTCCATTGATCGATCTTTAGAATGTGCCTGCTCATTTCAAAATTCTCTTCTGTTATTAAATTACATATGTGCTTGCATTAATTATCTATACATTTATTTCACCCATTATTTGGAAGATATAAATCGCTGAAATTGATACTAAATTATATTCAAATTACGATTTTATCGGCTTCGATATATTGAAATATGCTCATCGGAATCATGCAAACTTTAGTACACATTTACTCGTCCCAATCATTAGGAAAATGATGTGTAATATAAGATAAATTTCCTTGCTCGTGTATATTTTATTTCTGTAACAAAGTGCTTATATGAGTATGATGTAATGATTGAGAATTTCATATATTTTGTTGATCAAGTTTCAAGTATAATGATTAAAATTTTCTTCAAAATTTCTATGAAATGATGGTATTTCTATGTGTTCAATGATTAAAATATGGAACTAGATCTTTGATAAATGAAGAAAATTTACTATATACTTTATTGGCTATTTTACACAATACATGTTAGTACAGAAATTATAAACTGTACTTTTGTTTATTCTAAACCATCAATATTTATATGCAAATTCTATAACGAAGTCATTTTTCAGAATAATAAGTATTAACATGATCTATCATCTTCTATATATTTTAGCAGAACTATATTTTTTGCTTCGAGGAAAATTACCAAAATTTTCCGATACGTGCAAATAATTGACATACTATTGAGATTTAGCAGCTCTTGAAAACTTAAAACTTACTTAAAAGCTGAGTCGATTCCAAATATTAATGTTTTTTTTAATGAATCCATTTGCTATAAGTCCATAATATTTTATGATTAATTCAATGAACCCCATTACTTCGCAAAGTTTTATTAATTGTGAAGAAACGGCCTTGAAGATCTTATCCAAAAACTAATCAGCACGGATTTAGTGCACTGTAATTAATACAATTTAAGGCATTTTTTAAATCTACAGGCAAATATTATATAATATATAATAATTAACTAAATCAATTAACATTACTTATGGTTTATTGACTCGGATCAAATTAGATTGCTGCGGTAATGCATTTGATACATTTTATGATTTAGTTCTTGAATTACATCAAAATTTTATTTCGAATGTAAATTTCATGGTTTTTAGCGGTTCCCTCTATACTACTAGAGAATTATTCCACCCCGAGATTTTATTGATCCCAGACAAGAGGGTTTGAAGATACGTTAAATAAAATGTATCTCGAGCAAAATTTTCTTAAAAAAATGAAGCATTTGATTGTAAATTATTGAAATAATTATACATATTTTAAAATACACGACTATATCTTTATATGGTAATTTTACTTTTTTTCGATTTAGCAATTTTTTTTTATCTATTTATTATTATAGAGCAACCAGAATAGTAATGTTCGATTAAACAATTTTAATAGCAATGCAACGTAAATAATGTTATGTTACATTTAAAAATTAATTCCACATAGAATTGGGAATTTAAATAAATCATTCCATATCAATCATTCCATATTGTTGATCTTAAATATAGTTATAATCCTGGTCATTTTATTAAAAATATTGAATTTCCACATTACTGTATTCGAACAATAAGCCAAATCCAACTGTTACTATATTTTTTAAAAAATGTGGAAAATACGTTCTGAATATATGAACCAGGAACCGGTATTTTGATTTTGATAAAAGCTTTCTAGAAATAAATTTATTTGGTCAATAAACTATTAATTTACGCCTGATAAAAAGTAATAAATAATAGTAATTTTTAAAACGTAATTTACAACTCTTTGCTTATTTGCCTATTAGGAAAGTATTCAATATCCCACTTTATCTAAGTGTAGTTACATACATATATGAGTTGAATTTCAACGTCATTTCTGGATAGTGACTGTGATTAGTAATTCTAATATTAAAAATTTTTCAATTGTATTACGAAACTGTTAATTTTTTTAAGAAATATAATTTAAATTTTTTACCTTCATTTAAAAGCGGCTATAAATTTTATAGGAAAAAGAAAACGTACATCCATGCATATATATTAACAATAATATATTAATTTAACAGGCCCAGTAATCACTATATATTAATATAGTCATAATCATTATCAAAATTAAATAATTAAAAACTAGAGCAAGTAGATTCTCACTTATTATCAGACTTAATTAAAAAAGGTTTTTGATTATTTTTTGTTCTGCACTTATGACTTTGATCTAAGAACTTCTTTGCTATACATAAATAAATGTTCATCAGTTAGTTTTCATAGCCAAAATAGTTTCACATTATTTGCTATGAATAAATACTGACATCACTGGTATTGAAAATTACAAAACAACGTATGCATTTAATTCCATTATTGAATTTTACTTTATATCACACTTAATATTAAAATTACGAAGTATCGTATGATAACCTTATGGTAAAGCGTTAACATTCCATGGAAGAAAATAAAAGCAATAATATATTTAAATAGCTCGGACTTAAAGAGAGTTGCACATGTAGGTATATATACTTCTGAAATGACTAGCACGTGGATTTGATATAACACAGTTATGTGTCACATACACTAAATGCTTGAGAGACCATCAAAAATGTACCCTGGCCGCTTAATTTTCGTTATAACATGAGGATATGATTTAGAGCAACCATTACATCACATTTAATGCCTCGGGGGTGCTAAGGCATTAAACGTATATCACTTTTGTATTATACATATATATATATATATATATATATATATATATATATATATACAATGTGATGGTGACAAACATTGCGGTGAAATTTATTACACATGCATACAATTAGATAAAATGAATCTAAATTATTTTCATTATCTTATTGATTAGAAACGAGTTTTATATTACTGCGACTTATAATACTCAGTTCCAAATAAAATTTTATTTTTTTAATTGTTTCAACAGCAATTAGAACTCTTAAGCATTTTCAAAAAAAAAAAAAAAAAATTTTACAATGTTTTTTCGTAACTAAAAATACACAATGTTTGATGGGGGAGGCAAGTAATTTTGATTATCTTCATGTATCACCAAGAGTGGGGGGTCTAAAAATCATTAAAAAATTTACCACGTGAATAATGGACGCCCCCTAACTATTGAATTATATAACACGAATTGTAGAGATATTTGCTAATGAATCTACCAATCCCTCTATATATCTACCCCCAAGTTTCCCTAAGTTTTGGCAAGTAGGAATCCATATTCCATATTCCATATACTCTCAATGTTATTCCAACGGCATTTTCTACACGAGGCACTTCATAGGAATTGTTAGCGTTATCATAAAATATTATTTGCGACACTATGTCCTCATATAACGAGAGAAATTTTTACGATATTGCCAGTTACTCGAAAACCAGTATGTGTCCTATAAAATCCGTATTGTTTTGTGTATTTTTCCACTCAGGTATCATTGACGTTTAGAAAACGTTATATATTTTAATTTATTATTGCGTTTAAAAGATTTAAAATCATCTTATTTGAAGTAAAAAAAATATTGGAAATTTATTACTATAATAAACACTTTTATTATAAATAGCCTAAACTTTAATATAGGTTAAAGACGTTTTAAAACCTCGAATTACATTTTCATCAACGCAAAATGAATAAAAAAATTAAAACTTTATAAATTATTTTTTAAAAAATATATTCAATTATTATTAATGGCAATCATAAGCAAAATTTATCAGAAAACATAACACTGTTATAAAATTTACTGTTGTAAAAATTATTCTTTACTTTAATCTGTAATAATCATAGATTTTTTTTAATCATTTATCAAATGTGCTATATTTTTGTTAGGTTTTAACTAATAAGATAAATTACTGACTTTTCTGAATTGCATATTATATATATATATATATATATATATATATATATATATATATATATATATATATATATATATTATGCTATTACAACATGCATGGTGAGACACTATTGGTGTCCCAGAATTCAACGTCAAGTCAAAACGAATTAATAGTATTAATTATAAAATGTCATAAAAAAATTAGTTATAAAAAATTCTCACGTAGTTTGAATATTATGGACTTCTAAGTGCAACCAAGAGGTTTGGTAAAAATGTTTACCTTTCTTGTGTTATTTTAGGTCTTATTTTTCACTCGTTTTTTTGTGTTACGAAACTAGCAAATATTTTATCATTACAATTCTTAACCAACTTTTGATGAAACTTACCAAGACACTTTCGTGCATTTATTTTAAAAAGAGTCTCTCAAAGTTGACGTATTCTGATTTGTTTTTAATATCATAATTTAATAAAGAGCTTTCAATTACTCCAATGTTTCATTTTTTTTTGAAAACTTGAAGCAATTGTGGCATTGTTTTTGTCTGTGGTTTTAGAAATATTATTTACAAATACTGGTCCAAAGCTTTATTGAACAAAATTATTCACAATAACCCATGGTCACGTTTTTACCAAAGCTCTAGGTTGCACTTAAAAGCCCATAATAGTAATTTTTAAACTACGTGAAAGATTTCATTTTCTAATCTTTTCATGACAGTGTATTTAATACTAGCACCGGTTTCGGCTTGACGTTGAGTTCGGGAGCACTCTTTATAGTTAAGTCGATTTAATTTAATTTGTATATAATATATACATATTTGATAAATTGTATTTGAAATCTTTAACAGTAAATCGCACTTGCAAAAAATTGCAGATTTTATTGAAAATAATAAAACTGTCAAATTTTTAAATAAATTGAAAATGACTCAGCTATATATTTCGCGTGATAAAATGGGAATTAATAGAATGTCAATTAATAGTGCAATATAAATTTGACAAAAAAAACAATAATATACTTTAAAACAAGGTTTTTTATATTTTCTTCATAAAATCGTGGTTCGCCTTACAGAAAGTTTGGCGCATTAATTATGTAAAACAAACTTTGAACTCCTGAAGTCGAGGCTTTAGAGAATATTTACGTTCATATTTTCCTAGATGCAAATTTGTAAGTTGAGATTTTTCGCCGATATAAATTCCATTCCGTTTTGCATTGTTTGGTTTTATGAGTTTTCGTAATGAACTCATCGTCTTGATATACCTCTCCCAATGCGTCAAGTCACAAAATTTCGACATTTTCTGCGTAAAACGTTTACCTACTTATTTTTGAACGCTTTTGCATGCATAGCCTGTAATGCAAAATAACTTTTTATATGTGTACCTTACATATTAAATCAGGCTGTATGGTATTTTCACTAAACCTTCAATATTTGGATATAAGTTGGGTTATACTAATATTAATCTAACTCAAATATATAAAAGACTAGAAAATTGTTCTCCAATGACTGTTACAAATAGTAAGATATACTTTTTATCAAGTGTTTTACATCTATTGTTTTTTTTAATGCACTTTATATAAAGTGTTATTTATATATCTCATAAGATGTTCATGAACTCTAAAATACTCTTTATAGTTTATACAGAACATACTATAAAAGATAATGCTATAGTAGTATTGCCATATGCGTTGAATAACTAAACAAATTAAAATAAATTAAATAAAAATAAAACTAGTTGTAAGTGGCATTTTGCTATGGAGAAAATATGCATTAAGTTCCTGATACAACTAATGATCGGCTTCGATATATATATATATATATATATATATATATATATATATATATATATATATCTACGTGTGTGTTTTAAACGACTTGTGATATATAATTATAAAAAATTATAATTAGTAACTTAAATAATTATAGTGCTCTCACACAATAGCACATTCCTAAAATCTCACCTCATTATTCCCGATTTTAAAGAATAAATATAATTGAACCAATTTTATTAGACCTATTCTATTTGAAGTTTCTCTTTACGCCAAAGATATATTTTTCAAAGTTTAATTAAAAATACAGTTGGGCTACATATGCCATAAACCAATCATGACTATTGCCAAATGATATCCGTTTTTCAATTTTCAAAATCAATTACGGTTTTTCACCCAAACTTACAATTAGAAAAAAAATTTTACCATTCTCTGCTTATTCTAAATAAATATTGATTTATCGTCTCGAGAACTTGATGAAGCTTTCTCCTTACCGAGTTTCATTGAATTGCTTCTGAAAATTTTGAAATCAGTTTAGTCTTTTTTGAGAAAACATCGAGAAAAAATAGAAAAATCGGCTCACATACACAGGTATACAAGTACTTTTGCGAAATTTGGTCTAATTGGATTTAGAATGACTTGAAACGTCGAGAAAACATGAAATTAGCAAATCGGGTATTTTTCGCGAAAACAAAGCTTTATTGAACTTTCTTTATAAACTGTTTGTATTTTTAACTACTTGTAATAGGTTAAATAAGTCGTACTCTCTAAGGAAAAATACTGTAAAAATTAGTGAAATTGAATTACTAAAGTTTTAAATAAGTGAAATAGTTTTTTGTAATCTAGTTTAGTTGGCTTATAATTAACAATTATTGAAATTTTGCTTTTTTATTAAAATAGATTTTTTTTTAATTTTTCAAAAATTAAAAAGACTTTCGTACAAGGAAGGCCCGTAGACGCCTTAGTCGTACTATCTATAGCCTTAGTCGTCCCTTTTACTGAAAAACTACATACGATCAGTCTTAGACCTACTTTTCTGTAGTTATTAGTTATCAAGTCAAACATAATTATTAAAATAGCTTCTATAAAAATGATCAAATTCACGAATGTACTTATGAAAATATTAAGTCTCAGGGTGCTATCAAGTATTGTCTCTTTGGTATTTACCGATTTGATCAAAAACTTGACCATATTTATCTATTATTTCTTTGTCTCTCAAAGAAAAAAAAAAGAATAATTCTTTATTAAGCCTATGCAATATAAAATTTTGCACAGGTACGACTTCTGCTGCAAGGTCGCCATAGTATTAAATTAAAACAAGTGACCAAATAAATACCATTCAAATGTGCCTAATCGATGCTCAAATAAGTAATTCACATAAACAATAGTAATTAAAATTTTCACAATCATGTTACGACTATAAAATGCTTATTTTTTCATCGATAATATTAACTTAAACTTCACAAAAGCTTACTTTTTAAATATTTTTGCCTGACAAAGTGGTGGTCCAGTCTTCCAACCGTGCACGTTTGCTTTGTCAAGTATATAGTTCTATTTACCAGTACCAGATGATTTTCCTGAAACTGGCGAATAAAACTGGAAGATAAAAAACTACTTTGAAATTTGTAGATCTTCTGACCAGAGATTTGAAAATTGACATATGGTAATGAAATATGAATCTCTTTGTTAATCTTGGTCTCAATTTTCTAGTCGTGTTGTGGCGTGGTTGCATCGCAAGCGAGTTTGGATGATCCTTGAGGTGGCTTTTGTAATTGTCTGAATGTTCTGAATTTTATATGTACTTGCATTCTATCTGCGAGGTGCTTTGTGTATTAACCAAATCAGTTACATTCGTATATACATTAGAGATTTCATAATCTACCACTAGTTATGTAATTCAAAACAAATTCATACATATGTATACTTGCAAAGGCGTTTATCTATAAATAATCAGCTTACAAAATTCCCGGCTATAACGATTATAGAGCGCATTTTGTAATATCAAATGCATCGTTATTAGTATTCATTCAATTGTCCATAAATTGCACGAAGCTTTTATCAAACCTATAATTTCGTTAGTTTAATCAAAAACGACGCGTATTACTATTTGATATAACATCCGAATGAATAATTATATGGGTTTATAAATTAAATTTTGCGTATACATAATACTAAAATTCATGTAAATCATAAATGTTTGCATAATAAAATATTTAACGGTTTTACAATCATGAAATATTAGTTGAATTAAAATCTATTGATACGCTAAAAATATGCATCAGATTTTTTAAAAATTATATTATAGTATATAAATCAGAGCTTATTAGTTTTTTTATCTACGTATTTTTTTACAGAAAGTTGTACAATTTATCATTAACGATTAGAGTCCTACAAAAATTCTACGAAGTTAATTTAAACCATTTAATGTATATTTCTAGATATTATTTTTTCATTTTTTATCCTATATAAAAACTAACATTATATTCAAATTAAACCTTTCTACTTTTGTCTACTAAATGATAAAATTCTTCAATTCAAATTATTTTATATTTTGTAATCAAATATAATCCCATTATTATCCTAAGAGAATTATACTTTACTTAATTAATAAATTAAGTAAACTTCAAAATCTTTGTTTGAGTTTAAAAATAATTCTAGGAGTTTACTTTTGTGTACTTTTGCACTTTTCTGTATAATCTTCCTGCTTAAGATAATGGGTGTAATATTTTGATATATAATGAGGTTGTATAAGGTAACTTGTATCTTAATTATGAAAAAAGAGTTCTCCCTTTCCAGGGAAATAAAGTTTTTGAGTGGTTGTTATTTACGATAATTAATTATATTTATTTTGTGAAAAAAAAAAAATTTTTACAAATCTCTGATGGTTGCAAGTACGACATACAGTATCTTTTCAAGTTGATTTTCACTATATTTCTTTTTTGTTATATAAATTGGTAATATTAATGATAATGTATACTTACTTAAATTTAATTTTGATTCAAATTTATTGAATGCAATTTTAATTTAATTGATTTATTATATAAATACTCCTTTAAATCTTATAGTTTTTGAATATTATTTTAATATATTTTTTCTTTCAATGTTTTTAGTATTTTTTTTTTTTTAATTTTCATTAGCAATCAGAATACATAACAATTCTATGAGCTATTTGGCATATGTCATTCACTCACACACATGCACACACTTTCAAACATATATAAATTAATCTGATAAATATAATAATTATAGAGAATCACTTCAATAAATAATTCTACTATTCTGTTCGTATTAGATTGTGATAGTTCTAAGGGTCCTCTATTATATCAAATATAATTTAAAACTCATTTTCGTAATGCCATTTTGTTTTGATTATAAATTTTACTTTCAGATTTTTGGCTTCTCTATAAGATAGAGTATGTGATTTTATTTATTGCTAATTCAATGTTCCAAATTTTAGAAGACACATATATTGATGATACTATATCGTATTTATATAATAATTGCATTATTAACACTCTTAACTGGTGTAGGTGTTTGTAATTTACCTATGAATTTTTATTCTCTTGACTCTAATGATGAATATTTGCAATTTAATTTTAACTTTTCTTTTATTTCTTTAAAAAACATTTGCGGTCCATTTATGAACTTGTCATAAGTAATATATTTAATAGACATCAGAATTATTAAAAAAAAACAATAATATTGAAAATTGAGATTTAATCCATTTGATTATCAGTAACAATTTTAATCATTTTAGTTACCAATATTCCACTCCTTTTAGTTACCAATATAATTAAAAATAGATTAAAGCATTTGGATATCAACAATTTAATCGATTCGTCTTCTCTTACAAATTAATACTACCCCTTTTTTTAGATTAAATGATTTTTCATACTTTTATGATGAATTTATGATTATTATTTTTTGTCTTATTTAGGTAGATTTTCTTTTTCCTAAACAAGTATTCAAAGCAGAAGATTTTCTCTTGGTTACCAATTTCCTTTAGTGTATCTATATTATGACTAACGCTAACTGTATGTATGAATATATTTTTTGTGATTTTAATATGATATATAAATTTGTCTCGGTTAATATTGAATGGCTATCTGCGAAGGGTGTATTCGTAAAACTTCGAAAATAGAAGTGCGCAAAATCGAAGTGGTGTACAACTTCACTTTCAGTCATCTATTGGCGTTTGGGCTAACTCAAATTGAATCGAGACTTACAATTTCCTTTGAATAGATGGAGTGTAGAGTTCCATTTGGTGTGATATTATTTGTGTACCTTTTAACATAATTTTAATACTAACAATAATAATGATAATAAGCTCAGAAGTAGAGTACTATAAGGAGGCGTTACTTTTATTTTATTATTTATATGTAAAAAATTTAACTCTGACATATGTTAGTTGCTTTACGGCAGCAATAATTTCAGAAAAACAGTTTTTACTATTTTTTTTTTATTAAATTTCTATTAATTTGTATTAAATTTTTTTCACCATTTAAGTTCAATAATTAAGTGAATTGGCATTTTAACACTTCTCATTTCATGTATAAAACAACTATTTTTTTCTCAATTTTTTCACTTTATTTATTCTCCGTGTTTGCTATATTTATTCTGTTCGGTTCTATTGTGTACACATTGACACACTTCAAAATGATTTATCAAAATTTGAATAAACGTTGAGGAGCAGTTTAGTGACAACACACGTACAATATATTTTATTTCATATGTTAAGCTCTTTACAATTTAAAATAGTTTAAGATTATATAAGAAGTGATATAACATTATTTAATATCCAAATATTACATGGCCAGAAAGATAACTATATAACTATATGCTAATCTAATATAAAATAGATGTATGCAATATAAATGTCTATGAACAAAATAATTTTATTATATACAAAATTGCTTTATACGAATTTCTCTTAAATATTCTACCTGATTTTTCTTCATAGACTTCTAACATATAAGAAATAATTTTATCTCTTAATAAGTTGGTTCTAAGAATGTTATTTTTTCTTCTATACTAAGACTTAATCATGTAATTGTTATCTATACATACTTATAGTTATAATATATATATATATATATATATATATATATAATCATATTTACACATTTTCTCTGCCTTGATGATACGCCTCTATATTATTACTTTCAATATTGTGTTATTAGCAAAGTTTCTGTATCTCATCTTAGTATCAATTTCTAAGTATCGATAAAATATTATTATTACGATGCTGATAATTTGATATACTGCATTAATGTTTCTTATATGTTATGTCTAGAGTTTCTTAATATATAATAAAGGTTCAAATTTCTTTAGATTTGTAATTAGAGAAAAAAATACTTATCTTCTTATATTTGATTTAATCTATATATATATATTTTATGTTGACTATTTCTTGAATTACATTAAAGTTTAATGCAGATCTTATTTCATTCTTAATTAGTTTTTAATTAAAAAAAATAATAATAAAAAAGTTTTCGAGGCACGGTATAGTTCAAACACACCATACAATATTTTTGCATATTAAGTTTGATATCAATAATTAATTATTAAGTAGACGTTTAAAAACTATAAATATCGTACTTGTTTACATTTAATTTTTTTTATTTATTTTGCTGAAGCACATTTTTAAGCTATATTTTCAACATTGATTATACGCAAAAAATTTTAAAACGAGATCTTTTAAATTCTATACATCTATTATAATAGTTTACAAATCATTTTTATTTAATCCTAGCTTTTAGTTTATATAGCCCATCTAGGAATTATTGTACTATAAAATCAAATTACGCTAAAACTTAGTCGTACAAATCTATTTTATGTTTTATGGTGATTTTGAAAAAATAATATTTCAGCCAATATACGTATTACAATAGATTTTAGAGAGGCTATTAGATGATACATGGAATAATTCTGCATTAATACTTAAATGGCTCCAAATATATGAATGGTTTGTGAGTGTAAAAATATGAATAATTTTAGCGTGAAATCATTTTTCTGTTTTTGGCATCTTTTGAGAGTACATAGATTAAAGATATCAATTTATGACAACTGTATGAAGAAAAAAAATCGAAACTAAGTTACACTAAATATGACTTATTATTGTGGACTATAACCAAAAATGTACATGAGTCAACTTTTATATAGGTACCGTTTTTCTGTATCTTTTTTATCAAAAATGCATACCGCCTGCTCTATTATATACTTTCATCTAAAGTTTTGAAGTTTAACATTATTCGCATACTTTGAAAGTTTATAGCGCATCTGTATTTCGATAGTTTCTCATGTCAATATCGGATATCAATATTCGAGATTTAGTTGAAAACTTTAAAGAAAAATATATTTATAAACACTTCAAAAATATACTTATAAACTTCTGTATTCCTTATAAACTGAGAAAATAGATTATTTTAATAATGTCAATATTTTCATAGAAGTGCGATTTTGCTGAATATCTATCTAATAGATCTTAAATTATTAATCACATATTTTCAATATGCGTTGCATGATATACGTAAGAATTGTTTTTAAAAATAGCAAACATTAAATAGAAGTTGCACATACTTCTAAAAAATATTCACCATTAAATCATTTACCTTAATCCTTAGTTAAAAAATCTCTGAATTTTTGAAATTGTTAACTTCAAAAAATCCGATTTGCCAATTTTCAACATTTTCAACGTCATTCTGAATCGACTACCAAAAAATTGAGAAATGCATGTGTGTGTGTTGATGTACTAGCGTTAATTAGTTTTTTTCGACGATGTTTGGAGCAATTTTTCAAAGAATTAATTTATTCTGGAACGGTTTTGAAAATTAAAAAAAATGTTCGAAAGATAACTGTTAGTCAAAATCTAACGAAGCGGCTCTTTGTAATTTTTTGGACAAACTTTCATAAAGAAAATTAAATTTTCTTTTTCCATAATCTCTCATACCAGACACCCCTGACTGACTGAGATGTGAAAATAATATATTTAAGTAAATAATAACAAAAAAAATCTGAGGAATACAAAAATACGTATTAGTTTTTTTTGTTATACACAGCTTTCGAATTACTGTGAAACTTTTGAAAATAATCATACGTAATCAAATTAAAATTTCAGTGTAACCATGCGATCAATCTTTATAAAATAACTACAAAACTGTTGTGATAATTAAATTAAATTACTTCATTAAATTACTATAGAGAACTTCACATACATATAAATCAAATTACTTAAATATTATCCTTCAAAATTCAATAACCCAAGGATATGCACAATACACTTTTTGCTATCCCACTTTTAACGGGATGTAAATCAATATACATGTTATAAATATTAATTTTGAAAGTTATGATGAAAAATAGATATTTTGCGAGATTTTATAACGGAAGACCAAACTTTCTTTATGGTATCCGCTGGGAAATACGAACGAAAGGTTAGAAAATGTACACAAGATATGAGAGGTTGGATTAAAGTTAAATAAGCATATGATAAATCGTTTCTTTTAAATATATTCATATCCATGCGTGGATATAGAAAATTTAGTCTCATAGGGTATGTTGCTTAAGTCGTACCACATTATAATATAATTCTGTACTATTTAGTGCAATTATGTTTAACGAAACTCTTTGAGATTTATTGCATCTTTATTTAGTTCACTTACGTTTAACAATTACTAAAATTCCAGGTCATTTTATTAATATTATTATTTTTACCTTAGTAGCCTTAGTAAATCCTGCTACTAAAGAGTTATTGTGAAAATTATACCGGCACTATATATTGTTGAATTTAAACTGAGATCATTTTGTAGTTATTAGCTACCGAGTCAAACATGATTATTGAAATTACACTTGATTTAAAATTATAATCTCAAAAAGTGAAAAATGTACTTAAACTTATTAAGACTCTGGAAGCTAAGAATGGAGATGATACTGGATGAAGAGCTGGAAACACCCATTAGGTGTTTTCCAATTTGATCAAAGAGTTTTAATATTGTATTTTGCTATTATTTCATCGTAATTTTATATTTATACAGTTCCAGAAAAAAATTTGCATAACATGGTTATTAGGGGCCATAACATAGCTATTTACGCCATTTTCTTTATATAGGATGGTACTAAAAACTGTCGAAAATCTTTGTATTTGTTGTGTTGCAAATGCACATTATAAAAATGTAACATACTTTTTTGACGTTTTCTAGGCTGAATTTTGTATCTAAAATTCCTGCACAGCAAACACATAATATTTAGAAAATTTTTAGTACCATTTTATATGAAGAAAATGGCGAAATGGTCTATTTTACCGGAAAGTTGGCCCGTTAAGCTGCAAGGTCTCTGAAGTTTGAACTAAAGGCTTAATCTAAACAAATTCTTTAGTTGAATTATTACCAAATGCATCACTACTACAGTAATTGTAATAATAAAATTCAGCACATAGAAATGAGACAACTGTTTCGGTTGCCATCTATAATAAAAACAAACGTAGTTTGTAAGATATTAATCACAACAGCTCATAGAACCCCCATATGTTCAGATCGCTGTTCAAATAAATTAAAAAAAAAGAATCATTACTAGGAGATTATCAAATCAGCAATAAAAGTGAATTTAAAAAAACGAACACGAATATATACAAAAATTCCATGCATACAACTTATTCTAAAATATTAACGGATGGTCCATCTAGTGGTCCTAGTGATCTAGTGATCTTATGGTTTAGATCTTTCTGCAAAGAAAACATATAAAGTATTATACATCGTTAGAAAGGTCTCAAAATTCTTAGTTTTTCCCATATATCGCAACTTCGAATTCCGCACGGTGTGGCCTACAGGCAAGTTGCTATCGATAAATTCTAATTTTTAAATGGGCCACCCGATAGTAGAAAGTTTACCGAAAGCCAACATTTTAGTTATTTCTGTTTTTACTTAATTATAAACTATTGTTTATTCAACAAAGCACTTTTATTTAAAGATGCCAAATAATGAAATGTGTAAAAATCGAAAAAAATATAGCCAAGGCACGACTTAGGCAGTATTAAAACATGAGCGACCATACCTTATATGTATTAATATAATAATTTCTTTTCCCGCCAATACGCTATAAAATTAGAATATTTTTATAAAAATCTTATTATCGAAATCGGTCTTACAAAGACTTGCCACTTTTTATTGTTCGGGTTCTGAATAAATACGCAGTATTTGTACCAATAACAGTAAATTCTCAATCAATTTGGGATTTTGCCTAAACGCACACACTTAGGGCTTTATTTGGCATTCGAAAAGGACCTGAAAGAATGGGAAAATACACCGAAGGAGGAAATATAAAGGATATATCGCAGGAAATCAATTCGGATATATATTTATCAGACTCTTTATATATTCGTGAATGTAACGAAAGAAAGTAAAGCGAGTTTAATGAAAAAACGGTTCAAAAATTCCTTTAACATTCGAGGTTTATATTATGTGAAGCATCTGTATATATATATATATATATATATATTTATATATATATATATATACTAGATGGCCCGACAGACGTTGTCCTGTACCCACGTCTACAATTTTTTTAATATACTATAATGAATTGAAATTTCTGACAGTTCTCGTTTATGATATTTTCAATGTCAAATAATGATATGTCGTTTTTTTACAGTTATTTCTACAATATTTCTATATTTTTATAATTATTCAAATACTAAAAGTTTCCCTTATCACACTTCAAAAAGATTTATCACAATCCGAATCGCTTAGGTGGAGTATCCTCACATACATCATTACAGAAGGATTTTATATATAATACATATTGTTTTGGATAGTCTCTATTTTTTTTTTTCAAAAATAATATTTATTATCGTCGTTTCGAACCTAATGAAAATGATGTATTTCGATGACATGTGTCAAGAATACTGTTTTGCCTGCAGAGTAAACAAATAGCTTGGGCTACAATGGATTCTATAAAATGTTATAAATAAATTAATAAAAATGAAAAATAAACTATTACCTTCCTGACTAATACAATAAAATAATCACTCATAAAATAAAGAGGCATTTTATATAATGGAATAAATAGATTTAATGACAATAGTGAGAAAATATATAACCCGCGCAATCAATATAAAATGCTACACTGAAGTATAACTTCAAACAAAATAAATCTTTTTTTATTATTATTGAACAATCTTTATATAACAACGCTATCTACGCGTTTACAATTATTTTTCAATTATCCTACTCATAAATCTAATTCTCTCTTAAATTCGCCTATTTTACTTATGTTCTCTAACTTTAACTTAATTATGAAATAGATATTCACAACACTTCACTTAATCAAATAATCTCCATCTGCACAAGTTAAACTTTTTATTTTCTTTTCAAATACCTCATTATTTTATCTTATTCTGTTCATAAATAATATTGTTACATTTAAATATAAGTAATTTTGTATATATTTAAATTGTTATTTATTATGTAAAATAATTGTATTTTTGAGTCCTCTCGGAAGAAATCTGTGGGCTATAGATTTAAAATAAAATAAAATAAATAAAAATAAAAAGCTTCCCATTTCCAATAATTTAAAAAAACATTGGCGTTTTGAAGCTTTGTATAGTCAAGATAATAAATTTGTGATGTATTCAATTAAAGTATTATTAAACTAGTTGGTATTGGTATTTTGCCTTGAGGAAGTTACATGAACTTCCCGATATGTGTAAATAATCGACTTAATCAATAAAATCTAAATTAAATTATGAGTGATTAAAAGTATTCCGAGTGGATTTATTATACATAATTGAAAACGAACGAACACGTTAACTCGAAATATTTTCTAAAAGCAAATTTTCAAAAATCGTCAATTTTTATAATTGAACCAGTTTCCTTGGGACTTTAATGGTTTAGTATGTTCATTCAGACCAAGTACTTTATCATTATACCAAGTAAATCGTCTAATTCTAATTTTAACAAATGTCAAAAGAACTACTCATTTTCTCAAACTTTGATGCATTTTTAAAATTAAACTACTTGTCGTAAGGCCGTAATATTTCAGCAAGTTCTATAAGACCATAATATATATCGTCAAAAAAAGATCCATAAAAATGGCTTAAATTTTTTTTTCCAACAGTTAATTGCAGGAAAACAGCTCGGTAGATTTTCACCTGAAACTATCATATATCGTATCATTCCCAACTAATATCTTTCTAACAGTATTTGATTTTTTAAAATCGATTCGATAGTATGAGCTTAAATGTTGACGAAAAGTTCAACACTTTTTTCCAAATTACAAAGAAACAGCTTGGCAGATTTTCGCACAAAACTGAGAAACGGTAGTCCTCATTGAGATACATCAAATAGCTTTTAAATTTCTGAAATCGGTTCAGGCGTTTTTGAGAAAACGTCGATTTGCGGCAAAAAATCTGTTCACATACGCGCGCACACACATACGCACACACACATACTTTTTCGAAATATGGATTGCACACACACATACGATTTCGAAATTCTATTCAGAATGGCTTGAAACATCGAGAAAACATAAAATTAGCTAATCGGATTTGTTTATGAAAACATTAACTTTTCATTCGGAAAGTTAAAAAAAAAGTTGCAGCCAATCGAGATTAAATCTTCTGTTTTTTTAAGTAATTTCTTCATAATAAGGTTAAACCGATATCTACATTATATTTTTAAATGTATCATTCTTCATAAATTTTTATATTATGAACACATTTGCCTATTATGTATGTATATATTATTTACTAGTATATCATATGTATATAATATTATTATGGTCCGTACAGTACGGTTTTTCGTGCAAGATTATACTTTGATGCGAATTATACGTAGCGGCTCGTAAAAATAACGATGTTTCTGAGAGAAAATGTAGTAAAAGTCTGTAAGCTCATAAAATACTTCTAGCAGCATAAATTGTAAAACACGATATAGTGTGAAAACATCAGGAAAGTTCATATCATGCGATTATATTATTATGCAATCATGAAATTGCATTTTTGACAGTCACGTTATGAGTGTAACGTGTAAGTGTATATATATATATATATATATATATTGATATGAAATATATATTCGAAAAATATAAATGAAATTTAATTGTTATTGTTTCGCTTTTATTACTTTAATCAACCTGTCGCCACAATAGCATGTTCCTGTCGATGTCGATGATTTTGCTCTAGGGAAAAATATTTTTTATAGTTTCTGTATAAAACTTGTAATAAAACTTAATGAAATTGAATTTTGTTAATAACATTAAAAGATGATGTATTAAATCATAATATGGTATACGAATCAAAAGGCTCTTATGACAACAATTTCTATAATTGGCAAATTTTTGCTCTTACTGTGAAATAATTACTTTGTGATTCCTTCAAATATTTTGCACATGCAATTGAAGAAAATTGTCTTTACTATCAAATATCATTTTAATATTTCTTGCAATAAAATGTTTATATTTGCAAAATTCAAGTGAATTTTGGTAAATCGAGAAAAAAACGTTATTAACTTCCCGTAGAGTAAGTTATAGTAATCGTCAAAAAATTAAAAAAAAAATTTTGCATATTTTTATGTTCCCGAGGCTTCTGAACATTTTGTCATCATTGAGTACAAATTTATATTCTTCAATGACATTAGTTATATTTATTCTGGTATTATTTGTATTCATTAATACCTACAGGTATTTATTATGATATAAAAGTACTCAAGATTTATTACAATACTTTATAAGATTTAACCTAATAATATGATAGATAACCTATTACCTATCATACTATACTATATTATTGTATATCATAGATAGATATCTATTATCTATCATACCGTGAGATACCTATACCGTAACTTATTATAATACCGTAACTAATATAACTTATTATATACCTACATACCTTTTACTTCTTATAAATACTACTGTCTAATTTATATATTCACCTATATTATATAGGTTTACCTTACGCCCTATGTATTATCTCTACCTATCTATTGTCTATACCGGGAATTGAACCCGGGATCTCCGCGTGGCGGTCGCGCACCTTAACCACTACTCTATCGGGTATCCCCACCAATAATATAATATGGGACGCACTGTTGTTACCGCGGGTCATTTTCTAATTAATTAGATAATTAATACTAAGGTGGCGCGACGACACGCGAAAGAAGACGGTTGATTGTAGCGTTACGGTGGTGTAGTGGATAAGGTTGCCGCGTGTCACGCGGCGGACCCGGGTTCGATTCTTGGTAGGGTTAATGTAGTGTGTAAGGGAAATTATAGGTAACAGGATATATAGTAGATATAGGTTAGGTATATTCGGTATACAATGTAGGGATTTGAGAGTATATGATGAAATATAGCGTATGGTATAGATGTAAGGCATGTAGTATAGAATGCAACGTGTAGGCATACGTAAGGCTACAAAAATACACGAGTAGGAACCTATGATGTAGGTGTTAGCGTATAAAAAATGCGAATGTATAAAAGATTTAATTTATCAATATTATTTTTTCAATAAGAATTTTTATCTCGGTATTAAATATCTAAAATATCCAAAATATCCGTTACTTTACACCTTACTGCTGCCTTTGCCGTTATCACTTCACAGAAAATTAATTACTGCACTTTTAAACGATTGTGTGCACTGTGCGTGTACTATTAAATGTTTGAGTAACTTGTGCGAGCTGAATTTCTTAAGATGTTCTTAGTCTCGCAACTTACTGAATTATAAAATTTCTAAATTTAAAAATATAATATAAAAATTATTATACCACTGTCTGGAAGGGATGGCAATTTATAAATATACAGACTAATACATACAGAAATTGGAATTTCAATATAATCCGTAATATTGAGAAAGTTTGCATTAGACCTAAAAAGGGATGCTTATTTACCTAATCTATGGAAATATATTTGGAAAAATTATATGATTTGCACATGCATCCTGTGATCACTTAAACTAAACAATGATCATAATATATTTAACAAATTTTTAACAGTATTTACAAATTACATTCAAATCACCCAAAGCAAGTGGGTTAAAGTCGTGTATTTTTTTAATTTGCCTCTCCCCTCTGAATTTAAAAATGGATCTTTCTGTGGGGCGTGCGCCCCACGTTGAGAATTACTAGTCTAGGAGTACAATTTTTTAATCTACTACCAGGTTAAAATAATTGAGTGATTATCAATTCCACAGCACCTTCATCAGATTTTTAAAAGATCAAAGTTTCTATGAATATGCATACACATCTCAAATTGTAGGCCGAAATTGAGACAATAAGTCTATTGAAATATCAGGGAAACTCTTTTGCTATAAATTGTCAACTAATTTACCAATAAATAAATGTCAATGAAACAATGATTTGAAAAAATTACCAATAAATGTTGGATTGTAAAAATTTACAAGCGATCGAACGGCTTATATTTTTGCCTTAGATGGCAAAAAATTCATTCAATTATTAAAATATTAAATTTTGTTGCAGTTCTTATAGTTCTTATGCTTTTGTATCTATAGAATTGCTTTATTCGCTACAATCAATTTTCATTATATGAATGTCTTAAATTATTTATTTTATTCGACTAACGCCCGCTATGTCCGAAACAAGTCCAACTTATATCCGAAATATTAGGGCTTCAGACACTTTTCGGTCTTAAAGTAACATATGTGAAATTTGAAATACACTTATGTATTGTAATTAATTTTTCAGTTCATACATCTCAATTTGTAAAACACGCAAAAACATAAACATTTTTTTTAATTTGTTTTTTTTTTGACATAATTGAGAACAGTTTAAAATATTAATTAAAATTTATTATTAATGAAAATAATAAAATAGAAATAATAAATAAATATTTTCAAACTCTACGAATAAATTAATTGTATATTGCGGAACTCATATTACGCAATATGCATAATATTTCAATTGGGGTTCACTTAATTTATTTAGGATTATATCTACAAACAGATCTCTTGAACATATTTACTTGAATATATATATATATATATATATATATATATATACGTATATACGTATATACGTATATATTCATCTGTTTTCTCATTGTTTACTATTTACTACTCTAGTACATGTTTTGTCTGTGTCTCCGGAACAAATATTTCATCAGTTTGGGCAATAAGTGGCCCTAATGGATGACCTCCTTCCGACGATTTTTCATCCCGATGTTCGTGCGACCTAAGATTAAATTGGATTAGATTAAATTGGATTAGATTAAATTAAATTAAAATACCGGCAAGTATTCTTTTTCACTCGTCGGCCTATTTATTTGCACGTCTATTTATTTGTGTCGCTCAATTTTATTTATTTCAGTCGGTCCTCAGTTTCATTACATTGGAATTTATTTAAGGTTCAATTTTAACATGGTTTAGGAAAATTTTATGTTATGTAAATTATTTTCGAACAATTTTCTCTAGATACAATAACTTACACTTTGCTAAATTCAATTGATTAAAATTCATGAGCATTTTTAACACTTATAAAAGAATAATAATAATGTTAATAATTATCGTCATTTTACATGCTTTTGTCAAATTTTTGCTTACGTTCAAAGGAAAACAACTTTTTATATTCATATATTTGTAAACTAAGTTTAAATTCTGAAAAAATAACTTCTTTCAGTTATACAATGTTTGCAAACTATTTTTATAACCCTGTTCACTGGTATATTTTTCTGATATTCTTTGTATTAAATATTTTTTTTTTTTTTTTTTTTTTTTAATTTTATTGGCCTCCGCTTTACAGCATTTTTAGCCACATACATTATTCATTTTATTCTTCATCATATTCTATACAATTCTTACATATATATTTCTTATACATTCATCATATATATACTATCTCTTCTTATATCCTAATCTTTCATCCAGCTTTCTTTCTTCTTCTTGTTTCTCAATATGTTCTTCTAATCTTCTAAACTTCTTTTTTTCCCATTTACTCCTATTTTTTCTTGTATTCTACAAATTAACAATTATTTGGAAGCGCCAGGAGTCGAACCAACGATCTCCGGCATGTGAGTCGGACATGCTACCTCTGAGCTACGTCCGCCACATTAAAATATTATTTTGCTTCAATGAATGATTTATTACAGTTTATCTTCGTTCAGTATCTCACGTAGTTACATAGAAAAATCTGTTTAAATAACGAGTTTATTCCAGATATTTTCTCGTATCATTGCAGAAGCTTTTCGTACTTTTATTGTACAAATATGTTTTAGTTCATCCATAAAATAAATGTACTTTTGTATATTAAAGTAATCGATAATTTTGAAATATATCAGATCAGACTTATAATAAAATATACTCTCGAGTCGCATATTTTATTATAAGTTCAGATAACTGATATTAATTTATATGTCCAAAAGTTTTCATTTATTAATATTTCTTTTTACTTCTTATCAAAATAATCACAATCTTGTGTATTAGATGTACTTTTTATATTTTATTTTATTAATTTTTTATGTTATGCACTTACTTATGTCACAATTCACTTTTTAATATAAAGACATTTCTGACAAAATTTTGAAACAGTTCATTGATCTTATGATTTTGCTTTTTGTATTATTAACTACAATAGGTTATATTCAGTTCATTAAATATTCAGTAGCTACAGTTTAATTTATAATTAATAAAATTTTAGCAGATCTAGCAAAAATTGTCAACTTTCTAGTATGTTTCTCAAATTTTAAAAAAATGTTTTGTGATTTGATTGATAAATCCATAATTCAACATCATTAGTTCTCAGCGCTCTCTGAACAACTCAGTTTTTCCGATAGAATTTAAATTCTTTATATAATATATCTAGTGTTAATTACTGTAACATAAATATACAGCAAATATCAGTCCTGGAATGAAGATTACTCACATTATTATTTACTAATCTATAATGCCTTAAATTCTGTGCCATCGTTATTAGCAAACTAGTTGTGTATGGCATTGTGCCTTAAGGCAAATTGCTGGAACTGCTCCCCGTCATTACGAATTGAACGATTCAGATCGGATGCTTTCTATTTTCTGCACTTTTTGCTCCGTATCTCCGAAACGACTGGACCTGCTTTTGCCAAATCTAATTAGCACATCTCCCTATCAATAGGAATAGACTGTTATTTGACCATTCAAATCGGTTGATCCATGCGCCGGAAAACGTGGACGAAAAATTGTATTAATACATACATACACATACACATACACATCAATTTTTTCTGAGGTATGCCAGAGTGTTCAGAAACCTTCAAAACGTGAAGAAATGTAATCATTTTTTACTGTAGTATACTCTTCGAATATTTTTGTAGTTTGTTTGGGACACCATAATTTTATCTTATCAAAAATCAACACTATTTGAACCACTCCATTTCTAAATTACCTTTGTTTCTAAATTAATTATTGTGCAAAATATAACACACACACACACATATATATATATATATATATATATATATATATATATATATATATATTAACAATAATAAAATATACCGCAAGTAACATCCTCAAAAAAAATTCGTACATTTTCACAAGTGCTTATTCGTACCCACTATTTGCAATTATATTAAATAAAGCCTGAATAATGTCTTGGCAAACTTAGGAATAAAACTGTTATTGGTCAATCGATAAAATTACTGACTTATATTCTTGGAGATGTCTTGGAGTAATTTTGTGATTTATTCTTATTCATATAACATTACGTTATTATTATTCATATAACGTAATGTTTCACCATCAATTTTTGTTAATATTTTAATAATATAGTTTGTGATTACCGTGAAAAAATACAAAATCTTAAGTTTAATTAGCTATTATTGATAATTAATAAACATGAGCCAATCTGGCAATTGGCAGCTTCTTACATAAATGTAGACATTTTTTATAAAAGGTAATATAATTGGTAATATAATTGTTAGTAATTGGTAATATAATTGTTATGACTATTTCACACACATTTGTAATGTCTTAGTTGCTTCTTAAAGTTTTGAGTAAAAATGCTGCTATTATATGTCCCAATAAAGAATTTGCTCATTCATGCAAAAACCAGTATATGAATTGGAATTCCTTGTTCTGCAATGTTCGAATAAGTCATGTGTTTCTTTCATCCCGCGGAATCCTGTAATGCATGAGGTCCCTGAAGTACGACTGACTTCCTTATAGATAACCGATGACAACGGATTGTTGCGATTTTGTCATATGGTCTACTATATAGACCAATTGTAAAAAAATTCAGTTACAGTTTAAATAATAATTCAAGTGATTTTGAAATTAATAAATACAGAGAATTTTAATTTAATTAAAAAATCTTAGCGCAGTATTATTGATTGAATGCTTCACTTATAATCTTTTATAATATTAGAGATCAAACATATCTATTAATTTGATTGCAAAAATATAGTACACAAAATGTGTACATATTATTAAAATTTCTGTAAAATATCTGATAATTTGATGTACATATGTCCAATTAACATTTTTGACCGCCAAATGACATTTTTTACATTTTTTTTGATAGTCCATAATCTCTGGACCTGCTTTCCCAAAAACTTAATCAGTTTTTCATCGTATCAATACAAGTAAAATGATTTTTGAATTATTAAAATCGGACTCTTAAATACGGAGTTACCGTTTTTGGCAGTTTTTGCCCCGTATCTTCGAAACGACTGGACCTGTCGATGCCAAAAGCTAATCAGCACTTCTCCTTATTAATTGGAATCAAATGGTTCTTTGAAATATTGAAATCGGTTGAACCGTGTTCCCGAAATCGTCGACAAATATTTGTATCCGCATACGCATACACACACATACATCCATTTTTTCTAAGTTATGCCAAAATGTTCAGAAACCCATGAAACGTAAAGATATATAAAAAATTTCATTTTAGATTTTTTTGTGATTACTATAACTTGCTCTACGGGAAGTTAATAATTTAAATGGTTTTGAAATGAATAAATATAGTGAAAAAAATTGAGCGCAATATTATTGATTGAATGACTTACGTATAATCGTTTATAATATTAGAGATCATACATACCTATTAATTTGATTGCAAAATAATTGGTTAAAATTCAAATAATAATAGGAGTCATTTTGAAATGCTTGAATACAGTGCGTTCTTAATTAACTAAACGATATATTGATTGAATGATTTTGTGTTTGTCTATTAATGTTTTCAATTACAAAAAAGTATAGATTTGTCGAGTTTGTTGATCAATTTCTTTATTTGAATTTAGCATTCTGTTTAATAAATTCTGTGTAATAAGTTTTTACTTATATGAAAGATAACACATTAAAGATTATATTATACTACGGTCAGTTTTCAAATGATACTAATATTTAGGTTATGGGCTTAATGACTCAAAAGCAAATATATAACTTGTTTGTTCTACATTCTCTCACGTACGTTCACATCTTAGAGTTATGGCAAATGCAATCAATAATAATAATAATATTTTATAATGAACTTCTATAATGAACGGGTTAAGTTTATCGCCTGCCTAATAAATTAGTCATAAACATTTTCAAGATAATGATTTACAAAAACATAATTTCCACATTTGCTGATAAATGCATCCAAACAACTTCTACTGTGCATATTTAATTTATTGAGTCATGTTTAATAATGCGTAGAAACAGATTTAACTTTATGGACTTACTGACAAACAAATTGTTAAAATATTTTATTAGGATAAACTTATAAAGATATAAATAATATCCATATTTGTTGCAAGTTTTCAAATATCAATAATTTTTATAATTGAACCAGTTTTCGTAGGACTTTAATGGTTTATTATGATCATTAAGACCAAGTACTCTATCGTTATACCAAGTCATCTAATTTTAATTTTAGCAAACGTCAAAAAACTATACTCATTTTCTCAATCTTCGATAAATTTTTAAAATTAAACTACTTGTCGTAAGGACGTAACATTTCAGTAAGTTCTATAAGACTATGATATATATCGCCAAAAAAAATCGGACAAATAATAGTCCTCATTGAGATACATCAAATGGCTTAATGACAAACAAATTTCATTAGGAAAAATTTAGAAATATATTAATAATTTCCATATTAGTTGCAAGTTTGTTTTCTAATTAAAATAGAAAAGCAGCCCAATAGCTAGACTTATGTTTTAATCATGATACAAGTCAATAATTATATGTAAAAACTGAATTCACTACTATACATTCTTAATAATAATACTTCTGTGTATACTCTTACTATTGAATAAATATAAATTATTCATATTTTTAGAAAAATATCATCGATACTAGTATTTGTTGGTTTGGAGATTTTTTTAAACATGACGTATTATAACCTTTCATAGACTTGATATCAAGAATTTTTCATTTATATATAGTGAATAATAATCATTAATTATTAAAAAGTTAATACTACTAGATAAAATTATCTTGGAACTATTTTGAGTTCACCCATTGAATTATAGCTTTCCTAATAAAATTGATGCAATAATAATAATATTTGCACTAAATCAAATATAATAATATTTGCACATAATCACTAAAAAAATTATTGGGATGATTTGTATCTAGTTATTTATACTATTTACTATGAGTCTAAACCCAGAATGTAATCTACATCAGGTACTACAAATTGCTTAACAATTATATCATATATTTAAACAAAAATATAATAACAGTTTAATTTACAATCGGAAATTCAAAAACCAGGACGAGTAAAATACTGTTGATAAATTTACTGCAAATTATCCTAAACTTATTTATTATGATATTAAAATTATTGGTATAGTGTAACATTAGTTAATCATGTTTATTTTAAGGCTATCATTAATATCTAAATTGGATGTTGAATTTTGATCAGTTTTACTTTTCATCATATCTATTTATCGATGATTTCTGTTTAGAGTAAAAATTAATATCTAAGTGCTAATCAATCAAACGTTTATTTGCACTAATTACCAAATTTACTACTGTACGTATGTGTGAAGTAAAATATTTCCTCTTCTCTCCTAGAATCGACATCAGAAATTCTCGTATATATTTGATAAACGGCATCGCTTTATAAGTTTTTTGTGCATTTTCATATCGCAGGAGACTTATGTGTATCTGCGACTGAAAATCGAAAAATGATATCTACGGATATCAAATTGATAGCTGCATTCCTGGATCTGAAATTGTTCATGACTGAAATTGAACGATATACATGTACTTGTATGTTTTATCGAAGATCACATTTTCAAAGCGATTTAAAATGTAAAAGAAATTTCTCAATTGTTCGAGTTGGATTTTTATTAAATTTTCTCGCAAAATGTTACTGGGAGTGGTGAAGAAATATCAGTTTAGGTAATGATCATTTCACACGCATTGATTGAGATGCAATTGTTAGTGACAAGAGTTATTTTTGCTACTGTTACATTTAATATAAAAAATATCAAAAAGTGTGGAAACTAAAACTTTAAACTAAACCGATTTTAATTTATACCGATATGTATTATATACTTGATTGATAAATATAATTTTTTAACTTCCCGTAGGGTAGTTGTATTAATGGGCCGTAAATAGAAAACGAAAACTTGTGCATTTATTGTTGTTTTTTATCTGAACATTTTGGCATACCTAGAAAAAATGGATGTGTATGCGAAATGTGTGCGTGTTTGTTTTTTCGTCCCCGTTTTCGGGCGCACGGTTCAACCGATTTGAATGGTTCAAAAAGCATTCGATTCCTATTGATAGGGAGATGTGTTGATTAGTTTTTGGCAAAGGCAGGTCCAGGCGTTACGGAGATAAAAAGCAAATAGTGCAAAAAATAGAAATTGAGTTTTTGAGAGAACGGAGTGTCCGATTTTAATGATCTAAAAACTTTCAATTAGTAATTATTGGGAGAACAGGTGATTAGATTTTAGCAAATGCAGGTCCAGCCATTTCGAAAGTACCTACAGAGCTAAATGTGCAAATAATGGCAGTTTGTGAGAGAACCAAGCGTCCGATTTGAATTATTCAAAGTACTTTTTACTTGTTTCAACAAAATAATTACTTTTGGAAAAAAATAATTTGTTAGTAATTTTTTTTTCAATTTTTTTGTATATCGAAAATAATTCAGATTTTAATTCTAATTCTGTTCTAATATACTTTAAACAAATAATTTCAACTTTGCAATTCAGTTTATATAATTCTTATAAATATTAGACAATATTACAATATTTATAAAAATCTATTTGAAAACATTCCTCGATTATTTCGTTACGGTACGGGAAGTTCTAGTAATTTGCCTTAAGGCAGGTTGCCATACACTACTAGTTTTAAATAATTTTTTTTTCCTAAGCTCTATACTTCTCGTGACTATTTTTAATATTCCTTACATATTTTTTGCATGTGTTTCATAATAAATTTCTTAAATTTTTTGCCATATTATACATATTTTATATTATACATAATTATAGCTACATACTTTGTTTTTTAGATGTCTGATGATCGATCGTAACTTTGCAATAAAATAACATCTTCAAAACGATAACGAATAAAACTATCTAAATATTCTTATAAGATTTTTTTTTATCTTAATTATTTGGTATAGTTTTTTATTTAATTAGTTTTGAAAATATGGTTATTATTTTTGCATACTATGATATAGTAATAATTATTAAAAAAGTTATTTTTGCATATATCTAATTTGAGAACAAAGTTTATAAAGCATGAAATTAAATATGACGAAAGATAAACAAATAAAAAAATTAATTTTATTATATACCTATTTACTGTATAATATTGAATTATTCGTATAAAAATGATTTTTTTTTAAATATTGACTACTTCCAACATTAACAAAAAAAATCATTGATAAAATAATTATGTGGTTATTGATTTTGTATAAAAACTGTATAATTCAGTATATCATTATTATAGTACTAGTAATAACATTTTTGTATTCTGCGGCAAATTTTGATAAAATTTAATATAACATTCTCATGTGACATACATCACTTCACTCTCATTTAAATCATTCAATCGATAGATAATTTATAAATTATAATTCTCAATATACTCATATAGCAATTAATTCTTCAGCCTATACTTCTTCACACGTTTTTTTAATTACAACAAACATAAACTAAAATTTTGATATTGGTCCTTTAAAAAAATAGATTTGTTACATTTCACTTCAGCTATGCTCACATAGAAACCAAACGCTAAGCTTGCAACCACGAAAGTAATATTTTGCAAAAATAATTTTAAAACTTTTATCTGCCAATATATACGAGAGTCCGCCAGTTTCAAATAAAGAAATTTATGCACGGCGCTAGTCGCTAGGATGCAAGCAAATCGTAAAACATATATATATTTTGTTTTATGCCGCCGGAGGTAGTTTCTGAAAAGCCAGCGATTGGTCCAGGAAAAATGATTTTTATAAATGCAGAATGAACGATATCATTACTCAAGATTCTGTTAAATAAATTATTATAATGGTGAAACTTTCAGAAATTGATACAAAGAATATCTAATAAATTCCTGGACCAATTTTGAACCAAAAAGTTGTAATTTGGGTTGGGTATAGGAAAAAATTATTTCGTCACAATTTTAAAATCTACCATGTTTTATTTCTTTTATTAATTCCAATCTGTCTTTATGCAAAAAATCTCATTTACTATATTTGAGGATTCGTGGATACTTAACATTTATTCTAAAATATTACTCAGTAGTGCGCCTTCAACTGCCTCCAGATGGTGCAATTTTAAGACAGCAAGATTTATTTAAATATACTATTGTCTTATTTGAGGAACCGCTATTCCTTTTACCACATTTAACAACAACATTAAGGTATTCATTTTCAAACAGTGATAATTTTTCAAACATCTTCTTTAAATTCTGTCAGGTCTCTATCATATCATGCTGTCCCTGAATTTCTCCCATAAACTTCTGAGTACTACAAAATATACTCTTAACGAACTCCTTCAACTTTTTAATGCTAAAACAAAAATTGAATTACCATCGTCTTCAGAATCGATAATAAGTAGTGCAACTGATTGCTCGGTTTTGTAGTCTCTAATAAACTTCGACGGAGATTTTAAATAAAATAAAAGAGCGTGCGGCGCTGTTTTATAATGAAATGAGTCACGGGAAAAGTTTTTAATAAAGCGAATTGGACAGGGTTGGACTTGAAATTAAAGACAATGGAAATATATAAAAAATTGGAGCAAATGTGTTTTGTTCATATTTATAGATTTCTCCTGTAATAACTATTACAAGTAAAACAAATAATACAGCTGGTTCTAAGTTAATTATCTTATTGAGATTGCAATATATAATTGTTATGATCAGCCACCTTGAATTCAACTTTTAGAAATAATTATACATACATGTACCAAATATGCTAATATTGTTAAGGAAAAAAATTGAACATTGACATTATATAAGATTTTTCCTAATCGTTTACAAATCTGATTAACCATTTTAATTTTCTCGTCATTAAACAATTACATAGATGTGAGCTATATGTAACCATTTAATTTTGATTTTAATGTAATATTCTGACTTGCTCTGCTAAGAATCTCTGCAATTATATATTTTTAAAGGTGTTTTTTCTATATTTTTCTAAGTTATTCATAAAGCCTTAGTGTGGTGTGAATAACATGGAATTGCATATTTGTAATTTGTTGTGCTCTCATACTATGGACCTGCCTTTGAGCTACTACTTAATATTATCATTATAGTCCAAGTTAAAATTTCGTTGAGATGGTGGACCTTTTAATAGAACATCAATATTCATTTATTCATAAATACTTAGACCAAGTTGATTGACATTCCAAAGTACATAAGGATGAGGATTGATTTTTGTTAATTAGGACAACTCTTGATACGCATTGTGAATTTAAAATAAACTTTGCAGAAAGTTAACTGGGTTAGGAAATGAATTAATTTGAAACATTGCACAAAATAACCTGGTCCTTTTGGTTATTTTGAATGATGGTCCAAAACAATATGATGTTTTATTATTATTATTTTATCGAACCAATAAATACGTTCATAATAATTGGTTTTGGTCTAATTGCGGTTTAGTTTAATAAGTTTTAACTAATTTTGGTATATGAACAAATTTGGTAGCAGTCCTTTTGTTTGTACTCTAAATTGTTCAAAATTAATGTAGAACCTTCAAAGCATTTACACATATTGAAAAATGTTCATATTTCCGAATATCTAAACATGTATATTCCAAAGTATCTATCTATGATCATGCTAAATTTCAATGCACTTACTGCATTTAGTCTATTATTTTTTATGATTACACTATTATATGATTACTCTATTATTTTTATGATTGATTTTCAATATGATTTATTTGATTGACCACATATATACTTATCACTAGTATATTAATTATATAGAACAAAGAAGTAATAAAATGCATATCACATTGTAATAAGAATAAACAATATATACCTAACAGATATATACATATAGTATTTCTGCAGCCGTAGATAAATAAATCATTTATGCAAAGTTATGATTTTGAATTTATGTATATATGCTCACTTTAAACAAGTCAAAGGATGTTATTATTTACTAAAGTTAATACTAAACATTGTCGATTAAATCCATCAACATATGTTTGTAATAAAAATGTATTTATATTTCGAATGAAAATATTTTGTTCTAGGCGTTTGAAAATACTTACGGAGTTAAGTAGTAAAGTGTATAAATGATTATTTTACTGTTATGAATTATAAATATTATACAATCAGAAGTTAAATTTATAAGCATATTTAGTAGTATACAAGGAACTTACATATATTGTAGCATGTAGGTCTTATGGCAAACAGATTTTGACTTGTAAACACCTCATTATTTATCAATGCTGTTCTTATGAAAAATTATATAAGAATTTATTTTTATGTTATGATGTCATATACCACCATGCTGACAATACACCAACTTAGAGGCTAATTCTTGGATAAAATAGCTATGTTATGTTATCAGACTTTTATGTTGAGAAATCCAATGAGTTGGTCACAAACTGTTGAAAAGCTATGTCTTGCTTGTTTGATCTACCATTATATGCAATATTAAAATCTAAAACCTAATTTACAAGGATACAAATGTCAGGATATAACTTCACTATAACTTGAGGCATGTCTTATCATGAAGAGAAGAAATTGATAACATACACATGAAGTTAAACTATTGATATTTGTGCCACGTAGAGGTAAGGTTTCAGAAGTTAATATTGTGTAAAAATGTTCGATCACTCAGCAAAAACAAAACACTTTGAATATATAAGTATTTTATACGATAATTGATCTTTAATTTCGGAATCCTTTCATGTATAAAAGGAATCAGGTAATATTCAGCAAACTATGTAGTCATTCTCCTAGAATTAGAATCAAACAAAGTTCATAAATAAAAAAACAGCTGTTACTAATTTTATTATGAACAAAATGTTAAAAACATACCTCAAATATTTTTACAGTAAAAAGTGTTGTGAAATGATTTTTTTATTACAATATGTTTTATAATAATACACTATATTCTTCTATTAATAATTTTGTGATTTTCAGAAGACACAGGCCCATTATATAAGTATCCAGTACTAGTTTTCATCCATGGTGAATCTTATGAATGGGGCAGCGGTAATCCATATGATGGATCAGTCTTGGCAGCCTATGCGAGAGTGGTTGTCGTCACTGTCAACTTTAGGCTGGGCATTTTGGGTTTGTTTATAATTAATATTGCATTCTTTTTACTCAATCAAAAAACATTAAATATTTGATAAATTATATTAATTTATAATACTTGTTTTGTTTGCTGTGTTGCTGCGTATGTGCAATGTAATAAATCTTTATTGAACTTGAAATTTGATTAATTTGACACCAAAGTCATAATATATCCAGAAACACGAATTATTATAATTGAACCAGAAATTTGTTTTCTTTTCGAATATCATAAACAATTTTATTATAGCGCTGCGTTATCATTGATATTCCTTATAGTAATTTAATCAATTTTTGAATCAATGTTTTAATGTTTCAGGGTTTATGCGTCCAGGTATTAATGAGCATACAGTATCAAATTTTGCACTTTTGGACCAAATAGCGGCTTTGCAATGGATAAAAGACAACATTGAACGATTTGGTGGAGACAGAGGTGCTGTCACAGTTGCAGGTCATGGCACTGGTGCGGCCTGTGCAAGCCTTCTGATGGTCTCGCCCGTTGCAAATGGTATTATTTAATCCAAAACCAATTAATTTTAAATCACATTAAAATTTTCACGCCACTTACTGTGTATGAATTTAATGTCATAAGCAACACCAAAAAATTATCAGTAATGCTGAGCCAATTTCTAGTCTTGGTTCTTCTTTCAGTTATATGTGCTTGAGTTTTATAGGCAGTTTATCTGATAATTTTGATATAATTATGCCAATATATTATTCTTGTTTTCAGGATTGTTTCATCGTGCGATTCTTATGTCAGGATCAGCATTATCCGATTGGGCAATGGCAAGTAACCCACTACAGTCCACAATGCAAGTAGCCCAAAGTTTAAATTGTCCCTTGGGTGAAAGAGACGAGGAAATGGTAGCATGTTTGAGAAAAAAGAGGTATGTTATAGCGGCAATACATAGTATGAAGAGTTTAGTATTTACAAAATATATTCAGGTTTTTATTGACATTATATATAGTTCATATATATATATATATATACATGTATATATATATATATATATATATATACAGTGGTGTTGTGCTAATATTTTTTTTGCCGGAACCCTAAAATTTAAAATCCGGTTCATAAACCGGTTCAAAAAATTTGATATATTTCGATAAGAACTCACAAATCTAATATATTGACTTTTTATATAATTAACTCTATTATACACAGCTAGTCTATACATTAAATTGTACAAGTATGAGGGAATCATTGAGTACATAATTTATAATCTTCAATGACACTAATCATATTTATTCTGGTATTATTTGTATTCATTAATACCTACAGGTATTTATTATGATATAAAAGTACTCAAGATTTATTACAATACTTTATAAGACTTAACCAAGTAGTATGATAGATAACCTATTACCTATATATCATACTATATTATATTATTGTATATCATCGATAAACATCTATTATCTATCATACCGTGAGATACCTATACCGTCATTATCTTATTATATACCTACAGATCTTTTACTTCTTATAAATACTACTGTCTAATTTATATATTCTATTAATAATATGATAAATAACCTATTACCTATCATATTATACTATATTATTGTATATCATAGATAGATATCTATTATCTATCATACCGTGAGATACCTATACCGTCATTAACTTATTATATACCTACATACCTTTTACTTCTTATAAATACTACTGTCTAATTTATATATTCACCTATATTATATAGGTTTACCTTACGCTCTATGTATTATCTCTACCTATCTATTGTCTATACCGGGAATTGAACCCGGGACCTCCGCGTGGAAGTCGCGCACCTTAACCACTACCCTATCGGGTACCCCCACTAATAATATAATATGGGACGCACTGTTGTTTCCGCGGGTCATTTTCTAATTAATTAGGTAATTAATACTAAGGTGGCGCGACGACACGCGAAAAAAGACGGTTGATTGTAGCGTTACGGTGGTGTAGTGGATAAGGTCGTCGCGTGCCACGCGGCGGACCCGGGTTCGAATCTCGGTAGGGTTAATGTAGCGTGTAAGGGAAATTATAGGTAATAGGATATATAGTAGATATAGGTTAGGTGTATTCGGTATACAATGTAGGGATTTGAGAGTATATAATGAAATATAGCGTATGGTACAGATGTAAGGCGTGTAGTATAGAATGCAACGTATAGGCACACGTAAGGCTATAAAAATACATGAATAGGAACCTATGATGTAGATGTTAGCATATAAGAAATACGAATGAATGTAAGATTTGATTTATAAATATTATTTTTTCTATAAGAAGTTCATACACCTCAATTTGTTACTGAATTAAAAACGACTTTGATAAAACCAGTGGTTTTGTGCTAATATTTTTTTGCCGGAACGCTAAAATTTAAAAACCGGTTCTAAAACCGGTTTTTATTTTTTTCCAGTTCCGTTCAAAAAGGAAAGAAACAAAAATTATTACAAAACCCATTTTGTGCACATATATGTATGTTTATTACAATAATAACATTTAATAAAAAATAGTTGAATAATAACGTATAAAATTTACTTATTAAATCATTTTCTGTATGTAGCGATGTTTTTATATTTTTTCTTGCCGGCGCGTTCCGGCTCGACAACACCACTGTATATATATATATATATATATATATATATATATGTGTGTACGTATTTATTAAAAAAAAGAAAAGACTAACTTTGTATACAATGTTGTAAATGGGTGTGGCATTCAATTTACTTTTCTAAATGAGTATGGCAATCAATAGTGATTATTTAATTTTAAGGGGCACAACTAGTGTGAAATTTTCAAAAAATCAAAATTTCAATTTTTCCATATTTCGATAGGTTATACCTTTAAAAATAACATACCAAAATTTTAAATCGATATCTTAAATCGTTTTTGAGTTACAGCCATTTAAAGAGTATATATAATATATAGTACATAGTATAACGATCATTTAATCTTTAAACGCGTTTTTCTCGAAACAGCATTTTCCGAATTTGTTGCAGCGATTACTCAAAAACGAACGATCCAATCACTATCAAATTTTTTTTCACATGTTCTTTATATAGTTCTCCGTAAAATGAACTATCGATTTTTTGATCTGATCAAAAATAGAATGTTGGCAGTCCAAAAACGACCAAAATTTTGGGTAAAATTCGACTTTTTTTAAAAACGCCGTCATTTTGTCAATTTTTGATTTTTTTTCTTTATCGTAGTTTATTTTACAAACAATATTATCTAGTTTAACGAGATTTTTTTTTTAAATTTCATTCACGTAGAAGGCCGGAATCACTGCAGCAGTAAAGGGCCTTTTTTTGTTGCGCCGTTGGAGATCGACGATAACTTATAAAATATTTAATTTTTTTCTTAAAAAATTTTGCTATGTATTCTTAAAACATGTATGATTATATTCCTAAAATTTTGAAATGATTGATAAAGTAGTTTTTTTAATATAAATTCCCAAAAATTTAAACTTAAAAAACCTTTATTTAAGCGGTTACACTAGTTGTGCTTCTCAATTCATACAGTTTGTCTTGAGTAACTCGTTAACCATCTATATTCTATAAAATTATTAATAGGTATAGAACGACATGAAAGTTCATTTGAAATGTATATATTTGAAATATGTTTATAACAAGTTTATCATATTATATGTTTATAAATGTGATAAAATGTTAAACAAATTTAAAAAAATAAAATTGATGGTCAGTGTCTACTGGACAAATTCTTATTACGTACTAGATACATATTAAAAGAAAATTATTATTAAATGAAATGTAAAAACACTCATTTACTAAAATTACCATTATAACAATCAATGAATATTTGCTAGGCTTTCAGAAATTATGGCGATTAGAGTATCTGCTCCAAAATACTCCACACCATTCGGCCCGGTCGTAGACGGCCAAGTTGTTCCAAATGACCCTGATCTAGTCATGAGAAAATATAATAATTTATTTAGCAGGTACGATACGAAGAAAATATAATAATTTATTTTGCGGTTAGCGATGATACATTTATTCATAATTATTTGTAGATACGAGTGTTTGTATGGCGTGACAGAACAAGAGTCGTACCATTTACTCAGTGGACATGCTCTTTTACATGGTATGGCAGAGGCTGATAAAGATTCTGCTTTGAGGTTTTACTTTCAATCGAGGTTTGAATATCGTCCGGACCTAGCACTTGCCAGCACTGTCAGAGAGTAAGTTAAAAAAAAAGAAATAAATGTAATTTTTAAATCATATTTACTAATTTTGAGACTAAGCCATACCTGCGTATCAATATCAATATTGCAAAAATTATGTTATGACGTATTTTTCTGTATTGTATATTATTATTGTATCAACTTTGCTCGTAGCTCCTTGCATTTTATAAATATTTCGGTAATATATGATGTTTTTCTTTTAGTCAACAATACAAGAGAACAATATTATAAAATTAAAATATGTTTAATATTTTGAAAATAATTTTAATTATTTTTTTAACCGTAAACATTTTCGGGGTAGAACGCAAATTTATCTACGGTTACGAGATTTTACCATGCATTTAATAGTACCTTAGAAAAAAATTGATGTAAGTATGAGTAAAATACGCGAGTAATTATTCTTTCAGTAATGAAATGTATTATACATATTTGAAAATTAATCAAACGTAATAAAAAGCATTTTAACAATAAGAAAATTTAATAAAGCACACACAAAAAAACAAATTTTTGTTTCGTAAGAATAGAATATTTTTAACTCTAAAGTTTTCATCTGTCAGACGGATCTAGTAATATGTCATTTTTTTTGAGACGTCTTTTTATGGCTATTTTACCTTCAATATGAATTGGAATTTGTTTGTAGAACACGAACGCGCTTACCATAAAAGCTCATCCCAAATATAGAAACAGTCACTCAAATTCACTAGCAAGCTCATTAATAAAAGAGAACTATCGACGTAGGATGAACGGAAAAGCGCCACTTTATTTATCAATTTTCCTGATAAAGATTGAAATACCATTATTTATGAGAAATTATTTATGAGTAAATAGTTAAGATTATATCATCATCAATAAAATATAGTTAATATTATAACGAATGGGAAAACAACTATTGAGTTATTTTTTCAACATGTCCATTTAGCATACAATGTCCCTTTACTTCTGAGAATTGTAAATTTCTCAAATTTATTCAATGTCCTTAAGTGGACAGTTGTAAATAAAATAAAGAATAAAAAAAACATAGATTATTATCTTGCTTGTGATATCTATTCAAAAAATTGGCTTATTTGTATTAAAGTAGGGCTCGCCCGTAGGTAAGCGGTTAAGAGCGACGGGACTTGTTTGAGAGGTCCCGGGTTCGATGCCCACTTCGAGCAGCCTGTTGTCAGGCAACATTGACAACGATTTTCACTTGGAAATATAGATAGCAATATGTTTCCAAGTGAAAATAGCCCTCACCCGGCATTGTTGCACAATACTTGCCCTATTACAAGGATTGTAATAAAAATTTATCATACAGAGATGTGACAACTGTTTGGGTTGCCATCTGTAATGAAACAAACGTAGTTTGTAAGATATTAATCACAACAGCTCATAGAACCCATAAGTTCTGATCGCTGTTCAAATAAAATTATTAAAAATAAACTTGTATTAAAGTATCTAAAATCAGTTTAACCTCATTTCAGGTATTCTTCTATAAACCATGACATCGATGCATCGCCTCTTCGATCTCTGGCCACTGCCCATCGAGACGTGTTACTGGACATATTGAGCGACGCCAGGGTGATCGCTCCGCTTGTACTCACTGGTCACTATCACTCCCGAGTTAATGCCCAATCTTACATGTACGTGTTCGCCCACAACAGCCAATATGGGCCGTACGCGGATGTGAGTATAATGGACATATTGGTATATATATATATATATATATATATATACCAATACATACATACATACATACATACATACATACAAATACATTATGGCGGGTTAATTTGTATGGGTAAAAAAACCTGACCTCACTTAGAAGTCCCCATATAAAAATTGTATTATTTTTGGTACTTCAATATGACAAAAATCAGCTATATATTTTTCTTTATAAAATCTATTCAATTATACCATATGAATAAAACTATGTAAAACATATAAATTCTTGCTTGAAGTTTATTTTGGTTTCAACTCCGGAAAATTTCGCACGGCTCTCTAATGTCGGCGCCATAATAGCCTCTAGCTAGCACAGAAGCGCAGGGACAAAATGCATTGGAAAAATTGAAACAAAAAATTTTATTTATTTTAAGAAAAGTTTTTTGTGGATGTATGAATTAATATCCGAAAAAAATGGTTTTAAAAAAAACGTTTTTTTTGTAGAGTAAAATATCAAAAACGATGTTGTTTTTGCAATTTTTGTATGGGAGACCTCTAAGGGGAAGGGTTGAACGATGGGAATGGTGGGTCGGCCTTTCGAAGTTAGTGGGGGTTGGTCATACATTTCGACGAGATTGGGGCACTCTAAATGGGCCAGAACTGAATTTTTCAAAATTTAAAATCTATCTTTGGGTCAATGCACGGGACATCAGAATTCATTTTGAAGTTATGGTTTCTTCAGCAAAGTATCTTATCCCCAGTATCCGAAAATCACATGTGACCCGTTCTAATAAACATATATACAGCATGCAAATACTATTAATAGATATCTATATGTTGCGTCATTTCAGTGAGTAAGCTATTCATATATTTTTTGTTAGCTGCTCTTTTCACTTAGGCACTATATGGAATCATTGAGTTATTTTCATACTAAACATTTTATACTAAAAATATTATATATATATATATATATATATATAAATGTTATATATGTTGCACATACATAATTTTATTTAAAGGTAAGCCTAGGCATGTGCATTATATTAAAAAACTAATGTCTGCTATAGCTTTTAATTTAAATATAATATTCTAAATCTCAAAATTAGGATTTAGAAGTAACAATAACACATTTTACCCAATTTTGTTCTCCTTATTAAGGTTAATCTATACCAGTAATTTCCAACGTGGGGTGAACGCCCCATTTTTAAATTCAAGGAGACAAATTAACAAATGATTTGACTTTAGCCCATTCGCATTGAAGATTGATATTGTAGATATTCCAGATATTTAATACTAAGATAAATATTCCTATAGAAAAAAAAAATTTGTAAATTAATTCTATATAACATTTGCATTTCTTATACAATAATATGCAAGAAATAACCTAGTGGTAATGATTATTTGTAAGGAATTTATTGATCTTCCAGTATGATCGGTAATATTTAGATTATCTATCGTATATAATAGTATAGTATAATATAATAGTATTATATATAGTAGTAAGATAATCTATCATTTCATTAGATTAGGTCTTACATTACGTATTGTAATAAATCTTGAGTGTTACTAAATGTAACACCTACATGTATAATTTTCTTATTATTACTTCGAAGTATATAGCATTTTTCTTACTTCTAATTTTCTTATTAGTTCAATATTTTATAATATCTATTTATTAGTTAGTAGTATATAGCACTTTTCTGACCTCATATTTTTATGTGCATTATAATAATAATTTCTAATATGTTATGTTCAAATATATACAATAGTTGGAAAAAAGTGTTCACGGTGAAGATCTGGCTTATTTCTTCGGTGCTCCTGTGGAATATAGAGGAGGACCTTTTATAACGGACTATTTACCGCAGGAAGCCTTGCTCTCAGAAGTTGTGATGACATTTTTTACTAATTTTGTTAAAACAGGGTAAGTTCAAAAATATTATAATACCAAAAAAATAATTGTATACATTTATGCAGAAATATTTGTCCATATGATTATAAACCATTTACTTTTATATCAAATTTTAGACTAAGAGATTTTGCCCAAAATTATTTTTATTAAATAATAATTATTTGTTTTTAATGTATGATTTTTATTATCTGTGATTGTGTTTGTTGATAACGGAAACTAACCAATAAAATATTGGTCTAAATTCTTTGATAATTTATTATTACAGAAATCCAAATGCTCCTCGAAAAACATCGTTCTTGCACATGAGCCCTCTGGATTGGAGAGAATTCGATCTGGAATGGCCTGAATACAATTCAAAAAATCAATCATATTTATTTCTTAGTAAGTACTTTGATCTTGTCCCACAACATTTCAGCATTTTAATCAGTTGAATTAATCTTGTAACTTAGGTGTACCTCCTAATATTGCTCATAAATACCGGGTGCATTACACAAAATTTTGGAACCAAGAACTTCCAGAAGCATTAATAAATGGAACATCTTACACGTCCGGGGCCGGTGATTTTGGGTCAAACAGACTTTCCTTAAATACACCTGGAGGAGGTGCTTTGGGAAGAATGATACCTGAATCTCGGGATAATAGACAAGAGGGCGGACGAGGGTATGCGAATATGAATCATAGGCCAGGTAAATTTTTCTTCGAGAAGTTAATAAATTTAAAGAGCTCGCCCGTAGGTAAGCGGTTAAGAGCGACGGAACTTGTTTCAGAGGTCCCGGGTTCGATACCCACTTCGAGCAGCCTGTTGTCAGGCAACATTGACAACGATTTTCACTTGGAAATATAAATAGCAATATGTTTCCAAGTGAAAATGGCACTCACCCGGCATTGCTGCACCATACTCGCCCTATTACAGAAATTGTAATAATGATTTATCATACAGAGATGTGACAACTCTTTGGGTTGCGATCTGTAATAAAACAAACGTAGTTTGTAAGATATTAATCACAACAGCTCATAGAACCCATAAGTTCTGATCGCTGTTCAAATAAAATTATAAAATAAAAATTTAATAAAAACTGGTCAAGCTATGATAATTATCCTAATATTTCTACTAATTTGTTTTAATAGGTTCTCCGTCTCGTGACTATGGTACATTCCGCAGATATCCCCATGAATATGATCAATCCATGAGGACGACTACCATGGATCCTTTTGTCGCCATTAAAGTCCTTACTGGTCGAGCACCAGGATTAATGGATGGACCTCCCAGATCCGACGACGAAATTGATGATCACATTGATCATAACGATTTTGAGGGCAACGAAAATATGAGCGAAGTTGGATATCAAGGTAAGAAAATCTATATTTTATTTTAAAACTTAAACAAAAGCCAAATTGATTCGGATTTTTCATGTTACAAATGTTCAAAATAATGTTAATTTTATATCTATTTATTTTGCTAGAATGTCATAAAGTATTACATGTTTTATTATACTGTTTTAAATATATAAATATATAATATTAAAATATATACATTCAATTTTAATAAGTTAAATCAATTAAAATAAATAAGTTAAAATATATAAACATTTTTAAAATTTTTGAAATTTTTTTCATGCTTTATTTCCATACAAAACTTAGATTGAATTGCGCACTATCTAAAAGACAATATTAAGAGCTAAAACTTATAGAAGATTTTTTTTAATCAATTTGGAAGCATTTGAGCCCTTGGGAGCAAGGAAATTCGAAATTGTCCATATTCAGGACATTGTTTATATATATATATATATATATATATATATATATATATACACACACACACATATATATATATATATATACACATATATATATATATATATATATATATATATATATTATATTTGAAATCAAAATAAAACAAGTGACTGAAAATACTAATTATAATATTTACCTAGTAATTTATTATTTTTTAACAATTATATTCATATACATATGTGTATGTATGTTTGACAAATCCTGTTATTTAAAAAATATAGCTTTACTTTTAGTATGATTTACATAAAGTATTCAATATATTATTTTTTTAAATAATCAGTTTTTAAATAATTTCTAAAATTATATAAAAACCTCAAAACTTAATATTAAAATTTACATTATATTAAGCTTTTATTATTGCAGCAAAATTATCTAATTTTATTTCAGAATTTAAGAGTTGGAGATTAAGGTTTGGAGCTTTGGAGATCTCTATTATATTTAAAAAAAATATTAAAAAAAATACATGCAATAAATAATTAATTGCAAAACTCACGATGTTTTCACCGCATCAGATTAATTCACATATTAATTATTGTGTCATACGAATCTAATTATTCTTCAATATTATGAAAATTTATAGTATTATTATCATTATAAAATGATAATAAGTTAGAATTGATGTCAATTATTTTTTTCATAAATGGCATTTTTTTGTCAATCAAAACTTCATTAAAAAATTTATTTATGAACTTACTGTTTACTACTTTGAAATTCTACATAAGTTTATGCATTTATATTGCGTTTACTTGCAAAGAAATTATGTATAAAAATATACAGAATTATTTAAAAATAAAAAATACAATTTGGTAGGATATTAATAGGTTGTATAAAATAATAAATAATATTTTCAGGTGCATCTATGACTACAAGCGTGATTATAGCAATTGGTTTGACGGTTTTGTTGATAAATTCATTGGCCATTGCGTTGTTCTATTATCGCAAAACCAAAAGAGCAAGAAGTTCCCAATCTAGCGGTAAATTACACAATTTAAAAATTAAGCGTATGAAAAATTCTATTCACCATGTTACTTCTCTTGTTACATGGTCAATTTTTGTTTAACGAAATATTTTTAATAATAAATTTAATCAAATGTTAAATACAATTTATCTATTATTCTATAATATTTTTCAGTAAATCGAATTTTGATAAAATTAGATTGGTTATAGAAAACCTGTTTTGAACTATAGAAATATAAAAAAACTAGTATACATATTACCAAAAAATATTATCTATAGGTCAGTTGCCTCCCAGAACTTACAGCACATCACCACCACGTGCTACCACAATCGATTTTCTTGAAGAAAACTCGTACGGAAATCCCACAGTTAATCGAAGCAATAATCAAAGAACTGGTAAATAAATATATTAACTAAAATTTTACTAAAATTCAAAATTTTTCTCAATGGTATGTTTTGTCTTACATCATACTAACCGAGATATTTTATTATGAAGTAGGTTTCGCAAGCATTTTATCGACAAGTCAACCGAGTAACGGAGAGTCTAAAGCTCGTAAATTTTTCCGCAATTTTTTAACAAGAAACAGCAGTAATAATGATGGAGCAAGCAATGGTAATGGATTTTTTTCAAGTAGTGCTAGCAAATCCTCGTCGAGTCGAAGATCACAGTCGGCAACGGTTAGTAAAAATTTAAATATATTAATTTTTGAAAAAATGAAATTATAATTACTATTTAGTTAACGTTTAGTGTTTATAAAAAATTGTTGGATGTATCTTCTCTGATTGTGACTTATTTTCGGTTATACATCTTACAGTAGGGTCACACTTATTTCATTCAACATAGTTCTACAAGTGTATTAGCTATTATCGGTTGCATGTTTTATTTTATATATCATGGTCTTATAGAACTTACTGAAATATTACGGCCTTACGACAAGTAGTTTAACTTTAAAAATTTATTAAAGTTTGAGAGCCTTATACTATATGATTATATACACTATTGGTGTGAAGTCTGTGCAAAAAAATTAACTAAACTTTTTTTCCATAAGCTTTTGTAGTATATTTAAGTAGCTAATATTCCATAATATTCAATATACATTTTTTGTTTTTTTATTTTCTATAGGTAAAACCAAAAACTGAGAAACATTCCCGAGTAAGAGACTGGATACAACAAGAAATTGTTCATAGATGTAGTCCTAAAGAAAGAAGGAAGGATAGTGTCAATCCTACACCAATAATACAACTTAAGGTAATTTTAAAACATTGGTAATTAAGAATTATATTTTTTTTATTTATAGGCAACTATCAGAATATAAAGTATTCTATAATCTATCGTGATTAAATAGATATATTGTTATTATTACTTATACTCATATTATTAACATCCCGTGGGGCAAAGTAATCGCAAAAAATCGAAAATGAAAATGTTTATATATCTTTACGTTTCAAAGGTTTCTGAATATTTTGGCATTCCTTCGAAAAAGTGGATGTATGTGTGTGTATGTGTTTGTGTGAGTGTGTATGTGTGCGTGTGTGTGGATACAAATTTTCGTCGACGATTTTGGGAAAATAGATCAACCGATTTTAATTATTTAAAAAACATTCGATTCCTATTATCAAGGAGAGGTGCTGATTAGTTTTTGGCCGTTTCAAAGATACGGGGCAACAGGGGCCAAAAAGGTAATTCAGTTTTTAAGAGAACGGAGCGTCCGATTTTAATAATTCAAATAACATTTTACTTGTATTGACAAGATGAAGAACTGATTAAATTTTTTGGAAGTCAGGTCTAGCGGTTATGGAATCTCAATAAAAATAATTTAAAAAAATGTCATTTAATGCTCAAAAATGTTTATTGGGCATATGCACATCAAATTATCAAATATTTTATAGAGATTTTAATAATGTGTACACATTTTGTATAATTTTTTTTGTGTTCTGTACCAATATTTTTAACTACGATACGGGAAGTTCCAGAAATTTGCTTTAAGGCACAATGCCATGCACACAACTAATTATATTTATTAGTACACTATTTTGTGCCCTTACGTCATTGTATGAATCATGCATATTTCTGTGATCTTAAATATAGGTAATTTAGCAATAACAAACGTTGATATTACATTATTATACATATTTTAATATATTATCCTATGAATTAATTATAATATTTTTATTTTTGATTCAAATTAGCTCCAAACTTCGAAGCTAACATGTATTAAATTTTACTACACAACAACACATTTCATAAATTTAACAGCATCCAATACAAATTATGCAAAAAAATATTATATAAAACAAATGTATAATATATTGTAAAATTGGTATGATGAAACTTAAATATGACTGATTATATGTCAATGAAAATTGTTAAAATTTTCACCCATTAGCGGGTACTTGCTGTTTTTAAACTGTTACATTTGAAAATATTTCTTTATGGCTCCGTTTACTTTTAGTTAAATAAATTACCAATAAATTCTAGTTTAAATTTTCACCATACTAAAATTATATTATATTTAAAAAAACGTAACCGTATAGAATTTTTAACGATTTATAATATAAACTTACAAAGGTTATAGTATTGACCTCATTTTTTTACAGTTTTCAGTGATAAACTAAAAATTATTACAAATTAAAATTTATAGGGGTGCTTAATCATATCATTTGCATTCATTTAATAAAATACAATAATAATGTTTTGAACAATGTTTTTTTAATAAATTTAATTTTTTCAGCAATCACATTTGCCAAAACCGAATGCCAAACGAGGGGCGTTGACTGGATCATTGAAAGCACCAGTGAATTTTGTAAGTAAAAGGAAAATAAATAAAATATTTCGAAAATTTTTAATAGAATGTATTAAAATTCAATTGTATTCATATGAAATCAATTATATTTAAATTCTGGGTCAATACTTTTTTGCCTTCACAAAATGGAAACTTTTGTTTATAACTATTACGAAGTATTGTTACATATATAATAACAGAGTGATTATCAGTTTCGTACTCAAGTGCAATAAAATTTTTACTTTCGATTGGTGGAGCAATGCTTAGAATGTGTGCTATAATAAACATTATTCAGAAATAAATTTCAAATTTGTATTTTATGTAATTCTATTACAGGTGTGCGCCAACACCACTGCTCCTAATCCAATGACTTCCAATCCGGTATCAGCAACTTGTACCGAAAAACCAAATAAAGTGTCAGTTGCCATAGATGCGACTCCATCAGCTAGAGATAGTGTTGTTTTGAGACAACAACCCATAGAATTTACCAAGAAAACAAGAGCTGATGTCATCATTGACGAAATGAGTGAAGATAGCTCATTTTCTTCCTTTCCGAGTACTGAGATTGACGATGAGCAGGTAAAAATTTACTATTTGATTGGTACTTAGTTTATTTAACACTCCGGTATTATGCAAATTTTTCCCACAATTTTTTGATGATTTGAAATTTTTAATTAATAATTATTTGATGCAAATGATTATTCACCTGGAAAATCAACTAATTCATTAGTTTTATAGCAGTTATTATAATGTACAACTTTGCTTTTATCATTTTTACAATACTATTCTCTAATTCATATTATTTAATGATTTCTGTTTTTTTTATTTTTAAAAGTATTACCAATAAATTATTAATAACCAATATTTAATAGCAAATAATAATAGTCAATAGTATTAAAAAATTGTTATTCGTATTATTAAATATCAACTGACTAATACCGCCGAATTCCTGAATTTTAACTTAGTCATATTAATATTAATAATTCCGATTCTTAATAATTAAATTACAAAATGCAGAAAATACGATATATATAACCGAGAAAATGTTTAATAATATTTATACTATTGTTCTTTGTAATAAATTCTCCAATTTAGAAAAAGAAAACTTCGGAATCCAAACTGTGTGTTTTTTAATGATTTAATTTAATGATTTCTGCTGTTTCGTTTTTTTACCTATTACCAATAAATTATTACATAATATTTTAATTATTGCTGAAATTATTACTAATACTGTCGAATTTCTGAATTTCAAATTTGTTATATCAATATTAACAATTCCGACCTGGAATACTTTCAAATTGTCAAATAAAAATTTAATTAAAATTGAGGTTTTTTACATTTAATGAAGAAATTCTATTTATAAATGTATGTAATAAATACGATATATAACCGAGAACATATATATTAGGTTGTCAAATATCTCCCTTCCGCTTTTTTGCTCTTGGTTTATAATACAAAAAGGCGGAAGGAAGATATTTGACAACCTTATTAATATTTAGACTTTTTAAAATAGAAAAGCTCCTAAAATAGTAATATGAGCATGAGATCAACTTAAGGTAATTTCGAAATATTTTATTAAATTCATTGTTTTTATTTATTGTAAATGCATTGTTTTGGGACATATATTAGAATTTTCTAATCAGAAATATAAGTTATCACATATACTAGTACTAAAACTTCCATAGAAAAAATATACGTATTTTAAATTACAGTACAACGAAACAGACAACTATGATAGATTTTGTTACATTTAAATATTGATTCAATTTTAAGCAATATAGAAATGGTTCAATTTTAAGCAATATAGAAATGTTGTGAGCTTTTATAGTTTTCAAAATTCTCAAATCTAAAAAAGATATTTGAAATGAGTCATTTCATATGCACTGTGTTCAAAATTTGTAGTTCATGCGTTTTTATTATATTTCTACTTTAAAATTATAAATGAGATTAAATATTACTATTTATTTAAACAGCAAATTAATGTGAATAGTTATATTAACAATATTTCCAATTTCATTAACAGGTGGAAAATGTGGACATAAATCTCGAACCAACTGTTGTGAAAATAGAACATTTTCGATCAGTTTCGGATCCAGAACCGCCCCAGGTAAATTGATTCTTGCCACGAATTAAATTTATATACTACTAAAGGGTAATTTTAAAGTAAAACATTTTTAGCGATAGATAAATAAAATATGATTAGATTTCTCAAATTTTAACTATTTTACTGTGTAATCGCTTAAGCGTCAATATTTAACATTTATACATAGTTTAATTCCATATAGAAGTAGTAATAAACTATTTATTATTAACTTCATTTCAAAAACTAAATGGTTTTCGGTAATGTATTATAATTATTACCTTGGAAAGTTAATTAATGTTGTCCTAAATATCAGTTAAATTAAATGTATTTTATTATATTATAGCCTGTAGTTAAATTACAAACATTTTCTGATATCAATGTTACGAGTCGTGATGAGGTGGACTTTCAATGTTCATCACCACCGACAGCCGAAGAAACTCTTCAGACTATAAAACGACGAAATTTTCCGAAGGTCAGTTCAGTTTTTTTATATGTAATAATTTTTATATTTTTAAATTGATGAGTAATTTATCAGAACGTGGTTCAAATTTCTTATCAAACCTACCACAAAGAAGTTATTACCAACTCAAACTCTGTAATTTTACCTGCTCATTATAGCAAAATATGTCAATTAAATATGGTTAGCAATTTTTTTCTTTTTAAATATCGAATTACAGTATAATTAAAATATGAGTTTATTATCTAATGGTACTATACTCAGAAAATGTATATTGATCAGTAATAAGTAGTAATAATCTTATATATAATATATGGGAATAAAGGAAAAAGATCAACAATTCTCCTAAAAAGACATTACTTCATTTATTGAGAAAGCTATTAGATATTATCATAACTTCTTTTACAAAGAAGAATTACAGAAAATTGTGTTCATACATCATAAGTTTTTTTTCTTTATTTCAACAAGCTCCTAGAAAAAAAACTTAAAGAGATTGAATTAGATTTTTAGCGAGAGTCTTGTTGTATTACTTTTTGAAAATACAGTATTTATATATCTTTATTGTGAATAAAATACAATTAACTATTTTATGTGAGAACGACAAAATTACTATAAAATATTGAAATTTTAAGCTGTATTTTTTCATATTACATTTATGTTTTTGAATTTTATATCTATGCATGCTTTATTTTATATTATAATCTGTTAAGTCATTTTAAATGTTTAGGTTTTACCAGATTATCCAGAACAAGAGGATGTCACAAAAAGATACACACTTCCAGCTGTACATGATATTCGCCTGTTACAATTTGCAAAGTAATTTCTTTTTTATATATTTTTAAATAGCAGATCTATATTAACACTAGATTTACATGTGTTCATTATATCTATTTTTACTGAGGTTAGCCAAATAGGCTCATGTAATTTTTTTTTTAAATATAAGTCTAAGACAATTTAAATAAAAAGTTTATCGAAAAAATCATTATAAACATTTTTTACTATTTGATCAAGTACTTCAATGCCATACTTCTATGTACCAATGTGTATAGATTTATATGTACATATTCATTAAATTTTCATTAAATCAAATTGGCTTGGTCCGTAATTCTAGTATTAATAAAATGCTAATTAGCAATCACTCTCCGTCAAATATGTATGTTATTCAAATATAAATCAATATTAATAAAATTTATATATATATATATATATATATATATATAATGTGTATATATATATATATATATACATATATAAATTTGACCTATATACTAAGTTTATAAAAACTTTCAATTATGAAGTTTAATTTATTTAACAGAACACCACCACCTCCACCGCCTCGGATATCATCAACACTTAGAAGAAATAGTAGGGCTTCAGATTCTGTTGATCAGGCAGGCAACAATGAAGTTCCAAAATCGGAGGAATCGGTGGCAGATGCTACCATCAACTCTTCATTACAAATTGGGCCTCTGGTTCCCCGAGTAAGGGAAATCGATAAGGTAAAATATTTCTATAAAATATATTCTATAAATAGTTACTTACGTACTCTGCAATTATTTTAAATATACGTAATCCTAATTATCGCCTGCAATTTTATTACATAGAAACATGAAACAGTAAAAAACACCGAGAAATTAAAAAAATTATAAAACATGAAAATGTAACATTTAAATGTGAAAAATGTAGAATATTGTCTAATCATATGTGTAGAAGATCACAAGGACGAGCATAAAAAAGTTAAGCATGATTGCATAACCTGGCTCATTAGCACATGGTTTGAGACCAGTATCCTGGTATGAATTTTGTTTTCTTTTTCACTATTAGCTGAAATTACATCATGTTCAGGTATACTTGTATTTAATATCAAATAGACAAATAAAAATTAGCACAAGAGAAATTGCACAGGGTTAGCAGTGAAAATAATAATTATTTCCATAATTATATGTCCGAAACGGAACCGACAACTAAGTTGAACTAGAAAAATGCTTGATAATATGTTTCTCTTTTAATTATATAATTAAATATTATAGATCTATTAAAATGTAAATTAAAAATGAAATAATTTTATTATAGGATTCCAGTGCAAATATATATGATAATCTGAAGAAGTCAAGTGCTACAAGCAATAATTCTGCCAGATTAATCGAGCAGCCAAGGTACTACTATATACATAATTTATACATCCAAAATTTGTAACATATATATATATATATATATATATATATATATATATACTAGCTGACCCGGCAAACGTTTTTTTTTTTGCTAAGTAAGGTATATATTTTACACAATTTCTAGAGAATCAAAAATATTAATACTTTATGTGTATAAGTTTTTCAGATTCTTTTTGGATTTTGGATTTTATATATAATTGTAAAGAATACTACTGAGCTTATACAACATTTTCAAATTTCTGCGATAGAAAATGAATTAAGTATTTCTTTTTTCGCCTGCTTTTTGAAAAGTTTTAAGTAATATTCGATGAATTAAAGTAAATTTAATAAAAAGTATTATGGATTTTCAAAGATAACTCTTTATCTCTCGAGAGCAAAGTCATAAGAATCAAGGTTATAGCTGGTTGTACATCTTCTCCCTCTACTTCCAAATATTGTTGTTAAACAATGCTTAACTTTGCTGGTTTTTGACACATCGGTGGTGGACCTTTTTAACCCCGGACCTTCATAAATTACTATATATTCTCCGATAAATTCTGGAAAACTATAACTGGGAAAATGTTATTCGACAAAATGTCTCCTTGATTGATACCAAATTTAGGTTCTGAAATAAAATAACATAAATAAAAAATAATATAACCTAGAAAATGTTCTATAAATACCAATGAGTATATAATTATATAAATAACATCTTTCAGAGCACCGTGTTTGAGAAAAATATGCCAAAAAGTGCATTTTCATATGAACATTTCAAAAAAGTTGATATTTGGAGTTTATAGTAACACTTGCCGCCCGTTTAATAACGTTTTTGTGCACAAATAAAACTACAAACAAAACTATTCACTTCAATTTATTCATTATTAAATAATATTTGCGTAAGACATCCTATCAAACGTAATTGAATATTATCTGTCAAAAACGTTTGACATTTGACGTTTTAGCCACCGCCCATTGTTTTATTCAAATTACGCTTCTACAAAAATTTTCATATTAAAAATGTAAAGATTCTACTCGATTTTGAAATAATATCTCACCTTTTCGACAACCTACTGATTAGCACGAATTTTTCAAGACTAAGACTGGCCAAATCGGTTCAGCCGTTTTCGAATTTTAGCGAATCATTTGATCGAGAGCTCCATTTTTATATATAAGATACATATTACAAATTTTGGATATCACAACCAATTTATAAAAGAACTATCATTTTTTTGGTACTTCACTGCAAACTTTGCTGTCTGCGAACATTTTAATAAGTCATTCTGTATCATTTGATCTTAAAATGGGGAAAAAGGTTGTATGTAAACCAGTTTTCTGAAAAACGTCTGCACTGATCAAAAGTTTTATAAAATTTGATAAGGACTCACGTTGACTCACGTTTTTGCGCGGCGATCAGCTCAACCGTTTTTTTTATAACTAGCAGATTAAAGTGTGGAAAATTGTCAAAATTTAAAATCCTTTCGAAACATATGAGAAGGTTATAGTGTTGATTGCGTGTTGCTAAAGATCGGATGGGCTATTTATATACCAAACGATTTTGAAAATATTTTGTAAGAAGATACAGTTCATGGTCTTAACCTCTATCATAGGCCTACCATCTATTATGGGCCTACAAAATGTCGTTTAATTCAATACGTAATTCACAAATTTTAGGAATTATTCGGAAATATGTTGTAAATAAAAATGATATATAGTCAAATTTTATAACTATATGATATGTTGTTTACAGATACGTGATCGGCCCAACATCGAGTGGTCCATGCAAGGGTATGGCAAATAAGCCAATCGGTGCACGTGTTGATCTCGCGCCTACTAGGTCAGTATATAATATCCAAATCATCTTTTATATATCTTATTAATTTCCCGAAGAAGAAGTTTGTTTTCGTCCAATTTGATTTGCTAATTTTATGTTTTCTCGATGTTTCAAGCCATTCTGAATCGAATGAGACTAAATTTGGAAAAAGTATGTGTGTGTGTGTGCGTGCGCGCGTGTGTGTCCGGCCCTACGACAACTCGTTTAACTTTAAAAATTCTTCAAAGTTTACAAAAATTAGTATCGTGTTTTTTGGCATTTGTCAAAATTAGACCATTCATCGACGTTTGCTCAAAAACTCCTGAACCGAATTCAGAAATTTAGAAATTCTCAGTTTGTGCCACGATCGGCCGAGCCGTTTCTTTGTAATTTGAAAAAAAAGGGACTTTTCGTCCACATTTAAGCCCAAACTACCGAATCGATTTTAAAAAATCAAAAACTGTTCGAAAGATATTTGTTGGGAATGATACTGATTAGATTTAGGTGAAAATCTACCGAGCTGTTTTCTGGTAATTAACTGTTGAAGAAAAAATTATATTATAAATTTCTATTTTAGCGCATATTTATGGAACTTTTTTTGGAGATATACATCATGTTCTTATAGAACTCACTGAAATATTACGGCCTTACAACAAGTAGTTTAATTTTAAAAATTCATCAAAGTTTGAGAAAATTAGTAGTTTTTTTGACGTTTGTTAAAATTAAAATTAGGCGATTCACTTGATATAATGATAGAGTATTTAATAAACATACTAAACCATTGAAGGCCCACGGAAACTGTTTCAATTATAAAAATATTGATTTTTGAAAATTTGCTTTTAGAAAATACTTCGAGTTAAAGTGTTCATTGTTTTCAATTATGTGCAATAAATCCACTAGGAATACATTTAATTACTCATAAATTAATTTATTTTTTTATTGATTAAGTAGATTATTTACACATATCGGGAAGTTCATGTAACTTGCCTCAAAGCAAAATACTAATATGAACTAGTTTATATATTAAATTGTGACATTAAGATTCATAAATAATTGAGAAAATTAAATTCGCAATGTAATATATGTGCATTATAAAACATTATATAAGAAAATACTAGAAGTGAATTATAATCCAAGAGGATGGAAGAAGATTTTTGAAAGGCTGTAAGAAGGGCAAAAGTTTTTATTATAATTTCCATTATAAGTTATTATTTCATGTTTTAAGAAAATTTAGAATTGCCAAATATAATATATAAAAAGATGATATGGGGGGTTTCAAAATAATGATAGATGTTGGCCCTTCAAATACTCTGAAGAATTATGACATTAATCTAGAATTGTGTCGTCATTGTATGAACTGTGGACAAATAAAAAAAAAATCTCAGAATAGCGACTGTCTGAACTTTTTTTTGGTCTCCAAATCGGTAAAAATAGTAAAAACCGGAATTTGGTGGTGAAAAGACTCTGCTAAAATTTAAATAAATCAGTTTTGTAGGAGTTGAGAAATCGTGGTCAAATTTCAAAAAAACGCTTTTAAAGTATTGCAGAGGGAGGAGAGCAAACAGAGATGATAGTTATTGTGCTCAAATTGCGATATCTTCAAAAATAATTTCAATTTTGACAAATCTTTTTGTACACAAATTTTTAAATAGATAAACTTTAAAAATATGGTGAAATCGATTTTTTATAAATTCTAAACCAAGAATATATAATTTAAATTGAAAGACACATTTTCAGTGAACTAATATATACCGATGGTTCCAATCTATAATATGGGATGTTCAATTTACAATGAAATCTATGATAATTATATTATTCTAAAATTACCAGAATTGTGCATATATTCGGTAAAATTGGTTGCTTTTATGAAAGCATTTTTATGGCTACCAATTACAATTTTAAATGCGCATATATAACTATTAGATAACATACTGATGCCGAAGTCACAAATGAAGACATGATATGGTATATGTTTCTAGAAAATTTAAAGTTAAGAAATTAGCAAGTGGCATGGGCAATTTTGTTCTTTATATACAGAGATATAGCTATCAATTAGATAAGAGATCATATTTCTATAATAGAAAGCAATTTTTCACGAAAGTTTATTACATAAAAAAACTATTTTATTTATGCATTCTAGAATCTATATGCGCTTGTTGACAAGGAAATTAATAATAATGTCTAATATATGATCATTTTTTCATTTCACATCTGAATTCAAATTTATTTATTTCAGAAACATTAAATTATTATCCAATTCTTCAGAGCTTTTCTCAGGAACAAGAGAAAACTCAGATTCATCTAATAGTTCTGCTGAAGTGAAAGACAAACTGTTAAAAGAATATCATAAAAAACCATAAAAAATATATAAGATTATAATTTTATATTTTTGGTAAGCGTAATGTTCATTGTTGAACAGTACATCATATTTTTATAAATTTGTTATAGATATTATTATATAGAAACTAATATTTATTAATGTAATTATTAATTACGTAAAGTAAGTATTAATGTAATTGTGTATGTAATTTAAATTTAAGCTACCACATAGTTTAATCATTCAATAAAAGGATATCCGAAAACAAGTTTCAGTGGTATTAAATTAGTTTACAATAATTATTATTATTTTTTTTAATTTAATTTATTCTGCAATCTATTTTACCTAGGCATTAACATTAAGCAGAGATTGCTAACAATAATTATCATTAAATATAAACAAGAAGATATTAGCAACACCCAGCGGCGTGTCCACTAGGTATAGTTTACAATAATTATTAATGACATACAACTTACACGCATTACAAGTTATGAATCATACATATTAGGGTTTGTCGGTTTTAAAAACCGTTTTTTTTTCACGAAAATTTTGGAATTCGAAAACAGGTTTTTTAGTGAAAACTGTCGGTTTTCACTGTATAAATGGGCAATGACAAATATAGCCAAATATAGCCAAATATAAAAGATAGATGAAAGCGTTTTGATTCTTAAAATCATGTCGGTTCAGTAGCATTTGATATATTATCAGTCTGCAATGGTTGCCAACTTATTGATATATTGATTGAGATTGCTATACCAGTGTATATATTAATTTAAATAATTGTGATTATTCTTGAAGAAAGTAACTTCCCCTATTCAAACTTAAAAAAAAAACTCTTTTTTTAAGTTTGAGTAGGGGAAGTTTTAAACTCTTTTTTTAGGTTTGAATAGGGGAAGTTAATTCTTTATTTTTAGAGAATGATGACGGATTAAAGTTGCATTGAGATCTTGTACTTGACATCGAAACAACATGTTCAACATCACTATAGGGCGAACAATATCAAAAGTAAGTGTTAGTAAAAAAATACTACACAGTTATAAATAATGAGGTAAAGTAACAAATTAATCAATTTTTGAACGAAAGATCAGTTTTTGACAGAAATATCATACCATAGTATTATTTTATACATATCATTATTATATGTATATATAAATTTATATATATATATATATATATATATATAGATATATAATATATGAAATAAAAATACATATAATATGGTCATTACAAATTATATTATTTATTTATTTATTTTAGTTCATTTATATTTAGTTATATCATTATTCTATAATTGTAATAATACGTATATTTATTTTACATTCATACTTTGGTCTAATTTATTTATCTATCTTTATAATATATCTTATAATATAATTTTGAATTTTTCTTCTTTGGTCATCTTTATCTCTTTCGGAACCATCGAATAATTTCAAGCACTCCAAATAGTGTTCCGCCTCGTTTTATTGGTTCTTGTTTGCTTTAGATAAAAAATGTTCTGTTGTCTAGTATTGTGCTCGTGGAATTTCCTTATTTATAGTTAACGATGTGCATGTTTTAATTTTGTTATGCACTTTTCTATTTTATATTCTATTATAAATGGTACTAGTTAATAATTATAAATGGAACAAGTTAATAACTATAAGTGTATGAAGATAATTATATTATGTTGTTATTAATTGAATATATAAATATGATTCATTTTGTTCTAGGGTAATAGCTGGCAAACGTGAGCTTACTGATTTTGGACACTATGATATAGATGGAAAATGGATAAGGCGGTAAGTTTTTTTATTCTATTCATATTTAGTTTTCGATGCGCACATATATATATAATTAAAGAAGATTACAGCTGAATTTAATAGCACATTTTTCTCGTAATTAATATAGACCAAGAGACCTTGGGCGGAAGACAGTATGTATTTTACGAGAACCTGAGATTTTGTGCATCGATTCCTCTATACCTATCCTACATGAGATGAGGACGGACTGACCAGCTACTGCACAGCTGGTAAAGGTACCTTTTTTTCGCCCATTTCCGAACCTTTTTTTCGCCCATTTCCGAATCTTTTTACGACGGCTGCCGTTTCGAAAATTTGAAATATAATTATTACTATCGGAAAATACCAAAGGCAGGCGATTACCGCGCGGTTAACATGGTGGCAGACGATTTTAAAAAGCAAAAAAAATTTTTTTTGAATGTATTTGATGATGTCTGCCATTTACATATTTTATTTCTTATAGTATCAAAAGCTTATATTTATCACGGCAGACGTGTACCTGGCGTATCAACATCAGCAGAGTTAAAAAAAAACTCGGCTACCATCCAGCCTGATAGTATGC